>NC_138768.1:124320217-124852717 GCF_965119305.1 Pelophylax lessonae
AGTTAGAGAGATGCCTCCTTATATTTGTGGTCAGTAAAAAGAATGCTTAAAAGATTGTTGTATGTCATGTCATCAGCTTTGCAAAGAGGTGTTGACCTTGGAACTTTGCCAGCACATCAAAGGAAAGGTCAATGTGCCACAGCTCAAGGAACCCCTGGCAACCTCTAAATCAGTGATGGCGAACCTTGGCACCCCAGATGTTTTGGAACTACGTTTCCCATGATGCTCAACTACACTACAGAGTGCATGAGCATCATAGGAAATATAGTTCCAAAGCATCTGGCGTGCCAAAGTTTGCCATCAATGGTCTCTAGGTGAACCCTGGTTGAGAATGGCTGGGAAAAGAACTTGAGGACCTTAGTGTAACAGTACGGTCTGTTATGTTATAATGGAGTATGTGGCTCTAGTATAATTAAAGCTTATTTGTAGCCACCTCAATAAAGTTATAATAATATTTCTGACACCTATTTATGTAGTAAAATGTATTTATTACCTATGAATTCAAGTGATTTGTCTTGGAAATCACTTAAAGTCTCCCCTAGTGATAAACCATGCAGCACGCCAGAGTGACCATTGAGTACAGAAGTCCCTGTGAGTAAAAGTGACCATACATTATGCAATCTGAGTGAACCACCAACACACCTACTCTCACCCACACCACCTTACGTGTACAACCATGAGTGGGTTTTACTAAAGAAGCAGAGCATGGGCTGTGTGTTGTCATAAATCTCTCCTACAAACCAGTGGCTGTATTATAACTGTGCAGCCACACAGCTTAGCAGTGTAATAAAAAGCATGTGCTGATCCTGATCTCTCACCAGGGTTTCCCCTCCACAATAAATGTTACCTTTACCCCCACCCACTAGTTAATACAAATGTTAAAACAATTTGTAGACAAAAAGTTACCGTGCCAAATTGGCCCTTACCCCTATTGAGGGTTTTTTGAAATGTTAAAACAGTTTTTTTACCGAAATCTATGAACATGTGACACACTGGGAACTGACTCCTCCTTCTTTACTGCAAAGTGAGAGGATCCTTCTTTGAGTGTCCATGGCCCTTCTTGGTGATGTAGACACTTCCTATTTGATCAAAGAAGAGCCCCCCCCCCCCCCCACAAAGTCCTCATGGCTCTGCCATGAGGGGCATAAAAAAGAACAGTTTGTGGCAGAACAAACTACAGCAGTGGATCACCGGTTTGCATTGTTAAGAGGGTCTACAGAATGTCATGTGATGCCAGACAAGTTGATTAAAAAATAGATTAGAGGGTTTTTTAAATGTATTTATAAATTGTTAGTTGGTGAAAGTGGAGTGGGTGAGAGAGATTGAAAGGGGAATTGTATTTGCTTGGAAATGCATTGGTACGTCTGGAGTTGTGTATATGTAGTGTAGGTTCTTCTGGAACTGTACTGGAATAGCAAATTTTTGAAATTCTGTTTGCAAATTATGTAAGATTAAAATTCAGGTATAATCCTTGTCCAATGTATTATATTAACTTTTGATATCACTTTTAATCAAAACCTATCATAATTTCTCCAAGGAGTAAATATATTAAGCTGTCATTGCTAGCCACTTTTAAAAAAACCTGAGGCTCTGGCCGTAGAACATATTGGTTGCTGACACCAGAGTCTAAATAAAGTCACAACTCCTAACTTGGAATGTCTGTATTGAAACCATTGGATAACTATGAAGCCAAGCAGCTAGAAATTTCTAAAGGGGAATTAAGCTATAGCAGGCTCTCATTACATTTCAGAGATGCATCTTTATTGTGGGCATCATGAGGAAAAATGGAATGAGGTTATCTGATATGCAGATGGGTGTCATAGTCCCCATAATGTATTATGTGATTCTGGAACATCCTTAGAACAGTATCACTGTCTGTATTGCAGCGTTTTCTTGCAGATAAAATCCACAGAGTCTCTTTTACTTTTGACTGAAAACAACATCTGCTTTTCACAAGAAAATCATGAGGACAGTTCAGCTAAAATCTGTGAGCTTTCCACATTCCTCCTGAAACAGACAATCGCACACTCCCTGCCAAGTCAACTTTTCTGTGTAACCAATGGGAGGGTTCCAAAAAAATGTGCGTGTTTGAGGTCCCAGTTCTCAGAAACAACCTTCTGTGATCTGTGCACTAAGATGAACCCGAAGTGCAAGAGCGAGATTAAATAACAGCAGTGTCTGGCAGGACATTTACTTTTATTACTTATTAAACTCAGTCATGGTCAGTATATCGTAACTAAAATGTGTATGACAGAAGCAGCCTCTACTTTATCCTATTAACTATGGTTTGCATCTTTTCTCCCCCGTCCCAAAAGCCCCTCTTCTTGCTCTCCCCCAATACATTAACAAAACAACACAATGCTCATCTTCAAGTGTAAAGCCTAAAGGCCTGTCTCCATTGACAGCAAATTGTGTTTTATACGCATTTTTTTCTGCCCCTGGACAGCCCAAACACTATCTTATGCAAGCATGATAATGCAGTTGATAGACGCAGTACCCATGAAAGTGGCAGCGTTATGGTGCATTAAAATACAGCATTTAAAGCTAAAACTTAATGTTTATTTCTAGGGATGAAGCACCATACATATTAGTTACATTATAGTTATATGCAGTGGTTTGTATCCCTCTACCTGCAGGAATCTGCTTTAGCTAAAAATTCTCCCTGCAATTCCTTCTCACCGCCACCAATTTCTGCCCTGAGCGGCAGTTGTCAGCTGCTGTGAAGGTTAACACCAGCCACTGCTACTGAGAAAAGTTGCATCACTCACTCTCCCCCTTCTGCCCTCCTTTCCATTTACATTCATTACTACATTCCCACAATGTGGGTTCTGTGAATGGAGAAGGATCAGTTGAATGACAAAATCTTCACCACCCTTTTACATAAGTGCATTGTGGGAGTGTAGTAATATGTGTTTTGCGCATGGAAAAAGGCCAGAAAAGGGAAGGTGTGTTGCGCAACTTTTCTCAGTTACAGCGTCTGCTGGTAACCTTTACAGCAACAGAAGAAAGATGCTTAGGAGAGTGTCCGGTGGTTGTGAGGAGACACTGCAGATTTGAGAACAGCAGCAACCACCTACTAGGTAATGTGATACACACCTTCACACATAACTTTACAACGTATGGTACTTTGTGCCAAAAAAAACCCCTAAACTTCACAGTGGCAACACAGGGCAACATTCCAACTTTCTAAGCTGTAGGCAGTTCAAAAAACATTTTCAAATGCTTAAAATACACGCAACACATTTTTTAGGCCCTAAGGCCTCATTTAAGTTGGCATACTACAGCATGTAAAAGAAGTGCTCACAAGGCCTGCCCCAATAGAAAAGTAAACAACCCCAAGCGCTTCAGGACAACCCGACTAACAATTCCTAATGCTGCTACTTAAAAATATAAAATGTATAAAACAGCAACAAAGCAATATGTAGATACATATAAGTGTGACCAGTAGTGCAAAAAGTGGTGGTAAACCACAGCACCACAAGAATAAATAGTCCTTCTATTCAGCAGTTACACATGAGACCACTTTAAGAGACAATCATCAGTAAAAAGTCCATCAGAATGTCCATCCATAAATAAGTGCATCCAAACATGTGAACTTGATGAGATGTAGATTTGATAAGTGGATGTAGCGGGTCACCTCTTAACACTACCACCGTGCAAACAAGGGGGAGTAGATCACACTCACGACACTAATGGCTCAGCCACTCTCGTGGATAAGCAAATGCACCAAATGTCAGCAATTTCCACCATGGATAATCCCAATGCTCGTCAGGATAAGGGGGGGGGGGGGGATCTGTGTACTCTGTGACATGTGGGAGAAACAAAGCACAAAGCCCCACGAATGCAATACTGTATAAACACTTTATTTATTGCATCCACTTAAAAAAAGCCACTCACATTTAAACATATTCACAAGAGCATATACACCATCATGGAGGATATACTGCACCCAGGCTCCACGATGTGGTTTGTGCTTCTTCCGGGTCTGCTATCGCTCCCAACAGTGATACTGTGTAGTAGGTGGATTGATTGACGGCATCAGGTCACGGTGGTGGTGTTAAGAGGTGACCCGCTATATCCACTTATCAAATCTACATCTCATCAAGTTCACATGTTTGGATGCACTTATTTATGGATGGACATTCTGATGTTATGATGGACTTTTTACTGATGATTGTCTCTAAAAGTGGTCTCATGTGTAACTGCTGAATAGAAGGACTATTTATTCTTGTGGGGGTGTGAGTTTACCACCACTTTTTGCGCTACTGGTCACACTTATATGTATCTACATATTGCTTTGTTGCCGTTTTATACATACTACAGCACGTACCTGTGCGAGGGCCATGTTTACCAGCACGGGGATGCACAGGTGTTCCATGCATCCCCTTGCATGCAGTCCCATTGATGTCTGTTGGAATGCAGCAGCTGCATGGACACAGCCAATTCTCCCAATTTCACATCCGTGTGGGTGCTCTGCTGTGCAACTGCATGGATGTCACTTTGGGAGCAGTGACTGAATTTGCACCGCACAGAGATCGCATGTAATTTTAGGAGTAGTGCGCTCCGATCTCTGTGATCGCATAAATGTGAACCGGTGTAACGTGAGAATTACCTACCCCGTGAGAAAAACCTACCCCTCGTCACTTCCGGCCAGGAACAGCTGAGCAGCGCAGCAGTGCGCATGCTCACAGCCCCGGATACCTAATGGAAGAGCTGAGGATCAGACTAGTGCGCATGCGCACTAGTCTGAAACGATCTCGGTGTCCGTTAAAAAAACCTACCGACGCGGCGGTGACATAAAATAGCTGTGCTGCACTATGAGTCATCTCCGCTCCTGTCCCGGTCACTTCCCTGATCTTGGCAAGTAAATATAAAAGCGGCTCCGTGATTTATCTTTTCATACAGCCGCCGCCGCTTTTATATTTAGTAGCCGAGAGCAGGGAAGTGACTGGGACAGGAGCGGAGATGACTCATGGTGCAGCACAGCTGTTTTAATGTAACTGCTCGCGTTACACAGACTGCCGTGAACCGGAAGTGACGAGGGTAAGTTTTTCTCACGGGTAGGTAATTCTCACGGAACACCGGCACTAATTCCTATTACTTTGCTGTTTGTATAGTTTACACAATAGGGAATTATTTATTTCATCTGTATAGAGATTGATAGCTACACCATTGACCTACTATCTTCACCTGTGTGGCAATACCTTTACAATAGACTTTTTATGGGACAGTACCAACTTCTGGTAAGTTTACATTGTTTTTAAGTAAATCATTAGAAATAAACATTACCTTCTGAGCACAGTGATATTTGCTCAGTAAAGCAGCTGGACAAAAACTTCAGAGAAACTTTCCATAACATGTTAATTATTAAATGACACTATAGAAACGAATACAGGCTGAACTCATGGATAAGCAAATATTGTCTAAATACGAGAGAGTTATGTGTGTTTATACTTGAATCTTTGTGTGCTTTGTGTATTTCTACCAAATCTTTACAGCAATCTAGTGTGAAACAATATGACTATGATTTGATATTACTGATGATTAGAAAATTGAATAAACTTCATGTACACTTGGCAGTCATTTACCACGAATGTGGGAAAACACAAAACATGGCAAAAGTCACGCCGTGGTGTTGCCACTTTTTGCGTTTTTCCACAGCTGGCGGTTCAAAAGTTCCTAATCTAAATGCGATTATTCCGTGTTCAGGAGAGGGAGGTTAAGGCAGGCTGAACCTCACCTAACCACCGCAGTTCCTAAACTCTGCTAAAAGCATACATAGACACATACAGTGCCTTGAAAAAGTATCCATACCCCTTTAAATTTTCGACATTTTGTCATGGTTTAACCAAAAATGTAAATTTATTTTATTGGGATTTTATGTGAAAGACCAACACAAAGTGGCACATAATTGGGAAGTGGAAGGAAAATGATAAATGGTTTTCAAAATTTGTTACAAATAAATATGTGAAAAGTGTGGCGTGCATTTGTATTCAGTCCCCTTTACTAGGATACCCCTAACTAAAATCTAGTGGAACCAGTTGCCTTCAGAAGTAATAATTTAATCTCAGTATACATACAGCTGTTCTGTGAGAGGTTAGTTAGAGAACCATAGTAAACAAACAGTATCATAAAGGCCAAGAAACACACCAGACAGGACAGGGATAAATTTGAGGAGACGTTTAAAGCAGGGTTAGGTTATAAAAAATATCCCAAGCTTTGAACATCTCACAGGGCAACGTTCAATCCATCATCAGAAAATGGAAAGAGTGTGGCACAACTGCAAACCTACCAAGACATGGCCGTCCATCTATACTGACAGGCTGGGCAAGCAGAGCATTAATCAGAGAAGCAGCCAAGAGGCCCATGGTAACTCTGGAGGAACTGCAGAGAACCACAGTTTAGGTGGGAGAATCTGTCCACAGGACAACTATTAGTCGTGCACTCCACAAATCTGGCCTTTATGGAAGAGTGGCAAGAAGAAAGCCATTGTTGAAAGAAAGCCATAAGAAGTCCCAATTGCAGTTTGCAAGAAGCCATGTGGGGGACACAGCAAACATGTGGAAGAAGGTGCTCTGGTCAGATGAGACTAAAATATAACTTTTTGACCTAAAAGAAAAGCACTATGTGTGGCAGAAAACGAACACTGCACATCACCCTGAACACACCATCCTCACCGTGAAACATGGTGGTGGCAGCATCATGTTGTGGGGATGCTTTTCTTCAGCAGGGACAGGGGAACTGGTCAGAGTTGATGGGAAGATAGATGAAGCCAAATACAGGGCAATCTTAGAAGAAAACCTGTTAGAATCTGAGACTTGAGAATGGGGCGGAGGTTAACCTTCCAGCACGACAACGACCCTAAACATACAGCCAGAGCTACAATGTAATGGTTTGGATCAAAGCATATTTATGTGTTAGAATGGCCCAGTCAAAATCCAGATCTAAATCCAATTGAGAATTTGTTGCAAGACTTAAATATTTCTCTTCAGACACGCTCTCCATCCAATCTGAAAGAGCTTAAGCTATTTTGCAAAGAACAATGGGCAAAAATTTCACTGGTAGAGACATCCCCAAAAAGACTTGCAGCTGTAATTGCAGTAAAAGGTGGTTCTACAAAGTATGGACTAAGAGGGGCTGAATACAAATGCACACCACACTTTTCAGATATTTATTTGTAAAAAATTTTGAAAACCAATTATCATTTTCCTTCCACTTCACAATTATGTGCCACTTTGTGTTGGTCTATCTTATAAAATCCCAATAAAAATACATTTACATTTTTGGTTATAACATGACAAAATGTGGAAAATTTCAAGGGGTATGAACACTTTTTTTTTTTTTTTTACAATACTGAAGATACAAAGTCAGTTGTGTTAAAGCTGAACTCCAAGCAAATACCTAAAACACAATTGAAATACACATATGTTTTTCTGTATTTCTGTCCAGCCAGTCCTAATATTTACACATCCATTCAGACAATACAGCCAGGCTTTTTCTCCTACAGACGGTTTTGTCAATGAAGGAACAGCAGAAGTTCTCAACTCCATCCACCTTGCTTTCTGTTAGTATATTCCTTGTCAGCACATGAAAATGGAGCTCACTTCATTTGCTTTTAGTACTATCCTTCTCTCAAGTCTAAGCGGTATATTTCTAAAAATATTTGCTGAGCTATCCATCCTGTGAAACCACATGTGCGAATAGAGGAAAGAAATGGAATGTGCTTTGGCTATTTTCTTTTCAGGTTAAATGTTCTTCATAGCATACATCAGGAAAACACTGCATTCGATGGAGCGAACAGACATAGTAAATGAATGCTACTTATGATCATTAACTCTGTTTAGAACCCAGGATTTTCCTGATTCACTTTATTCTGTATGAAGAACATTAGACCTGGAGAGAAAAAAAAGCAAAATAACATTTGTTTTTGCCTCCATTCACACAGAACAAAAGAACATGCAGTTTTACAGGACAAATAGCTCAAAATAAAAGCTACATGATGCAGTATAGAGGATTACAAGAGACTAATAAAGAGTCATATTTATATACTTAATAGGGATCGACCGATTATCGGCAAAGCTGATATATCGAGGGCCGATATGCACTTTCCCCAAAATATCGGAATCGGCAATCAAGGTGGCCGATATTACCAATATTTCAGAAAGTGCTTGTACCGGAGTGATGCCTGCAGCTAGAGGCTTCACCCCGCTACCGGCATGCATAGCCGACGGTCGGCTGTCTTGTAATGACGGCTGAGAAGCTGCTCGGCTGTCATTACAAGGAGCAGGAGGGGATGTCCCCCCACCCCTCCCGCCGTCTTCCGCGGCTTGCCCGGGTCTCCCGTCCCACCAGGAGACCCGGGAAACCAATCCTGCACGGCCGCCGAAGAACCGATCAAAGCCACATTCGGCTCTGATCATGCCTCCATTGAGGCTATGATGTCTGTATTATACTGAACTACTCAACTACCTGAAACTCTTATTCTCTATGTTTTGAATACCCTTTTTATTCTCATATTATTGGAAATCAGCCTTATTGGGTAATATGCAATTGTATTTGGGGAATTTTTTACCAGTTTGTTCAATATGATTCTGATGTTCACTATATATATTTTTTATCTGCCATTTATGTACAAATTTACATGTACCAATAAATGTTGTTTACATTTTCCCTCCTGACCCCTTAATGTCTCCCATTTAAAGTCCCAACCTCTCTTTTTTTGTATACATTGAATAGGGATGGAGATGCACGGCAAATCCCAACGTGCGCCTCATTTAAAGTCCCAAATCCCCCCTTCTTCCCATATGCATAGGGATGGAGAGACATGATCCTGGGCGACAGGGAGATATCCGTATTACTTTTTGATCGCATATGACGGCCCTTACCCTACAGCCCTTTATGATAGGTCAAATAAACTTCCCACATATTAGTTGGGGGTTTACTTCATAATTACTGGTACTGTCTAGTTTTTTTACATAAGAGTAGCATCATCACCATCATTTATATTTCTATATTTTTGTAATACTTTAGCAGCAATCTCCATGTGTTTGGGGCACTTTGGCTTGTCTCTCGTTGGTCCCTCTGTGTATCCCAGGAGCTGCGATGCACGCCGTGCATCCTCCCTCTCTCCTTCCGCCTCCTGGCGCGGGGGATTGGGAGGGCGGTCCGCTCCTCGGCGCCATGCCTCAGTCGACGCATTACGTATTTTTGGCGCCAATGCGCCGACGTTTGAACTTCCACCTCAGTGTATATCAGCCTGCACTCGGGATGGTCATGCTACTGGCTCTCACCGTTCCCGGGTTGCTCTTTTCTTATACACTGTCTTGGCGTTGGGCTCACTGAGCGGGGTCATTCCTCGGTGGACACTTAGCACCATGTCATCAATCTGGGTCTTCCCTCTTGGTATGTTTCTGGCTCATCCCTTCTCACTATTACTCTAAATTTTTCACTTTATTAACGGCACCTCGTGTCTGGTTTCCCTCTCTTATCATTTTCAGTCTCACTCCCTTGCATACCTCTTTCTCCCCCCCCCCCCCAAAATCCTTCAGGCTGTTCCCTCACCACCATTCCTTCATGCTACCACGTGGTTTTATTTAATTCGTTAGCCTATTGCTCATTTCCACACCACTTCACTCTACCTTCACCACTCATTGTCACATTCTTATTTTCCATCTGTAGCACATCTCAATAGTATCAATATGACACTTTCCTACCCATATACAATTATCTATTTTAATATATACTTTACCTTCAATGTTTATAGATATACTTATTATACATATACTTATTTACAGACATATGTATACAGTGTTGTACTCATGATTTCTTCACCTCATCCACCCTAGTCCAACTATGCCATATGTGTGACTTTTTCAGCCTTGATTCCCTGTCAGTGCGCCCTCAATTCCCGGGGGAGACAATGGGGGCCATCTCCAGTTTCAATGCTATCTTGCGTGCTGCTATGTAAGTCTTTGGGAGTTGTGGGGTTATATTCCCCCCCCCCCTTTTTTATCTTTTGTAATTATCCTCATTCCCTATTTTTATAGAATACTAATACACATACATCTACTCCTGACGAAGTGGCGAATTGGGTCCACGAAACGCGTTGAGGCTATGATGTCTGTATTATACTGAACTGCTCAACTACCTGAAACTCTTATTCTCTATGTTTTGAATACCCTTTTTATTCTCATATTATTGCAAATCAGCCTTATTGGGTAATATGCAATTGTATTTGGGGAGTTTTTACCAGGTTGTTCAATATGATTCTGATGTTCACTATATATATTTTTTATCTGCCATGTATGTACAAATTTACATGTACCAATAAATGTTGTTTACATTTTCCCTCCTGACCCCTTCATGTCTCTCATTTAAAGTCCCAACCTCTCTTTTTTTGTATCCATGCAAAAACCCAGAAGTGATGTCATGACATCACTTCCGGGTACTCTGCGCCAGATTAAAAAAAATTACAGCATTCAAAACAGCCAAACCTGGCGTTTTGAATGCTTTTAAATGCAGAGGAGGGGTTTGGGGTCTTTTAGATGCACACAGACACTTTTGACATTACAGTAGTAATGTCACTGGTCCCCCCAAAAGTGTCAAAAATGTAACTATCCAAGTTATTATCCCTCAATAAATAACTAAAACAAAGTCACGGGCTGTTCTCTAAATCTGAGTCACTGTGGAAATTTGGTGTGCCTGGCTGTGCAGGGTGGGGGATCCCAGTATCCCAGTGGGGTGTGCTACATTTATTAAAAGAGAAATGGAAGGTGAGGTATAAATAAAATGAATGAATTCTCAAAATGAATCTCCTAAGTCTTCATGAAGAATTTTGATGAAAGCCTTTTTGCCATCAAGTTTCAGAAGCATGTGATTTCTATTAAGGGAAAGTGTATTGGCAGCTGTAGCCATTCATGTCCACATTGAAATATGTTTGTTTCTGACAAAGCCAAGTTGATGACTGTCTTCTTTTTATATTCTTGATGACAATTCCAAATAGCAGTAAAAAAATACATGGGGTTTTTTTTTTCATTTTGACATTTGCACAAAGCAACCTGTATAAAATATAGAAATTGGATGGAGTAAAATAAAGGAAACTGCTGCCTAGCATTCCTTTGTAGGTGAGAGGTTCTCTTTAATACTTGCTAGACTTTTTCTTATCTCATCTGCTGGGTTATACTTATATAGTGCCTTCAATTACTAGCTGTGATTGTACTGTACTGCCACTGATCGTTCATCAGACTTGGCCCTAATAACAGTATCATTTTCAATAACTAGTATTTAAAAGTTATTCAACATTTTTTTTAATATGAATTAGTCAAATAAATGTAAATACTAAATAAACTAGCTAACCAGAGTCATAAAGAAAATGTAAAGAAGAATGATGTATGCTTTAAGTGGGACAATATGGAAGCAGGGATTGTGAATATGAAATTAGAAACATTTTATGGTAGAAGAATAGAGCCTGTGAGCGTGGTCTCGGAGCAGCTTTTACTATGCTCTTCTAGTATGCCCCTCCCACTTGGATTCTTGTCGATGTAGCGCTGGTGCCAAGTAGAGCTGGCTTCATGTTTCCTGGCTTGGAACAGCTAAAATGTTTAGTGAAGTCTATTCAGAGCCAAGATCAGGCAGCAGAACCAGAATTAACTGGATCAGACAGCTTCTGAGCAGCTTCGCTGCTTTTAGAAACATTTCAGAAAATTCAGCGTGTAATTAGTTGCAGTCCCCAAAATTTGTTATAGTATAACTTTAAAGTCTCAAAGAGTTACATACTAACACTACTGACTTATAAATGTTGGATAAAATAACTTTTTTTATGCCACCTCATAACTTGCTTTTTTATTTTAAGCAGATTGCCTATTTGGCTTTCCTTTGATCTTAAGGCCCTATGCACACTGGGAGTTTAGCAGCGATACATGAGGTTCTGGGGTTTAGCTGTGGATGGAGGGCACAGGCGCATCCCTCTATCGGCAGCCTGTCAAATTACATAAGAGTCTGACAGCTGCATGGGGCTAGACGGTAGGGCAGTAGGCGCATAATGCGCTAGATGTTTGTACAGGTAGGTGCACCATCTATCTGCAGCAGCTGTCAGTCTCATAGGGTTTAGGGAGAAAGATGTACACCGCTCAGGCAGTTGGAACTCCACAGTCAGCCATGGGTGCAGGACCACGGCCACCGCAGACAGAAATGCAAGAGAAATGGCCACACACCAGACGATGGTTCACAATGAAAAGCTTTATTGAATAAGGATGCAAGGTACAGCAGTAAATGGTAGGCGCGTTTCACACGACCCACAGCGTGCTTGAACAAGCACGCTGTGGGTCGTGTGAAACACGTCCACCATTTATTGCTGTACCTTGCATCCTTACTCAATAAAGCCTTTCATCGTGAGCCATTGTCTGGTGTGCGGCCATTTTTCTTGCATTTCAGTCTCATAGAGTTTGACAGGCTGCCTGCGCGAGTTTGGATGGGACACTTGTGCCCTCCACCCAAAGCTAAACATAGGAGCCCCATGAACCGCTGCTAAGCGCCCAGTGTGCATGGGGCCTTACAGCAGTCTGAACAACATTTTACCTGGACAGACTCTGGTGGGATCTTTACTGGCTGATCAGTGTTTTCCTTAGGTGATTGTTTTTACTTTCTGCTTGTAAAGATACAATACATATATACAGTATTGTGCTTTGTGTGACAATGGAGATCTTTCCCTCTAAAATAATACCAATATCTATTTTTCTTTAAAGTCGGTTTTTTCAAAACAAAAAAAGGGAAAGAAACTGATATCTTTATTTCACATGAAAAACACCAGTCTTACATGATACTTTTTAATATTGAACCCAGTAAGTTTAAAGATCAAGTAAGCATGCAGGTTTCAATTGTTCATTGTTCCCCACAGAAAAGAGAATATTCTTTCCTTTTTTCCAAAGCATGATGCAATCTGTTGTCTGCATCACTAGAAATGTTTGGGTGCCCCCAAAGTATTTGCAGTTACAGCAATGACAGTCAAATCTCTGTCTGTTTTATATTGGTAAAGATCTGTCCTTCATTGACCAGCTAAGCAAATTCTGTACTGTTCATTTGATTAGCACCTGACATTGAATTTATCTTCTAGGTTTCTGGGCACGAGAGGTTGGAAAGTTGATAGGCCTGGAACATCCTCTTATTCCTGTGCACCATCAGTATGTGGTCACTGGTTCTGTTCCTGAGGTGAAAGCTTTAAAGAAGGAACTACCAGTCCTCCGAGACTTGGAGGGATCATATTATTTACGACAGGAACGGGATGGACTTTTGTTTGGACCATATGAAAGGCAAGAAAAAATGAAACTGCAAGATTCCTGGGTAACAAATGGAGTCCCACCAGGTAATACTTCATACTTAAGTTTTGTGTGTTCCTGCTATGGGCCTCTACTTGATGTGCCACATCCCGGGAAGGAATATACAGCAAAAAATTCCCCTAGGGGTGGGACTTTATAGGCACGAATTATAAAATTTGAAAAAACAGATCATAAATATACAAGGAAATTTTATTAAATACAAAAATTAAAGAAAATACAAAGAGTATTTGTTCATAAGTTAAATAACAAACAATGCAAGCGATATTGTATGTATGATGAAATAACTCAATCAACAGATCCAGGTTATCCGACGCGTTTTGAGGTTTTTAGACCTCTTCGTCAGGGATGATACTGGGATACTATATGGTTGGTTTTCAAAAAAACAGACAAAAAGCTTGCTGGTTTTTAGTTAAAAACAGGAAGGAAAAAGCTACGACCCAAGTACTGCCGTGTATTCATAGAGTAGGATTTTCTCCAATGCACAAATTGTAAGCAAAATGAGATAGGACCGATGGCAGGATCCGAACAGCTGAAGTCCAATTGATGCTTAGCGGGGTGGACCGGACAATAATATGCCCAAACTTAAGATGTCACAGGGATCAAATGCTGCATGGACTCCTTCTCCCAGCTGTGGATCGCACCGATCTGTTGGTTGAGTTATTTCATCATACATACAATATCGCTTTCATTGTTTGTTTTTTAACTTATGAACAAATCCTGTTGTATTTTCTTTAATTTTTGTATTTAATAAAATTTCCTTGTATATTTATGATCTGTTTTTTCAAATTTTATAATTCGTGCCTATAAAGTCCCACCCCTAGGGGAATTTTTTTGCTGTATATTCATACTTAAGTTGACATAATAAAGTAAAGCTCTAGTTAGGCTGTGGACAGAAAGGTATTTACATACGGCCTCCCTAACTAGTAGTAAAGCTTTAAAACAAGCCCTTAATGATCTTTGAAGCTGCAGACACTATAGACCAATTAATTCTCAAAGTTCACAATGCAACCACCGGAGTCCTATCTTTTAGCAGCTTCCCCATCCCCACAGTGCAAGCTCTGTGGTTACATTATACATTAGAAGACTAGAAGTATGATGCGTCAGTTCTGGGAAGTAGAAGTTGAGCTGCAGAGAGAACAGGGTGTCTGGTTCTGTGGGCGTCCACTGCAAGATTCCTGGGTAACAAAATAATACAGGGTGTCCACTGTTTCTTCTGCCTCCCACGTTATTAAAGAACACCTTATAGTCATTAAAAAATACAAGGCTTTCTCTGAACAGTGGCAGTCAGGTATGAGATATGCATACCGGTACAAACTGGAGCAATGTAACTGTGCTAAAAAAACAATACCTAAACCTCAACTTTCAAAAGTAGTATAGCTTTAAAACAAGCCCCCACTAACCCCTGTAACTGCAGACACTGTAGAGCAATTAATCCTCAATGTCCACAGCACAATCACTGAGTCCTTATTGTCAGAAGCTCCCTCCAAGAGCACATGCTCCATGGTTTCATTAAAGATTAGAATACAGAAACGTTGCTAAGTCAATGCTTGGAGGGAGGAGCTGAGCAAAAAGAAAAAAAGGTGTATGCATGGGTGTCCATGCAAAAGAGTAGTAGTATAGATGCTTTTGTAGGGCTTTAGTCTGAACCTGTAGTGGCTTTATACTTTAATGCTGTCCCCACCAGCATTGCATACTTTTCTTCCATTAACTTCCCTGACACTCCATTCAGTCATGGGGAGTGATGGAGAATTAACCCTGTGTAGGTCAAAACTTGGAGCTTAAACAGGGCTGAGCACTCTCTCTGTTCTTGGCCAAGTGCTAAGCATCAACACTATCACTATGAATAAAAAGTCTGGTGCGCTATTATTCATATTTATATTCCACACTAGGTAACTTTGGTTGCAGCTTTAAAATATATCAGCGCACCCTTCACACCATTTTTTTCATCAACACTATCACGTTGGGAAGAAGGGGCATGGGTCAAATGCTCTCCAGAGCCAGAAGTACTTGTTACATTTCTTTGCTTCTAGCAACCACACTGAGCAGCATGGGAGTGAAGGGAGAGTATGGGTTGCTGGTGTGGCTGGCATTAAATTGAACCTGTTTAACAAACATTAAACCTGTTAGTCATTTTGTTAACACTGTTGGAAATAACCAAGGTTAGCCTATAACTAATACTCTATGTTCTGTAGGTTTTGGGAAAGAATTATTTGAATCAGATCTAGACAGAATTATGGAACATGTAGAAGCTGCAATGGAGATGGTTCCTGTGCTGAGAAATGCTGATATTACCAATATAGTTTCTGGACCCATAACATACACTCCAGATATCCTTCCAATGGTAGGGCCACATCAAGGCATCCGAAATTACTGGGTTGCTATTGGGTTTGGGTAAGTGAATACAGTATGTTGGTTTACGATGTGAAGACTCTTGAGAAATTATCTTTGTTAGTTCAGTTTAGTACATTCTGTCACCCCCCCCCCTCATGTATAATCACCCCATTACAGTGTGGGAGCATCTTTTAATGTGATTTGGGATTCTTGGTGTTCCCAGAATCTTGAAAGAGGAATTGTGATGTCACCCTTGCCTAGGAGCCGTGAATGAAAGCCAGGTGTAAGGGGAGTATATTTTCTAACTTTTCTCTACAGGCCTTTTTTTTAATCCAGCTGTAATGCAATGATTACACATGAGGTGGTAGGCCTGCATATGCATGCACGATCTGCTTTAAGTGGGGAGAGCTCCTTTTAAAGCCAAGCTTACATTGTTACTGGTGTTGGTGGATTCTCCTAGAACCCACCAAAGGGCAGGCCAAAAAACATTGTATCATTGACAGTTAGAAACACTCTGGTCTGTCTTGGATGTGCTGGGGGTGATAAGAAGACCTTTAAAGACTGAATAAACCCTGCATTGTCTCATCCAAAGCTGGCCATTTTTTGTGGAGCTTTGCTTTTGTATTAACAGTGTGTAAATTCACGTCCCTTTCTTTGCAGCTCTTCTCTCTGCTCTTCTCTATCAGTGTCTTGATATCATTATATATATTTTTTTAAATTTTAGGTATGGTGTCATCCATGCTGGAGGCATTGGTAAGTTCTTAAGTGACTGGATCCTAGACGGAGAACCTCCTTTCGACCTCATTGAATTAGACCCTAACAGATATGGGAAATGGACCACTACACAGTATACTGCACAGAAAGCAAGAGAATCTTATGGATTGAACAACATTGGTACAACATTTTTGTATTGATAAAAATAGGTTGAGTAAAGAATGCTTGTGCTTCTGGTGTTTTGGTTGACCTGCACCCAGTAAAATGTTCTTAATATGAAGGCCACCAATACTTACCTTCATCTGAATATATTACAGGCCTGGTCACTATACTTTATGCTGATCCTTCAACTCCAATATCAACCTAGATATCCTCTAGACATTTGAGGTTCATTTCATTCCGAACAAATATATGGGAACATAAGACAAAAGAAAACAATTATAGACAGCTGAGGCCAGTGTTCCCAGACTTTAATGAATTTATCTTCTTGAGCTTGTAAGGTGATGCTATAAAGTTTCTCATTGACAAGTAGCACATTTATACACGTTTTAACCTCTTGCAAGACCACTGTAGGTTTCTTCCAACTTCTGGCAATAGTCCATTTAACTACTATAAAGAGGAAGGTAGCAAGCTTTTGCTGGGGGTTAGCGAGGTGGTAAAGAGCTATTCTAGCTTAACTTTCTGGATATTCCCTGTTTAGAACAGTTGATTTGGCCTGATTATTCCTAAAACCTGAGAACACAGTAAAGATTCTTGTGGGGAATGTGGGGGTTGATAAAGCCTGGTGCACACTCTGAGTTTTGTTTCATTCAACCCGGCAGGTTGAAATAAAAAAAAAAAAAAAAAAGTAGGAGCCATCGTATTAACTATGCAAAGTTAGTATAGCGATCTCCCCTGCTGAGCTGTTGTGTTCTGACAGGAGCGCCAGAACATTCCGATCAGCGCTCTCCACCATTGGCTGAAAGTGCTAATCAGGAGTTAGTTGGCTTCTGTCGGACAGGGTGGCATATACACCGGCCAAATGATGGCCTTTTTTTTTTTTTTAACTGGTCAATGTCTCTCGACATTTGGACCATGTGTATGGGGCTTAAGGGTCAGGAGAGTGTTATCTGCAGACAAGCTGATTATGATGTCAAGGCCTGTGCGTACAACCTTGGAAATGTCCCAATTCCCTGTAATAGCAATCACCAGGAGCTCTAGGGCCAAAATAAACACAATAAGGGGAAGAGGGCAACCTTGCCTCATGTCATGGAGAATTAAAAAGGATTGAGAAAGGTAGTTTGCATACTGCACCTTGACCATGGGTCTGGAATACACAGCTTGTCACCCAGGCAAGCAGGGAATTCTCAAATCTCGATCTAAAGCGGTGGTTCTCAACTGTCCTCGGCACCCACTTATGGCACTTTTCCACTGCAAGTACCAGCTCGGCTCCACTTGGCCCTGCTTGGCCCGGTTTGGTTTTCCACTGCATGGTACCGCATGGTATGGTGTTGGAACAGTTCGGTACGGTTTGGTTTTCCACTAAAGTAGTACTAAAGTAAGTGGGTGGGATAACAACGATTCTCTGACCAATCAGTGGCTAGTAGTGACAAACAGTCAAGGCTGCATGCAAAGGATTGTGAGATATGGTACCGGTACGGCCCTCTTGGAACCACCACTGAGGTGGTACTGTTTAAGCAAGCCGTACCGTTCAGTTCCATGTAGTGGAAAAGCGCCGCCGTACCGTACCGAACCGTTCCTACATCGTACCATGTGGTACCATGCAGTGGAAAAGCACAAAAGCGAGCCGAACCATTCGGTTCCATGCAGTGGAAAAGCGCCATAACAGGCCAGGTTTGCAAGATAACCTAAATAGATCACAGGTGATATAATTTGCCATTCAGTGATTGCAGTATTCTAGTCTGCATCCCCATAAGGTAATACTTAAAATCTGGCCTGCTAGTGGGTCCTGAGGACAGGAGTTGAGAACCACTGATCTAAAGGGTGTATAAATCATGTAATCTCAAAACATATAAAAAGAAGTAAGGAACTCAGGAACTCTGTGTTAGTGTAACAGGTGGGTAAGGTGATCCACCTTCCAGGGATTATCACTAGCTTGGCACCTGGAAACAACTCCTGCTTTTTTTTTTTTTTTCTGCGGATGGAGTACTGTAGATGTTTGTTAATCCTATTTCCCAACAATTTGCCCAACACTTTCAGGTCCACATTGAGTAAAGAAATGGACTGAAAGTCCTGGGTGGCTGAAGATTCCTTCTTGGTCATCATTTAACGTAGGCTTGACGAGAAAGAGGGGGTGGAGAGGACACCCTTTTTTCTTCTTCCCTTTTTTCTTTTTATCAATACTGCTATGTAAAATGAAATATTTGTATATTTTTAGTTGGTTATCCCAAAGAAGAAAGATTTGCAGGAAGACCAACAGAAAGGATGAGTGGAATATATGAGGAGCTGAAGACAAAATGTTCCATGGGCTTCCATGCGGGATGGGAACAGCCCCACTGGTTCTACAAGCCTGGCTATGATAATGAATACAAGTAAGTGTTCATTTTTCAAGGCATGGCTAAGATCGGGAAACTCTCTATCTAGAATTTTTTTTTTAAAAAAGCACAAAGATAAGTGAGTAAATAATCGCTGCTGATCTGTAAAGCTACCATACACACATACGTATGTCTGAGAAAAATAAAAACTGCTTTGATGTTTTGACAGATTACATCATATTTTTAATTTTTGGTTTTGCCCATTTTAAATCAATTGTCAACTGCCGTAATAGTTTGTCTATCTCCTTAACTACAATATGGTACGGTAGTAAAAAAAAAAATGGGTCCAGGGATCTCAGAGATGTGTTCAAGAAGCCATTGTAGGAATGATACACAAAATGTGTAAACTTATAACAACCAATCACAATTTGTATCTTTTTGTTTTGTGGGAAAATTCATTTTGAAAGTTTATTTTTCCAAACTGTTAAATTTTTTGGGCTTTTCTTTTTATTACCAGCATAATTAATATGAATGAAAGAAAAAAGAAACAAAACCTTCAAAGGCAGAACAAACCTTCATCAAGTTTTTTTTTTATTTTTATTTTTTTATTTCTAGACAAATTGTCAGCACCTTTTTTCTACATTTCCTCACTCCATTTAATTTTTTCATAAATTTATATGAAATGTTTTTTTCAAACTTGTTAAACTACAATTTATTTTTAGTCATACGATACATGTTTTAGAAAGTTCCCATATAATACAGGAGATAAGAAGGTGCAAATGGTACAGTAGAACCCCAAGAACTTATGTATTGGAGAGAGTGGGTTAGAGTTAAAATATCTGTCAGGTTTTTAACCACTTAAGCCCCGGAAGATTTTACCCCCTTCAGCCAGGGGGTTTTTTGCGATTCTTTACTGCATGACTTTAACGGACAATTGCGCGGTCGTGCGACGCTGTACCTAAACGAATTTGACGTCCTTTTTTCCCAACAAACAGAGCTTTCTTTTGGTGGTATTTGATCACCTGTGCGATTTTTTGATCATGCGCTATAAACAAAAAAAGAGCGCAAATTTTGCAAAAATAACAATATTTTTCACATTTTTTATATGAAATTCCCCAAAAAAATGTAAAAATCTAATTTTTTTAACATTTTCGGCCAATTTGTTTTATGCTACATATGTTTGGTAAAAAAAAAATCGCAAAAAGCGTATTTTGATTGGTTTGCGCAAAAGTTATCGCGTTTACTAACAAAGGGAAAGATTTTTGTCATTTTTGGTGTTTTATTTAAAACGAGTAATGGCGGCGATCTGCGATTTTTTTTGCGGGACTGCGACATTGCGGCGGACAGATTGGACCCTTGACTGACATTTTTGACACTTATGGGGTTACCAGTGACATTACTGCAGTAATCAGTGCTATACATATACACTGTTACTGTAAAAATGACACTGACAGGGAAGGGGTTAACTGTATTGGAGAGGGAGGGGTTAAGTGTGTCCTAGGGGCGTGTTTCTAACTGTGATGGGACATGGCTACTAGTGTAAAAACAGAGATCAACAGTCCTACATAATAGATCCGTCTGATCTCCATTTTTACACAGGGGAGAATGACAGGCGGCTTGTTTACATTAGCCGCCTGTCTTTCTCCCTTCCCGGCGAACGATCGCGAGTGACCGGCGGACATTGGGTCCGCCGGTCACACGCACTGACTTGTTAGGGAACGAGCCGGGACGGGCGCGCGCCTCAGCGGGCGTGCGCTCGCCCGCTATTGGCTCACAAGCCGGTGACAGGCTAGTGACGTACCGGCAGGGCCAGATTAACGTAGGGGCTATTGGAGCTGCAGCTCCAGGCCCCTACCTTTATATAGGCCCCGGGTTGGCCATATTCACTGTTACCGCTCTTCTGTCACTTGTAAACACAGAAGTCTGGCTTCTATGCTCGCTTCCCCAGGCAGCTCCCTCAGAACCTCCCCACACAGCACGAAGGCCGGACAAGGAGGGACAGTTGCCGATGCATGGATGTGTTTATGGGCTTCAGAGACAGCATCCCATGTTGAATTAGGCATGCATGGCTGCACCCTTCCTCCTCTGGGTGCATGCCAAGGCACGGCCCTTAAGGCCCTTCAAAATCCTCAGCACCAAGCCCATGATGCTCTTAATCCGGCCCTGCTTACCGGTACGTCACTTTGCCTGGCCGGGGCTGACCGATGCGGTATATGTACTTGCGGCAGTCGGCAAGTGGTTAATACTCTATGCATCCTTATTGGGGAGAATTGTCCTCACTTCAGAGACACAGCAAGAAATAAAAATACATTTTTCCTAAAGCAAGACAAATTCCATCTTTGACAGTTGTTTTTACCAGGTGTTCCAATTGCTCCAGTTCTGGTGACAACTGTAAAATTTAGAATTTCCTTTCATGTTTTCCCCTGGTAACCACCGTCACCGGTCCAGGGAATAAGAAGAATATCTCAAATCAGGGCACCAAAAACTTAGCTAACCCTTACTTGGTCTGGAGTCATACTCTAAGGATAATATCTGTTTATTTGACCTCACTATACTATATCGATTTCTCTTCTAATAGACCGAGCTTTCGGAGGACAAATTGGTTTGAGCCAGTGAGACGGGAATATAAACAGGTCATGGAGAAGGTGGGGGTGATTGACCTGACTCCATTTGGCAAGTTTACTGTAAAAGGAAAGGATGCCATTAACTTACTAGACCATCTTTTTGCCAATATCATTCCAAAGGTATGTGTGTATGCCATTATGTTGGTAAATTAATGAGGCAAAGAAACATTCAGTGCTTGAATTCTTGACAAAATGTAAAATCTTACAGGCTGGTATTGATTGTCACTGAATGTTACCCATTGCTTTAGAGGGAAATTATAGTGTATTTCTAGTGGATGTGTATTATTGCCAGTGTTGCCAACCGTCCGTATATTTACGGACAGTCCGTAAAATCAGGGCACTTTTCTCCTGCCCGTAAATGCCCGTAGCAGGAGAAAAGTGCCCGTGAAAAACGGCAACGATCGGCTCGGTTCGGAACTGCGCATGTGCAGTTCCGGAAATGCCCGAGATGACCCGATCATTTCCTGTTTTCGGGCAGGCGGGCGGAGCCCTGGCCAGGGAGGTGGGTCTGGCTGCTGTCAGGACTGTCAGAAGATGTGAGTGCGGCACGCCTACTTGTGACAAGGCGCCGCTGAGTGCTGCTGATTGGATGTCATGGCGCATTTCCCCGCCACACCACCGCCAGGCGCCAGAATTTGAAAATGTGGAGCAAAGCTGAGCTTAAAGTTGAGCAGGCGGCCGCGGCGGCGGAATATGGAGCCGTGGTGGAGTCTGGAGAGGAGACAGTGTGACTGTGCTGCAGGACGGAGTCGGACACGGCCAGCATCCATCCACAGTCACAGAGGGAGTCACAGACACCAGCTCAGGAAGGCACAGGTCGGTCAGATAAAGGCATAAAGGCAGTCTTTGCTGTTCAGAGCTTACTGTTAAGTTAATGCAGCAGATAGATTTATTTTGTGTAGATGGACCTGGGTTAATGTATGTTTCAGTCATTTTACTAAAAAGAATGTTTGCTCTGCCTCTGGCAAAGACAAATGTCAGAGCTGAAGACAATTTATTGTATTAGAAAGGAGCTTTTAAGCTACAATGTAAAACCATTTTCAGCAATCATTAGGCTTTTAAATTGGGAGAGTGGTTTAAGAGTGCCCAGAGAAGAACTTTAATTTAAAAGCCTAATGCTTGCTGAAAAATTGTTTTACATTGTAGCTTAAGCCTCCGTTTCCACTACTGCGGCTACGAAGTCGTGCTACTTCTAGCGCGACTTTGTAGTGTAAGTTGTTTGCTGCTTTCAGTGCGACTTGTCCCTCATTATAGAGGTAAGTCGCACTGAAGTCGGCCCAAAAGTAGTGCACAAACTACTTTTGAAGTCGTCGCGGCAGTGAAAACGGGCCGAATTGAAATCAATGGCTTTTGACTTGCTGTGCGACTTGACATGTGTCAAGTCGCACAGCAAGTCGCAATAGTGGAAACGAAGCCTAAAAGCTTCTGTGAGGAGAGAGCTCATCTCAGCAGAGCAGACTGGCTGAGGAGATTCACCTTTTGGGCCCCCCACCAGTCTCTTCTATTGCTGACTAATCCAAGACAATTTCATTAAACTTTTGTTTAACTTAAACACATTGCTAATAGCAGTATCTACATGTTTATAGTTTAATTATTCATATTTGCACAGTTTAGCACTGAAAACGGCTATTTTATGTACATTTTTGCAATGTCAGTAAAAAATTTGTGCCGTCCGTAAATTTTTGGCATTCTGCCAGTAAATTTTATTCCGGGAGGTTGGCAACACTGATTATTGCAGCATATGTTGTAAACTTTGATATGGCTTTCACATTTCTAAATGATTACCCTTCTTTTTTTTTGTTATTGTACTTAAACAGAGAGATTTGAAGTGGGGGCTCTGTATTTGATTCAGTCTTATTGTTTAGCAGCTGTTGGGATAAGATATTGGCCCCACAAAGAGTGTATTGCTTTTAATAATTTGGCTGACTGCAAAGACTTGCTACGTGAGAAGGAGCAGTAAAGCACAACCACGGCAATTTAAATACAGTAAAACCTTGGATTGAGAGTAACTTGGTTTGAGAGCGTTTTGAAAGACAAGCACAGTTTTTATAAACGTTGACTTGATAAACAAGCGATGTCTTGGTATACAAGTAGCGTCATGTCACAACTGAGTATAAAATAGAAGAGAGGCGCCTCTAAGTGTAGCAATATGGTTACATTTAATGAAGGTATAACATTTAGCAACTCATATGGTTGATGATTAAAACAGGCACATCTAAGATTGCAGGCATGTGGGGTAAAGCTGTCCACATAGACCGGCCCCCTCACCGCCATCAATGTCATCCCTTCCATGTGCCGCTCTATCAGCGCTTTAAGCCTCGCTTTGAGATCGTTCTACTGCAGGTTAGTGTTCCCGGTCACAACTGCAGACTGACAGCAGTGAGAGCCGGCGGTGCTGAGGATGGTCTATGTGGACAGCTATACCACGGATGCCTGCATACTTTGATGTGCCTCTTTTAATCATCAACCATGTGAGTTGCTAAATGTTGTACCTTCATTAAATGTAACCATATTGGTACACTTAGAGTCACCTCTCTTCTCTTTTATACTCTGTAGCTCCTGCTACATTTTGCTTCTAATCACCTTGTGGAGGCGCCATGTGTGGATGGACATTTTATGGTTACACAACCTATCACATTGCTATAATCTTTTTATATGAACTATAAACTGAAGGATTTATGAATAAATGGTTGTGGAATGAGTTATTTGAGTTTCCATTATTTCTTATGGGGAAATTTGCTTTGATATAAGAGTGCTTTGAATAACAAGCATGTTTCCGGACTGAATTATGCTCGCGGTCCAAGGTTTTCTGTACTTAAGTAAAATCTACATAACAACGGTAATGGTTTTCATAAAAAAAAAAAAAAGCCATTAGGAGATAAAAGATAGTTTATACACCACGGACTCACTGAGATTGATTTACTAAAGCAGTAGAGGTGCATCAGAGTGATTCTGATTGGTCAATGATCTGTCCAGGAAGCGCTGCAGAAAGAAGAGGGAGAAGAAAGGGAATTTGAAATCCCCAAACTGCTACACTGGCTATGTGTGCACAGACAGCTCATCAGCCATCAAGGTTTATAAATTTGAGTGGTGGGGAGGGTGTACAGTGTTAGTTCACCATTTAATTTTCTCTGAAAAGGTGACCTTACATGTTAAAATTGTTCTAAAGCCTAAACATTTCTTACCCTTCTGCATTCCTTGCATTAAGGTAAATAATGTTCAGGTATCAGTATCCCCCCTCACTCCACCTTTCACTTACCTGAGCCCTCATTCTATTCAGCACCATGCACGCCTGCAGCTCTTCTCTCCTCTCACTTCTGGGTCTCGCTGGCTTTGCTGGGGCACCAGGAGCCATTGGCTCTCTGGGCTGTCAATCAAAACCAGTGATGAGCGAGTGGGGGCGGGGCCGAGTCACGCTGTCTGTGTCAATGGATGCAGCAGCCGGGCTCAGGAGTGAGCATGCACGAGTGCCCCCACGGGGAAGCCCATGGGGGCACTGGACAGAGAGTAGGGGCAAGGAGCGCCGGTGGGGGACCCAAAAAGAGGAGGTTCGCGGCCGCTCTGTGCAACTCCATAAGTAAACAAACATTACTTTGACATTTTCTGAAGTCATCCATCCACCTCTGTCGCTTAGGTTCCAACAATAATAATTTATTGTTGTATAACAGAGAAAATTATGATCAGCAAGGGTTTTTTACTGCTAAACCCTAAGACTGGCCATATACTGTTCCTTGGAAGCAGGTTGAAATTAGCTCAATGGATGGCCCTTTTGGCCCTCTTCCATTTGAAAAAAGTAAATTGTTTATTCATCTTTTTTTTTTAGGAGCCTGCTGGAAAATTTTCAGCCAAATAGCAGCTGCACCCAATCAGATGCAGCTACTGTTTGGCTATCTTGACAGCTGGCTGGGCTGTCTGTCAAAACACAATAGCCACAGCAGGATATTTGTCCATCCATGCTTGGATGGAGGAATGTATTTCTTTTTTCTTGCATGCTGAAAAATACAAAAACATCAGTGTATGGGCAATTTAGGAAATGTATAGCTGCCATACCTGACCACCAACCAACTTTTCAGGTTACAATTTGAACAATGAGTCCTGCAGAACACAGTATTTTTTATTTTTTGATAGTGTAGTGCTGCCCGGCAGGAGCTACTTGGTAGATTGGGTTCTCTGTTCTTTTACCTCTACTCTGAGAAAACATCACCCCCACTGACACACCAGCAAATTAATAATGCACTGCTACTGGGAGCAAAAATATATACCCTGCACACAACTAAGGGCCCGTACACATGATAGGAAGATCGTAAGAAATTTTTTTTACGATGAAGATCTGCCGATTATCTGATAGTTAGTGTAGTGCTTTTAACAGCCGATTCTGACTTTTTGGACGACAAAAACTAAAGGTGCAGGCTAGAAAATGATGATGGTATGTGAAATCATATCTGATTTTCGTTTAATTAGTACCGTTTGTCCGAAAAAAATCATAAGAGCAAGACTATGTATGCTCGGAAAGGAAAGAATAAATTACAAAACAATTCAAGACATTACATCACTTCTGAATTTGTATTTTGTCATACGTGAATTTTCGTAAGTTGAGTAACCTCTTCAGTTTTGATATGAAATTAGCATGCAACAAAACAGGCGATTATTCATCCGATAATCTCATCGTGTGTGCAAGGCTTTATGTTCAGTATCAAACAGCAAACATCAGACTGGTTAGTGGTAAATTAATCTAATATATTGTCACAGGTTGCAGTAAATAGCAGTATGCACATAAATAAGTAAAGGATTAGGGTAATCACAGTTCATTGGACAATATCTTTACTAGGCTATAGCAGCATAGAATGAAGTTCTATGCAGCTAAATTAGAGGAAAACTGGTAATCCACAAAATCAGCAATAAGTAACAGCACCAAAAAATATTAACAGCAATGATAATCAATACTGCAATAACTGGTCTGGAAAGAATAGACTATATTCACTTTAGAATCCATGCTATATGAATGGCAGCAATGCAATGTAAGACTCCCTGAAGAGGTACCTCTTATTGTGGACAATAGGCAAAGGTCCTGTAAAGCAGCAATCTAAGTGAGCAGTCTTTAGCCCAAGTTCTTCAAAAAGCTAGCGTTGAGGCCCAGTCTTTACAGTGGTGCACATGAGTACAGTCCTAGCAAAGTCTGCATGCAGTAAATAATGCTGCTAGTTAGATGCCCAGTCGCTATGTGCACAGTCTCTGCTAGGAACAACAGGTTAATGGCAGCAGTGTCCTCTCACTAATCCCAGCGATATAGCAACAGGGTTCCCGCTGTTCAGATGTCAATTCACTTCTGGATCTGCCTGGAGCAACTCCAGTCCTCAGCACATATCTGCAGGCTTGTAGCAGGGTGATGTGCACACAGGAGCAGCGATGTGCACACCTCGGTCTCCTTACAGCCAAGAAGAAATTCCCCAGTATTCAGCCTGGGCTTGTAAAAATACATCTCTCTCTCTTTATACCCAGCTCACATCTCCCATTATTTAACCACTTACCGCAAAGTGACTTACCCATACATCGGCTGACTTAGCGTGGCTATACCGGGATGATGGATGCCTGTAGCTAGAGGCATCATCCCGGTACCGTTGTTTAGAGCCGGCGGTCGGCTTTCGAGGGTAATGACTGATGCGGCTCGGGAGCCGCTTGATCGTTACCTCGGTGAGCGGGAGGGGACGTCCCCCCCCTCCTGCCGCCTTCTGCGGCTCTGCCCGGGTCTCCCGTCCCACCGGCACGTCCGCCGGCTGGATGGAGTCCCGATCGAAGCCGGCTTCGATCGGGTCTCCGATGACGTAACCCGGAGGCGGCTTCCATGACGTCACGTCCGGGTTACTCGGCTGCTAAAGGCGGCAGATTCAAAAAACTAGTATATTCAAAAATGCAGTTTTCGGCGTTTTGAATACATGGAAGTGTAGTGGAGGGGTCTAGGGTCTTTTAGACCCTTGATCCCTCCATAAAGAGTACCTGTCACTGCATATTGCTGTCACAAGGGATGTTTACATTGCTTGTGACAGCAATAAAAGGGATCAGATTTTTTTTTTTTTTTAAAAACCTGTGATGAATTGAAAAAAAAAATAAAATAAATAGGAAAAAAAAATTTTAGCCGCCCCCGTTGCCGTTAGCTCACGCACGAAAGAAAACGTATATGGAAGTTGCGCTGCAAATGAAATCACTGTTCAAACCACACATGTGAGGTATCGCCTATACACTACACTCTAAGTCTAAACTGGTAACCGTTAAAAAATTTGAAAGCGTCGCCTATTGAGATTTCTATTGACCGTAGTTTGTCGCCATTCCACAGGTGTGTGCAATATTAAACCATAACATGTTGGGTATCTATTTACTTGGCGTGACATCATCTTTCACAATATACAAAAAAGGAGCTAACTTTACTGTTTAGTTTTTTTTAAATGCAGTGAAATGTGATTTTTCGTAATTTTTCCAAAAAAATGGCCGCTGTACAAATACCGCGTGACAAAAAATAATGCAATGACCGCCATTTTATTCTCCAGAGTCTTTGCTAAAAAAATATATATAATGTTTGGGTGTTCTAAGTAATTTTCTAGCAAAAAATACTGATTTTGTAAACAAAAGTGTCAAAAATAGGCCTGGTGGGTAAGTGGTTAATGCTGCTAACCATCAAGTCTCTTGAGCTCCTTCTGCTTGTCAGCTCCCCCTTGTGGAAAGAAGTGAGGTAGTGTTAAAATGGTAGTAAACTCTTTCCCATAACTTTAGCACATATAAATCAGCATTAAAAACACTACTGATCACTGCGTTCAAAACCCGCGTGACTACAGTTTCATTCCTGCTACACTCCATGTGACCATGTAACGTCACATGGGGTGTAAACTTGGGCATAGGATGGCATACTGTAGCAGAGATCCGCTGCAGTAAACAGTGGACTTTGCTACAGTGGGGTCAAACAGGTCGGCTATGATCGGTGGTGTTCTGTCGAAATCTCCAACTATATCTCTTCCAGTGACACTCCAGCAGTAAATTTTGACCAGTTGGCTCTACTACCCATATGCGTGCGCGCACCCTGCAGATTAACAGTTTGGCGGCAGCAGACATCTTGTTTCACCCAGCCACGTCTTGAATTTCAGACTCATTATAGCAATAAAATAAGCATAAATGCATA
Organism: Pelophylax lessonae; assembly: GCF_965119305.1. Classification (NCBI taxonomy): domain Eukaryota; kingdom Metazoa; phylum Chordata; class Amphibia; order Anura; family Ranidae; genus Pelophylax; species Pelophylax lessonae. Next base: position 124,348,863 of record NC_138768.1, read on the forward strand.
TATACAGTGTTTTAAAACCCGTATAAGCCTATAAGTTTGGCGCTAAGAAACCACCAAGATTATACCAAGAGCTACATTAAAGACCGGAAGTATTTTGTAAAGCAGACTCGGAAAACAATACTTATCCCGGCTTGTCCCGTGAGGTACGAATTTTAAAACATCTCAAAAAAGTAAGTATCATGGAATTGGGGCATACTATTTTGTAATCACTTAATATAATGACCTAGATAAAAAGCAGCATCTGAGTGGGAGAGTTTACTACCGCTTTAACCCATTCAGCTGAAGTCCATTGGAAGTACAGAGAGCAATGCAGCACAGTATCCTAAATCATTCTCTGTATCTAGCCAAGCACCTGGCTACAATAGCTAAATATATAAAATTCCTTTGTTTCTGAGTTGGTGATTGGTAAAAATTCATTAGAGGTAGAAATTTATCTTGGAATGTCGATGACTAGTATGATGATATGTGCTCATGTTGTATTGGGAGAAAATAATTGGTACTCTGTGTGTACAGGTGGGCTTCACCAACATAAGCCACATGCTGACCCCTAGAGGGCGGGTCTATGCTGAGCTCACTGTGTCCCATTTGTCTCCTGGAGAGTTCCTGTTGATCACTGGCTCTGGATCTGAACTGCATGATCTCAGGTGTGTCCAGCATTTTGTTCCATGTACTATATATTTTTTTTCTTTTCTTTTCTGGGTAGTTAACATTTGGCATAAGCTTGCACCCATGTAACGCACTTCTTAGCCATCATAAAGGCCCTTTTTTATACTGCTATCACTGAAGCCTGCGTTCATTTTCAATAGGCATCTTAACAGAATGAGGGACTTTAGGTGACTATAAAATGAAGGCTAAGGAGTGTGTAGCCTGTTATTGGCAATATAATGTTATTTTACCTAAAATCTATTTTTATGTGATTTATCAATACTTATTATTGCAATCCAAACATTATTGCCCCAAACATAATGGATTGTTTTACTGTAAGAATTGACCAGTGTAGGACCGGTACATAACATTTTCTTGATCAGGCCTCATACCCGCTGGTGCTCTTTATGCACATTTCCAATGTCAGAAAGGGGCTCCATTAGTGCTCTGGTAATTGGGCTCAACAGTGGGTGCAAACAGCAATACATAGAATCCTGCATACAGAACAACCTTCAGTAATCAAATGGAAGCCCCTGATGAGATAACACTTTTGTGTGCTTTTAAAGCAGATAATTGTTTTAAACCAATGAGTTTGTTACAGTAAGCAGCCAGGTACAGTCAGGTCCATCAATATTGGGACATCGACACAATTCTAATCTTTTTGGCTCTATACACCACCACAATAGATTTGAAATGAAACAAACAAGATGTGCTTTATCTGCAGACTTTCAGCTTTAATGTGAGGGTATTTACATCCAAATCAGGTTAAAGACTTTTGTAATTCCTACACCGTTCACCTGATTTGGATGTAAATACCCTCAAATTAAAGCTGAAAGTCTGCAGTTAAAGCACATCTTGTTTGTTTCATTTCAAATCCATTGTGGTGGTGTATAGAGCCAAAAAGATTAGAATTGTGTCGATGTCCCAATATTTTTGGACCTGACTGTATCTGGCACCATACTGCTTGAATGTACATGTAGTTTCACAGGACAAAAAGCTCTGCAAATGGTTTATAAATACACCCCCCAAGTGTCTAACTATTCTTGGATTTATATATGTTGAAGCTTCTCTAAGGTTGTGAATTGCACCACTGCTTAGTGATGAGGGTCATAGACTTTATTAAAAAGGAACATGTGTCCCCATGAACAAACTTTTTAGGCTTTTTAGGCTGGAGTGTGCGCAGATGTGCTGAAGTCCTCTGACCGGCCTTCAGAGCCCTGGTAGAGCCCTGTGACACACCTGCACACATTCAGAGGGGCAAGAGGAGGCATGCACAGACACGCCAAGTATTGAAATGTCCTTACTAGTTCATAGATGTGCCGCAGGGCAGTTCCAGGACTCGAAGCCCTCCCATCTTCCCATAGCACAGAAACACAATTACGTTAAAAAAAACACCCGAATATGAGTCAAGGAGAGGGCAGAAGAAAACAAGTTTTTTTTTACTTGGGGTGAAGCTAATATCCATTCATTCATATGTACAAGACACATGCTTTTTTTATTCCTCAATTACTATGTACTAAATGGCTCTGACTTTACTGTGTTTGCAGATGGATCGAAGAGGTGGCAGCCCAAGGCCAGTACAGTGTAGAGATCACCAATGTGACAGATGAGGTTGGAGTTCTTGGTGTGGCAGGACCACTTTCTAGAAAGGTTCTGCAGAAACTGACTTTGGAAGATCTGAGTGAAGAAGCCTTTAAATTTCTACACAGCAGAAGAATGAACATTGCTGGAATTCCTGTAACCGCCATCCGGATATCCTATACAGGTGAGGATGAGATATTTGAAAAAACATGGGCACCATGTCTTCAATAATGGTGAATATAATGCTGTGTGCTCCTAGGTGAGCTGGGCTGGGAGTTGTACCACAGGAGAAAGGACACCTCTGCACTCTATGGTAAGATCATGGAGGCCGGCCAGGAAGAAAGCATTGATAACTTTGGCACTTACGCCATGAATACACTAAGGCTGGAGAAAGCGTTTCGTGCCTGGGGGGCAGAGGTAAGAGCAACTCTGAGTACTATGCTCTTTTCCTTTACAAGCACGTTTCTCTTTGTGGCAATTTATTATATTGCTTGCTATCCAAATGAGTACACCACAGTTTCCAGTCTATATTAATGCTGGAGCCTTAACAGGACTGGACAAATCTAAGTTGCATGGTAGTTCAAGTAGAGCTGAAGAGTTTTTTAATTTTCAATAGAATAAGGGAGGGTTATGACCTCTGTCAGTTTTTTCCCATCTGTATCCAAGGGTGTAGGAACCCACACAAATCTGGGGGGGACAGCATTTTTACTCGCCAGGTATATGCTTTTCCGTGCCCCCATCAATGCAGAGTTCAGCACGCGAGCCCCTTTCAATGCAGAGCGCCACAGCATTGTCCCCAATCACTGCAGAGCAACACAGCATTGTCTCCAATCACTGCAGAGCGCCACAGCATTGTCCCCAATCACTGCAGAGTGCCCACAGCATTGTACCCCAATGATTGCAGAGTGCCACAGCATTGTACCCCAATGATTGCAGAGTGCCTACAGCATTGTACCCCAATGATTGCAGAGTGCCCACAGCATTGTACCCCAATGATTGCAGAGTGCCACAGCATTGTACCCCAATGATTGCAGAGTGCCCACAGCATTGTACCCCAATGATTGCAGAGTGCCCACAGCATTGTACCCCAATGATTTCAGAGTGCCCACAGCATTGTACCCCAATGATTGCAGAGTGCCCACAGCATTGTACCCCAATGATTGCAGAGTGCCCACAGCATTGTACCTCAATGATTGCAGAGTGCCACAGCATTGTACCCCAATGATTGCAGAGTGCCACAGTCAGCATTGTACCCCAATGATTGCAGAGTGCCACAGCATTGTCCCCCAATCAATGCAGAGACCAGCGTGCGTGCTCCCTTCAACCCAATGCACTTACCTGGCGGCGGCGGCTTGGCTATCGAGGCAGCGGGAAGGTGAGCGGCTTCTCCCTCGTCCTCTTCTGCGGCGGGAACCGGCGGGAAGGCCCCCATTGCGACGTCAGCGATCGGATGTCCTGGATGATGATTGGTCCAGGCTGGAGACTGGACCAATCACAGCCAGGACATCACGAAGGTGGGGGTGGCCAAGCGCTCTTTCCTGCGCCCAAGTTACGCCCCCAGAAGGCAGCCAATCGGCACCTTTCTGGGTCGTAAACCCCACTAAACTGGGGGGGATTTCACCATACCTGTCCCCCCCGCATTATTTCCTGGGAGGGATGTGTCCCCCCCGGTTCCTACGCCCATGTCTGTATCCCATTGTAGAGATTTCCCTTCATTTCCTGTCTCAAAGCCACAATAGGAAGTGAAAAGAGATCCTTCCAAAGTAAAGGTAATCTCAGGAAGTCACCACAGGTAGTCAGGGAGAACTAATGTCCACATTGAAAGATTTCCCCTCTATTCTATGGTGGCCATTGGCATTTACTTTTACTTTCAGGCCGGGTTCACATACATGCAGCCGCGGTTTCCAGCCTGGGGTCCGGTGCATTTCTGTTCACCAGTTCAGGTGCGATTCAGGTTCGAATTTTTACCTGAATTTGCACCTGTACTGGACCAAAAAAACGCACAGGACCCTTTTGGAAACAGCACCACAGCCACCCAGACATGTGTGAACCGGCTCCATTGAGAGCTGGTCACACTCACATGTTATGCAAATTGGATGCGATGAAAACCGCACCTGACCGCACATATGTGAACCAGGCCTAACTGTTAATGGTAACCTGGACAAATATAGAGAATAAATCTCCGTAAAGGGGCTATAGACAGACATAAAAACCTGATAGGTGTCTCCCTCTCTACTCTAAAGCTATAAAAATAAAAAAGTTTTGCCTTCAGTTATACTTTATTGTGCCTAAAAAAATTAGAGCTGCCGTCTATTTTTGTCCTTTCTAAGATGTCTACTAGATTGGGCTGACATTCTCCTACATTTTACATTAGCTTGTCCATGCCTCTATTATAAACAGATTTGTTGAAAGTGAACTACTTAGGCTGCAGGGGTGAGGGGGTCAGCCTGTCAGTGCTCAGACCATACATTGCACACTGCATCAAATTGGTCTGCATGGCTGTCACCCCAGAAAGAAGCCTCTTCTAAAGATGATGCACTAAAAAGCCCACAAACAGTTTGCTGAAGACAAGCAGACTAAAGACATGGATTACTGGAACCATGTCCTGTGGTCTGATGAAACCAAGATAAACTCATTTGGTTCAGATGGTGTCAAGCGTGTGTGGCAGCAACCAGGTGAGGAGTGCAAAGACAAGTGTTTCCTGCCTACAGTCAAGCATGGTGAAGGGAGTGTCATGGTCTGGGGGCTGCATGAGTGCTGCTGTCACTGGGGAGCTACAATTCATTGAGGGAACCATGAATGCCAACATGTACTGTGACATACTGAAGCAGAGCATGATCCCCTCTCTTTGGAGACTGGGCCGCAGGGCAGTACTCCAACATGATAACAACCCCAAAAACACCTCCTAGACGACCACTGCCTTGCTAAAGAAGCTCAGGGTAAAGATGATGGACTGGCCAAGGATGTCTCCAGACCTAAACCCTATTGAGCATCTGTGGGGCATCTTCAAAGGAAGGTGGGGGAGCGCAAGGTCTCTAACATCCACCAGCTCTGTGATGTCATCATGGAGGAGTGGAAGAGGACTCCAGTGGCAACCTGTGAAGCTCTGGTGAACTCCATGCCCAAGAGGGCTAAGGCAGTGCTGGAATATAATGGTGGCCACACAAAATATTGATACTTTGGGCCCAATTTGGACATTATAACGTAGGGGTGTACTTACTTTTGTTATATATATATATATATATATATATATATATATATATATTGTATATACACCGTATATTATAATTTATATTCATTCTGCTTCAATCTCATACAGTATCTGTGAAATGGAAATGAAAGATAGCCATACATACAGTGCACCCGGAAAGTATTCACAACACTTCACTTTTTCCACATTTTGTTATGTTACATCCTTATTCCAAAATGGATTAAATTCATTATTATTCTCAAAATTCTACAAACAATACCCCATAATGACAATGGGAAAGACGTTTGTTTGAAATCTTTGCAAATTTATTAAAAATAAAAAAGGAAAAAATCCCATGTACATAATATTCACAGCCTTTGTCATGACACCTAAAATTGAGCTCAGGTGCATCCTGTTTCCACTGATCATCCTTGAGATGTTTCTACAACTTGATTGGAGTCCACCTGTGGTAATTTCAGTTGATTGGACATGATTTGGAAAGGCACACACCTGTCTATATAAGGTCCCACAGTTAACAGTGCATGTCAGAGCACAAACCAAGCCATTAAGTCCAAGGAATTGTCTGTAGACCTCTGAGACAGGATTGTATGGAGGCACAGATCGGGGAAGGGTACAGAAAATTTTCTGCAGCATTGAAGGTCCCAATGAGCACAGTGGCCTCCATCATCATCAATAAATGGAAGTAGTTTGGAATCACCAGGACCCTTCCTACAGCGGGCTGCCCTGCCAAACTGAATGATTGAGGGAGAAGGGAATTAGTCAGGGAGGTGACTAAGAACCCGATGGTCACTCTGACAGAGCTCCAGCATTTCTCTGTGGAGAGAGAAGAACCTTCCAGAAGAACAACCATCTCTGCAGCCCTCCACCAATCAGGCCTGTATGGTAGAGTGGCCAGACAGAAGCTACTCCTCAGTAAAAGGCACATGACAGCCCACCTGGGGTTTGCCAAAAGGCACCTGAAGGACTCTCAGACCATAAGAAACAAAATTCTCTGGTCTGATGAAACAAAGATTGAAATCTGTGGCCTGAATGGCAAGCGTCATATCTGGAGGAAACCAGGCACCGCTCATCGCCTGGCCAATACCATCCCTACAGTGAAGCATGGTGGTGGCAGCATCATGCTGTGGGGATGGTTTTCAGCTGCAGGAACTGAGACACTAGTCTCAGGGAAAGATGAATGCAGCAATGTACAGAGACATCCATAAAAAAAACCTGCTCTAGAGCGCTCTGGACCTCAGACTGAGGCAAAGGTTAATCTTCCAACAGAACAATGACTCTAAGCACACAGCCAAGATAACAAAGGAGTGGCTAGACTTGAACCCGATTGAACATCTCTAGAAAGATCTGAAAATGGCTGTGCACCGATGCTCCCCATCTATCCTAATAGAGCTTGAGAGGTCTTGCAAGGAAGAATGGGAGAAACTGCCCAAAAATAGGTGTGCCAAGCTTGAAGCATCACACTCAAAAAGACTTGAGGCTGTATTTGGTGCCAAAGGTGCTTCAACAAAGTTTTGGGCAAAGGCAGTGAATACTTATGTACATGGGATTTTTCCTTTTTTATTTTTAAGAAATTTACAAAGATTTCAAACAAACTTCTTTCACCTTGTCATTATGGGGTATTGTTTGTAGAATTTTGAGTAAAATAATTAATTTAATTCATTTTGGAAAAAGGCTGTAACATAACAAATTGTGGAAAAAGTGAAGCGATGTGAATACTTTCCGGATGCACTGTATGAAATGATAGTCTGGGAACTCGAGCACAGAAACCTTAAAGTCTAGGTGCACACTACATACAGGTTTGGGACTGCATGAAATCACGCGCTTTCCCATACTACTGCATTAAAAAGGCACTGCTGCTAGCAGACGCATGGGAGTGCCATTAGTTCTTAATGGCATCTCCATGCACTGGAAACCACAGCGCAATTTACTGTGCTGGGAAACACACTGCAAAATGCAGCTTCAGGGAATCCCTGTGAACCTAGGCTTATGTGATTTCTCTGCATCCATGTTTGTGCGGGCACAGCAGCATCTAACAAAAACGAAGAAATACAGCTTGTGTGCATGTGTTTTGTTTTGTATTGTAGCAATTTTACAACATATCAATGAGTTGTACTAATCATACATTTTATATTTTGGCTAGATGAACTGTGACACAAACCCACTTGAGGCTGGGTTACAATATTTTATAAAGTTGAACAAGGTAAGTGAAAAAAAGTACTTGTGCAAATTACCGCTACTACTATTATTAATAATAAAAATATGTGGGTGCATATTGTCAAATCGTGTGTACCACACTGCCACCTTGTGGTTGCTTCATTAAAACTGAAGCACAGAAAAGGTGCAATGCAAAAAGAGTTGTTGCACATAGTGACCATCCAGGAGTCTTATGGGCCATACACACTATACGATTTTCTGAAGACTTTTTCCTTTAGATTTACCAAAACCAGATAATATGAGGTCAAACCTAAACACGTTCAATGTGTATGCAATCAGGCCGGCCCTTGCACTACATAGTTGAAGGTAAATCTAAAAGGAAATCTAACAACAAAAGTTGTATAGTGTGTATCCAGCCTAATGGGCCAAACACACTATAAGATTTTCTGAAGACTTTTTCCTTTAGATTTACCAAAACCAGATAATATGGAGGTCAAACCTAAACACTTTCAATTTGTATGCAATCCGGCAGGCCCTTGCACTACATAGAAAAGGTAAATCTGAAGGAAAAAGTCTTCAGAAAATTTTACAGTGTGTATGGCCCTTTACATTTTTAAACATAAAAAAGGGGGAAACAGATTGGTTTTTACTGACAATTCCCTTGTTCGTTGTTTATAGTACTGATCTCTTCCCTTCTCTAACAGCAGAGGAAGAAGAGAGATTGTAATACTTGTCAATGAGGAAAGAATAAATTAATCAGCAGCTACATTCTGTTTTACTGAGACTATGGAATCTCTAGTAACCTGGATTAAAACCCCTAACCTCTCTTATCCTGCACAGATGACTATTAAATAGGGATGCACCGAAATGAAATTCTTGGCCGAAGCCGAATAATAATGAAATGCTTGGCCGAAGGCCGAATACCGAACGCGGTGTTTCGCATTTTTTACATTTATTTTGCCAATTTTTAGGGGGCACGCTGATGGGCACATTTTATGTTAGGGGGCACGCTGATGGGCACATTTTAGGTTAGGGGGCACTCTGATGGGCAAAACAAAACATTTAAATCAGCGTTGCTCTTAACATAAAATATGCCCATTAGCGTGGCCCTTAACATAAAATATGCCCATCAGAGTGCCCCTTAACATAAAATATGCTCATCAGCATGTCCCTTAGCCTAAAATAAGGGGCACGCTGATGGCCACATTTTATGTCTCTGTTGGGCACATTTTTTTATTTTTTTTTTTTTAAGGGGCACTTTATAGGGCACTCTAATGAGCATGGCAAGTGGCAACATATGGCAAAATATGCCAGTCTGCACACTAATGCTTGTGCAGCTACCGTATTCTCCCCCAAATGTGCTCCACATACCTCAACTGCAGCCAGGTCGGAGCCAAAAGCCGCGAACAGGGGGGCGGGGCGTGCACATAGTGTCACGCTCGCTGGACCGAGTGTGAAGGAGCCGCAGTCAGGAGCAGGGGGCGGGACGCGCGTGTGACGTCACACCCCCTACTCGCGGCCGGACAGGACACCGGCGGCGTGTGAGCAGGGAGCCGCAATGAGGAAGGGGACTGAAGGACTCCTAGGTAGCGGGCTCGCGGTCCGGGCGGAAGCATCGCGCGGGCCGCCATTTAGTGACCGCCGCTGACATTGTTCGGCACAAATTTATTCGGCCTTTTTACTTATTCGGCCGAACACCGAAAGTGCTATTTTTTCTATTTTCGGCCGAATAATGTTCGGCCGCCGAACATTCGGTGCATCCCTACTATTAAACCCTCCCAATAACCAGCATGTTTCTTCATTAAAAAAATAAATAAAAAAATGTCAAAAACTAGATCATCTTGTGGTGTATGCTTTCCAAAAGGGGTAACTTATGGGGTTCTCAAACTGTCCTGACATTTTTATTTTAACTGAAACGAAGAAAAACTGCTTTCTTTTTTATTTTTTATTTTTTTTAAGTTTGTCTGTTTTTAATTTTCACAGTAAAAAATGAAAAAAAAAAAAAAAACAGTAGTGATTAACATTATATATATATATATATATATATATATATATATATATATATATATTTTTTTTTTTAGCAGAGACCCTAGAGGATAAAATGTAGATGTTGCATTACTTTATGTCACGCTGTATTTGCGCAGCGGTCTTACAAACTCATTATGTTTTGAAAAAATACACCTTTTTGAATTTAAAAATAAAAAAACAGTAAAGGTAGCTCATTTTTTTGGTATAATGTAAAAGATAATGTTACGCCGAGTAAACTGATACCTAACATGCCATGCTTTAAATTTGCGCACTCTCGTGGAATGGCGACAAACTACGGTACTTTAAAATCTCCAAATGCGACGCTTTAACATTTATTACAAGTTACTAGTTTAGAGTTACAGAGGAGGTCTCGTGCTAAAATTGTTGCTCCTGCTCTAATGATAGCAGCAATACCTCACAGGTGTGGTTTGAACACCGCTTACATATGTGGGTGTGACTTGCGTAAGAGGGCACGAGCACAGAGGGATGGGGCACTTTAGTTTTTATTTTTTCTTATTTATTTTACTTTTTATTTTTACACTGTTCCTTTAAAAAAAAAATGGTATCACTTTTATTCCTATTACAAGAAATGTAAACATCCCTTGTAATATAAATAAGCATGACAGGACCTATTTAATGGGAGATCTGGGGTCAAAAAGAAGACCTCAGATCTCCCATTTACACTTTAAAGCAAAAAAAAAAAAAAAAAAACATTGGCCCTTTAAGGCCGTTAGGCGGAAGTGACATTGCTCCAGTCCTCCAAGGGCATAGAGTCGAGTCTGGGCCATTTTGCCTTCACTTGACTTCCTGCTCATCACTCCACAGGATCGGATCATTTCTGCCGCTACCGACGGCTCTGGTAAGCGGGGGAAACGACCAGGAAGCGGCGGGAGGAGGGGTGCACCTCTCCCGCTGCCCATAAAAGAGATCCCATGGGGAATCCACCACCGGAACCACCTTTATGTGAAATAGGTTCTCCCACTCTATAAAAAAATACTGGGGATATGGCAGTTAGCTGCTGCCGAAACCATGGTATATAACGTCAAAATAATGACATATATATACAGTAGGTGGTCCAGAAGCGGTTAAAGTGTTCAGGGCCGCTGATAGGGGGGGACCACCAGCCCTCTTGTGGGGGGCCCGAGCACACAGGGGGGCCCACACAGAGAGGGGGATCAGTGATGGACAACGAATACAGAAATCTTCCTCCAGCACCTGAATCTGATCTCTGTCCCTCTCCCTGCTATCAGCCTTTATCTGTTGAGAAAGAGACAGCCTTCCCTCACTAATCCCCCTCCATTGTGTGCCCCCCCCCCCTCCCAGCACTTATCTCTGCTCAGGAGTTTATTTGTAAATTGTAACTTTGTTTCTCTCTCTCTGTCTCTCTGATCACTGAGCTCCAACTGCCCAGTCTGTATATTTTTCTCATCTCATCTTCTTTTTTATTTAACATACTTTTTTTTTAGATATAGCAGGAATTATGCGAGTTATGTTATATTTGTGTCTGATAATAGTGATTTTGTTGTAATTTTAGCTAAATATATCTTTAATATTTTCTTGGGGGGCCCTGCCAGGTAGTCTGTACGGGGCCCTGCGATTTCTAACAGCAGCCCTGAAAGTGTTACTAAACCCACAACAGTGAAATCAGTCTGTATATGCAGTAAAGCATGCTTGTTATACTCACTGTGGAACCTAAGGGTTAATCCTCTGCATTGTGTAAAAAGGCTGTTCGATCCTGTCTTCTCTGATCCTCCCTGTTCTTTCACTGTCTCCAATTCACCTTCTGATAGAACAGATGCTTGGGGACAAGCTGCACATGCTCATTTTGGTGTGTATTGCTAGAGAGTTTTTTTTTCTTGGGAGGGTGCATGTGGTCAGCACTGGGCCAATCAGCACTGTCCGTACAGAGGGTCAGGGGTCATGCAGCCTCATAGGACAGTACGAGGAGAATGAAAACTACTACTATAAGCTTTAACCAGGGCTTGGCCGGAAACTGATAGAAGTCATAATCAGTGTTGGTCACCTTACTTTAAAAAAGTAATTAGTTACAGTTACAAATTACTTCTCCCAAAAAGTAATTGAGTTACTGACTCAGTTACCACATTGAAAAAGTAATTAGTTACTCAGCAAAGTAACTGTGACTTTTTTTTACTATTTTATAATGCAATTACGTTCTATAAGATCTTTAATAGTGGTGGCGGTGTGGCACACTGTGGGGGTCTGAGTCCTCCTGACTGTGTGAGTAACTGTATTTTTTTTTTTTGGTACTTGCTGTCTGGAGTGGCTGGCTGGTGGTGGTGGTGTGGTACACGGGTGGTGGCGGTGTGGCACACTGGTAGTGGCGGTGTGGCACACTGGTGGTGGTGGCGGTGTGGCACACTGGTGGTTGTAGCGGTGTGGCACACTGGTGGTGGTGGCGGTGTAGCACACTGGTGGTGGCTGTGTGGCACACTGGTGGTGGTGGCGGTGTGGCACACTGGTGGTGGTGGTGTGGCACACTGGTGGTGGCGGTGTGGCACACTGGTGGTGGTGGCGGTGTGGCACGGTGGTGGTGGATCAACCGACCTTTATTGAACGGTTGACTGTTAGTAAATTTCTGGAAGGACAAGTCACATGACCTCCAGCAATTTCTGTTAGGGTTTGAGCCCCTATTAAAGGAGCTCTAAACAGCTATCTATACCAGTACTAGAGGATCTTCAGAACTGTGAGCTCCCTGCTGCATTAGGACTTTAATACTTGGTTTCCTGGGCTATCCTATTTTTCCTCCTGGGTCTCACATTTGTGATGTTTTCTGCTATGGAGAACATGATCAAGCAATTGATTGAAAAGGCCGGATCTACAGGAGGTGTAGAATGGCTGAATATGTGCCTTGCATTACCTGCTCCTTTTCAACCGGATCCTCTATCATGCTTTTCGGGACCTGCACCATCTACTTCTGGACAAGCCTCTACCTCTTCATCGACTTTACCTCACTATTCGTCTGTGCCCGGTCCTTCTGGTCTGGTTAATTCTGCCTTGACTTCTAGTGACAGGAGATCCTTATTTTCAGCGGCTTCGGATGCTGTCAATGCCCCATCTTTGTTTTCGACGGAAGCGGAAACTGCATCATTCAGCTCTGTGCAGGGCGGAGACATAGGCGGGATTACGGCGAAGTACAATTACATCTACTGCCATCTAGTGGCGGTAGATGTAATTGCGGTAACGCAGCCGAAAGTAGCGGCAACGGCGTTACAGGGAGAGGACGGGTAATCAATTAGATTACTCGTTACCCTCAAAAGTAACTGCGTTAAGTAACGCTGTTTACTTAAACGCAGTTACTACCATTACTGGTCATAATTCCTTTATACTGCTGATGAGAAAAGGTATTTACTGTAGTAGTTTATATTTAGTAAACAAATTGCATTTCCATGTTCTGTGAACTGAGGGAGACCAGATATAGTGAATGCAGGGTCCTGGGTTTAGTAACACTTCAAATGTCATCAAAAGAAAGCCCTATGTGACTAAAAAAAAAAAAAACTGTATAAAATTAATTTGGGTACAATGTTGCATCAGTGAGTAATTGTCAGTCAAGCTATCAGAGCACTGAAAAATGAAAGTAAGTAATAAAGGGGTTATACAGGCTGGCACTCAAGTGGTTAAGCAAATGTTAACTTATACTATAAGTATATGATTTGTGAAATCTAAGCCTCATTGTGGCTCTGAATATTTTAGTGATGCTGACACAGTAACAGGCAAATTGCATTTTTTATGTTCTGACTTTTGTATTGCTTCTAGCAGTAAAGACGTTCATGTATGTAAATCTCTGCCAGGCGACCATGATGCTACACACCATAGTCATTTATCATCATTCCTTTCCTGTGATTTCAGCAAGCCGACTTTATTGGCAAGCAGGCGCTGCAGCAAATTAAGGAAAAGGGGCTTCGGAGGAAGCTGGTGTATCTCACCTTGGAAACAGATAATGTTGATCCTGAGGGAAATGAAAGCATCTGGCACAGTGGGAAGGTGAGAAGAGTTTAATCATTGGAAGTGGATTGGAAATCTTTTCCTGCCACATCGAGGAAACCTGAACTGAGAGCAGGATGAGCAGTCGCAGCAACTTATCCGATTACATGGCAGCTTTATGTTAAAGTACAAAACAAATATTAGAATATCAATTATCGTATGGAATGCTACGCAGTACAAATGAGAGTTTTTATTTCACTGCAAGTTTGGTGAATATCTCAAAATTTTGTTAAAGTTCTGCTATATTGATGAAATGTAGTAAATGGGGAAAGCAAATTTAAATTCGTTTTTTAAAGGCCAGGAATTAGACAAAATCAACCCTTAAAGTGTCTACCCACCCTCACTGCAAGGGTTGATGTCTCATTCAGTCCGAGGGTGCGGGGATCAGGTATAATACTTACCTTACTTCTCCTTCAGCAGGGTTCCTCCATTAGTGCAACTAGCCCTGCGTTCTCCCCTCTAAGGCTCTCCTGCCTCCTCCATGTGCAGGGTTGAAGCAGAAATAAAGGCACTTTACTTACCTCCTCTGTAATGGTCAGAGTCCCTCACTGGCGCTGGTATTTTCTCCCTTGGTGCCAGTCTTTGGGTATCACAAGTGCGGGAGTCAGTCATTCTGGCACACAGGGACCGAGGTAGGGATGTAAGCTGACAAAGAAAAGTGCAGCGCTAATGTTGAAAGTCCATCAGATCAAATTAGATCAAATTATAATCTGAGAAGCAAGTGCGAGAGCTGTCTAGGTAGAAGTCCAGAGAAAGCCGCCTCCAACACCAAACACACTGCCTCCTACCCTAAGAGGTGGACCCACTGTATAGAAGGTCAAACAAGCATAGCAATATCCTTAATAGTTGAGACACAGAGACCAATCGTTCCCCAAGGATCCTCAGTATATGACACAGTATCTTCTTCCTGCTTGTTTGACCTTCTATGCAGGGTAGGGTAAGTGGCCATGGGCATCCGCAGGTAGGGGCAAGGGGGGGCAAATGCCCCCCCCCCCCGGAATCTCAACATTCCCTTTAAAGTGGTTGGTAAGCCACTTTATACCATCCTGTCTGGTCTGTTTAATAATCCTGTGTGCACCTGTGTCTGTTTTAAAAAAATAAGCCGTTCTTTACCAGTTTTTATAGTGCCGATCGCCGCTCATGTGACTTGTCGGCTCTCTCCATTCCCCGTCTGACAGCTGCCTGCCGGGGGCGTCGCTGAGGTTTCCTTGCTGATGTCAGTCGGGAGGGGAGGGGGAGAGGAGGAGGAGGGCAGGGGGAGAGGAGGAGAGAGGCGGCGGGTCACGTGAGCGGCGATTGACGCTCCAAAAACTTCTAAAGAATGGCTTATTTTTATAAAACACAGACACAGGGCACACAGGATTATTAAACAGACTGTAGACAGGATATGAAACTTTAAATTAAACTACAGCAGCAGAAGGGGAGGGGACGCACACTGACACAGGAGCAGGGAGGGAGGGAGGAGAGAGGACAGAGGAGGACAGGAGAGCTGCGGATGATGGAGACACGTAAACTGACCACGGTGTCAGGGCTCAGCAGCCATGGTATACCGTGGTCGGTTTACAGAGGGGTGGACATAGCCAGGCAGGATCAGCCAGTTTTTTAGCTGAACCTTTTTTTAGGTTAACAAATGTTTTAAAAATAAATGCTGCCATTTGCCCTTTAAAAATAAATACTCAAAATAAGTAAAATGACTAAGCCCCTCCCCTTCATGACATTGTTGAAAAGGGGCAAGGCATGGGTGACCTTAAAATTATGCCCCCCCTGAAAAAAGTTCTGTGGACGCCCATGTAAGAGGCAGTGTGTTTGGTGTTGGTGGCGGCTTTCTCTGGACTCCTACCTAGACAGATCTCACACTTGCTTCACAGATTATAATTTGATTGAATTTGATCGGATCGACTTTCAACATTAGTGCTGCACTTATCTTTTTCATTGTTAAGTTTTATGCTGTTATTCCCACATATATGTGCTAGCAGCTGGACTTCAGTGATCCATTTATTTCTTCATTGTCACTATATATACACGCCTCATTCTAGCACAACTTCTGTCATTTTTTATTAGGGATGTAAGCTGAGCTGCACATGCACAGGTTAGTTTAAATGCCATAGAAAACTCCAAGTGGGCAGGTAAGTGTATTTTATTGGAGAAAAGACATAGCATGTCTCTTTTGCAATAATAGCCTGCCTACTCACTGTCTGTTGTAAAATTCATACAGTTCCCCTTTAATAGCCCTGCATTGTATGAGATGATGGTGAGGGACTGCAAACAGCCTACAGCACCAAAGGGAAAGAAAGGCATGCTGGAGCCAGCTGGAGTGGGGGTGGGGTAAGTAATGCAGCCTTTTCAGCTCCCCCTATACCTAATGAGCATTTACCCTTGTAGTGTGGGGAACCTTACTGTAAGGGTTCGATTTTGTCTAATTTCTGAAGTTGGGATTTAAGAGTTCACTGAGCTTTAAACGGTTAGTTCACCTTTACAAAAAAAATGGCGTATTCAGGTAAGGGGCACCTGTAGATAAAAACAAACTTTACAGCTTTGACTAAAGTTGAATAATATCCTCGCTATAGATGTAGGCCATTTGCATACCTCCTAAAGACTGGCAGAAAAACTCCCAGAGATGGCATCATCCCGTCCTGCCTTGTTGTTAGGATGTTGCTAAGACACTCCCAGCCATTACTGCTCACCCCCACCATCACAGGAGCGAGTTTATAATCCCCCACAGATGTGTAATCCACTATCTCCTTCTTGACAGCATCACTGAGCTCAGAGATACTGTGACAGGAGAGAGCACATGGTTTCAATTAGCTGGGAGTTGTTCAGCAACATCCTAACAATAAGGCAGGGCAGGATGATGCCATCTTTTGGAGTTTTTCAGCGCGGCTTTTGGGAGGTAAAGATTTACTAAACCTTGTTGTGCCAGGAAAAACAGCCCTGATTACCATCATTAAATTACAGTGATTAAAAATGTAAAGTAACAGTTGATAAATAAGAGTTAGGAACATACACAAGTACAAAGAACCCTAAATGAAACAAACTAAACGACACCACCCACATGCTCTACAGAAAAAATAAATAAATTTTTAAGCAAATTTCACCTAAGCAGTTCAGTGAGTGAAGCTGAACGTTTCCACTTTGGCAAAATTCAACAGATGGTGAAAATAAAAAGTTTGCAGCAAATCTCTGTCAGATTTGACATCCCAATAAAGATAGGCACAGGTACCAGGTAACATAATAGTATCATATCTGAGCAAAGAACTTAGTCCAGAAAGTAGATACTGACCATGGATGATAACTGAGTAAAGATGGCTCCATCCTCTGGAAGAAGATGGCATTGTGATTGGAAATAAGAACTGTGACCTCTGCTAGAGGTAATAAATACCTAGAAGGGTCACACATACATATTACTTAGCATTCCGCTATTATAATGGAAACTAAAATCTGGTCCATTTTAAATGATTAAACGTATTTATGTTTCTGCATATATATACAGTATACTCATAACAGATGATAGCATTATTTTATTGGCATTTTGAAGAAATATGCAGCTAAAAAGGAAGCATTCTCGTCAGTGGAACATTCACAAAGTAAGGTCACTGGGATAATCCATTAGTGGTGAATCACAGTCAGATGACACAATTATGATTTATCCACCTTGAGCTGTTGGTAGCGTCTATAAAGATAATTAGGGAAATTCCAACAAGCTCCAATGATAGTTTTCTGGCAGATGCTCTCTTAAGAACTACCTGCACTTAATTCAGACGAGCATTTGCCCCAGGTAGTTCTTACTACTGCCACTTAAAGAATCGAATGTTGTATCAGTGACAAATTCTTAAAGAATTACTGCCAGTTCTCCATATAGAAAACTGGCAGTAATTAGGACCAACTCTGTTATGGTATATAGAGGTACTCCAGTACTCAGAGTGGGGCATGTCTGGGCCCGGGAAGATGTCATGTATGTCATAGCTTCCAGCTCCGCACACTATCCCCTGCCTCAAACTAAATGTATGCAAAAGGGCCGGTGATACAGTTGATGTCATTACAGAAATATGGGCAATAGTCATAATTGGGAATTGACTTGTCACTGGGTGGCAGATTATTTCATCATCAGATCTGCTTCACTTTTGAGTGCACAGTGCATAGCAGTGGGCAGAAATGAAAGCCATTATTGAACTGAATAGTGGCTATGGATCCACCCACTGCTGTATACTGTCAATCATAAATGGAGCATACCTGATGGTGAACTAGTTTCTCAGTTCACCATTAGGCTCTGCCCACGCCTAGTAAAAAAACTCCTGGGCAATATGTCTGTCAGTGTGATGGGCACAATGGCTAGGAGGGAGGGCACTGGGGAAGGAATGTCCAGTGTGGACACTTCTTCCCCAGTGCTGACATGGACACATTCATGTATCTGTCTGTGACCGGTACATGAATTGGGCGCAAGCACTGACACTTTCGGTGCTGCACCTCGATGGAATTCCCCTAAATATGTTACAGGAATAGCATAGCTAGTTATTATTTGTGTTCTCTCGAGTGGTATTAAAGGAAACCTGTACCGGAAGGAACATGGAGCCCGCTGTTGCCTGGCTGTTAGGCTAGTCACTGCCATTACCAAACATAAATCATTGACCAAAAACATGTATGCAGGCAAAGGACCTCTGATTTTTCTGTTCTGCTTATGTGTTCCAGGGCAGCAACAATGGAAAATACTAAAAAGCATGTAACTAGCATTTATAGAAGGAGATTTAATAAAATAATGTTATTTAGATGTTTTAGCTAAAATAGTAGTATTAAATTTTTTTAAAAAATTACATTGTGGCCATATCAAAATACATCCTTATATGCCCCATTAAACTATTTAGGCTGGCAAATCAGTCATAAAGCTATAGTCAAGTTAATTGAGGCTGCTTAAAGTGGAAGTACAGGTGTTTCCTAACTATGTCAAAACCTGCTGCCATTCCCATTTTAACTGGGTTAAATAGTTAATTCCTAACTACCCTGTGAAAGATAGATGTGTATACTTACCTATTCTAAGGGTGCTCTGGTCCGGTCCCTTGATCTCCGCAGATGCCAGGTTCGGGGGGAGAGGAGAGTTCGCCAACAATGGCTAAAATGCCTGGGTGGTGACGTCACCCATAGGCTTGCTATGGTGCATCCATTATTGGCTGTCCTTTCTCTCCCCTGAAGCCCCCGCTGGGAGCAGATCACGTGACTGGACCAGAGTGCCCTCAGAATAGGTAAGTGTACACATCTTCCTATGACAGGGTAGTTAGAATCAGAGTTAGAATGGTGGTGTAAGGAGGTTTAAACAGAATTTGAAAAAGCCTAGACTTTCACTTTAATTTGGCCTGGGCAACTTGGCATCAAATATTTCTTGCCATAAAAGAGTTAATCTTGATCTATCTTTAGGTCTGGTGGTTTCGTATACTCTAAATTAGTCAATTTACTTTGCTTGGACATTTAAATTTGAATGGCAGTAAAAAAATGCTATTATTTTTACTACACATTATTGTGTTTAACCTAGTTGAACAGTGTGCAGGGTGACAGACATAGGTTGAATCACAGAGGTAACCCCAATGTGACACATCCGCTTAGCTCTGATAAATGTGGTTCATACAGTAGAACCAACTACTAGAGAAGAATTCATTGGTAAGGTAATTAAAGATGATTACCTGACTTTAGATTTACAAGTCAGTGTAGTCTAGAAGAAACTTCAATATTTGCGTTAGAGGACCAAAGGAAATGTTAGCTGTTCAAAACCACTCCATGATCAGATGCAGACTAGAATGAAAACTGAGTTACATTCATCAAATGCTACTTGTATTAACTAACTGTTATATTATGTTTATGAGTACAGTTAAAGTGTCACTAAACCCACATCATAAAAAACTATCAATAAATGCTGTATTACATGCTGTTCATGCAAAAAAAACTTGGTTGATTCTGCTGCTCTCTGTCTCCACCATCTGTTCATGTCCCCAATTAAGCTAGAGATTTTGCAGCTATGGTAGCAACTGTGCACATGCTCAGTTTTCAGTGAGTTTCTATGTTGAGCATTGCCTCCCTATCACATCAGAGCAGCCCTTGTGAGTATAGAGTCACACATGTGGGCATATACACAGTGGTCAATGACAGCCCACTCCCTTCCTCCTCCTCCATGTCCACTAACCAGCTAAATACAATGTGGGTGGGATGTTACATATAGATTAATGGAGGCGTCACCTCCCTTTTATTCTGAAACACAGGCTCGAGGGTCGTGACACAGCCTGTGACTGGCAGAAATCTGCCTGCCCCATTTTATTTTTACAAAATAATAAAGATTCAATTTCAAATATATACTTTTATGACACTTTAGAACCGTTTATTGATATTATTTATTTATTTTTACTCTGTATTCCCAAGGCTTCTTTTTTTTTTTTTTTATGTGACCAGTAGCAGAGGACTAGAAGCTCCCCCTGCTTATGTTTCCCTGCAGATGGCTGGGAAAGAGCTGGGTCATGTGACAGCTGTATATCCATTAGGAAAAAGGTACTTAGATGTTTTCTTCAATTAAAATACTTACAGTGCCATCATCCCCATACAGAAATTGAAGGGACAATGTCAATTAAACAGTGTGTGTTTAGTATCACTTTAAAGGAGTTGTAAAATCATTTTTTTTTTTTTATCTTAATGCATTCTATGCATTAAGATAAAAAACCTTCTGGGTGTAGCAGTCTCCCCAGCATCCCCTAATACTCACCTGAACCCGATCTCTGTCCTGCAATGTCCACAAGTCCCTCAGCCATCTGGGACTTTCCCTCCTGATTGGCTGAGACACAGCAAGGGTTCCATTGGCTCCCGTAGCTGTGAATCAAAGTCAGTCAGCCAATCCGGAGAGAAAGGGGGTGGGGGCGAACCACAGCTTCCTGTCTGAATGGACAGATGGAGCTGCAGCTCGGCTCGGGTCACCCCATAGCAAGCTGCTTGCTGTGGGGGCACTCCATAGGAGGGAGGGGTCAGGAGCTGCAAAGCAGAAGAGGAGGATCAGCGATGCTCTGTGCAAATCCACTGCCAAAGAGCAGGTAAGTATAACATGTTTGTTGTTTAAAAAAAAAAAAAAATGAGACTTTACAATCACTTTAAGGATTCCTCAAGCATGGTTTTAATTATATAAATACATTTTTTTTTCAGGTTGTTGGCAACACTACATCCGGGACCTACAGCTACAACCTCAACAAGAGCCTGGCTTTTGCCTACGTGCCTACAGAGCTCAGTACAGAAGGACAGAAACTAGAGGTGGAACTTCTAGGAAAGCATTACCCTGCCACAATAGTCCAGGAGCCCCTTGTGTTCACTGAGCCAACCAGGAACCGCATGCAGCAAAAAAGTGGCAGTGCTTGAACTAAATGATATATGTGAATCTGTGAACACTCATCTGTTTACTTCACTTACCTCTTCCCATGCTTTTCAAGATAGTATTGCCAATGCTGCTCTGGATACAGGAGATATGACTGGTGGTCTGCATTACCTTTCTTTATACTGTTACTATAGAGCAACCTTTCTCAGTGATGGCTCAGTGAAACACTAGGTTTCCTTGAGAGGTTGCTTGGAGTTCTTTAAACTATAAGCAATTTCTACCACTCAGTTAAGTTTCCACTGACACCAATGATCTTTTTAGCTATCTGTAAGCAGGGATCCTTCCTACAAAACACACATGCTAGGACCATTCTTCCATTTGACCATCACACTAATATACTGATACTATGAGCTGCAGATATAGTCAGGGCCGTCTTTAACATGGGGCAAAAGAGGCAACTGCCCAGGGCCTAGTCATTGTTGGGGGGTCCAAAGCAGCTGCCCCTGGACCCTGCGCTGGCCTTTAATAGTTCTCCTGGTGTAGTGGTTATGAATATAGCTGAACAGATATGAACAGAATTTTGCCGCATCGCTGTGAGAATGAGAACTGTGAGAAGGAGGAGGGTGAATTTGTGAAAAGAGGTGAGAACTGTAAAAGGGGGGGAGGGTACAGAGGTGGCTGTGGATGGGGGGGGGAGCAGAGGTGGATGTGGACGGGGGGGGGGGGATACAGAGGTGACTGTTAATGGGGGGGTAAAGAGGTGGCTGTGGACAGGGGGGGTACAGAGGTGGCTGTGGACGCAGGGGTACAGAGGTGACTGTGGATGGGGGGTACAGAGGTGGCTGTGAATGGAGGAGTACAGAGGTGACTGTGGACAGGGGGGAGGGGGTTACAGAGGTGGTTGTGGACAGGGTGGGATACAGAGGTGGCTATGGATGGAGGATACAGAGGTGGCTGTGGACAGGGTGGGTACAGAGATGGCTGTTGACATGGGGGGGAAACAGAGGTGGCTGTGGACAGGGCGGGGATACCGAAGTGGCTGTGGACAGGGGGAGTAGAGAGGTGGCTGTGGACAGGAAGGGTACAGAAATGGCCATGGACAGGGGGGGGGGGTACATAGGTGGCTTTGGATGGGGGAGTGGTACAAAGGTGACTATGGATGGGGGGATAAAGAGGTGGCTGTGGACAGGGGGGGTACAGAGGTGGCTGTGGATGGAGGCTACAGAGGTGGCTGTGGATGGGGGATATAGAGGTAGCTGTGGACGTGGAAGGGTTACTGAGGTGGCTGTAGCCAGGGAGAGTACAGAGGTGGCTGTGGATTGGGGGGGGGGGGTACAGAGGTGGCTGTGGACATAGGGAGGAAACAACAGAGGTGGCTTTGGAAGGAGGATACAGAGGTGGCTGTGGACAGGAGGATACAGTGGTGGCTGTGGACAGGGCAGGGATACTGAGGTGGCTGTGAACAGGAGGGTACAGAGGTGGAAGTGGACAGGCAGGGTACAGAGGTAGCTATGGATGGAGGATACAGAGGTGGCTGTGGACAGGGAGGTACAGAGGTGGCTGTGAACATGGGGAGGAAACAGAGGTGGCTGTGGACAGGGGATACAGAGGTGGCTGTGCACAGGGCGGAAATACTGAGGTGGCTTTGGACAGGGGGGTTCAGAGGTGGCTATGGACAGGAGGGGGTACAGTGGTGGTTGTGGATGGGGGAGGGTACAGAGGTGGCTATAGACAGGGGGTTACAGAGGTGGCTGTGGATGGGGGGGTACAGAGGTGGCTGTAGACAGGGGTGTACCGAGGTGACTGTGGACAGGAGGGGGTACAGTGGTGGCTGTGGATGGGGGGGTACAGAGGTGGCTGTAGACAGGGGGGTACAGGGGTGGCTGTGGACAGGGGCAGTACAGAGGTGGCTGTGGATGGGGGGTACAGAGTATGTGTTTGTTTTTTTAGGATGTTGGGGTAGAGAGCGAAATTGCATGGGGGGAGGAGGGCCCAAGAAAATGCTTGCCCAGGGTCCAAAGAGTATTAAAGACGGCCCTGGATATAGTAATTATTAGCAGAGATTACCTGGGACCAGAAAGTTTCAAGGGTTCCTCCACGTTCAAGGATAAGTTCACCTTTGGAACAAGTTACATGTACCACCCATTTTTAGGGTGGAACATGTAACATGTTCCAGCATCTGCACCCTGCATGGCCGATCCCCCCTCCTTGTGATGGTGAGTGGGGGATTCGCTCCCTGCACCCGCTGTCATAATTTGAAAACAGCGGGGCTTAACCCACACGGATGCGTCTTTCATACACAGTTTCCTGTAAATGCATAAATTACAAGTACTGTCAGCCATTGCTGCTGACAGCTTGTAGTTCTCAATGAACTACAAGGGTGCTGGTGAGCGCTCTGGTAGTTCATTGATTCTTCATGCTCTCGGGTAACTGCCTGTCTGTATGAGGTATGAGAACACAGCTATCCTGAGAGTTTGCAGGCTCCTTCGAAAAAAAACCTGCAAAAAAAAATTTGCATTTATATTTTTTTTCAAATGGTGAACTTAGTTTTTAAAAAGGTTGAGAAAGGCTGCACTAGAGTGACTAAAGCACTGGGAAATTTGGGTTAGCAAAATCAGCAGCCAGGTTATAATGAATCTGGTATCCTAATCCATCCAATCATCACCCTGGTTATTCAAACAACAGGCCAACCTGCCTGATCGTTACTCAAGCAGCTTCCAGTCGCATCCAGTCCTTCAAATGCATACAAACTACACAAATCTAATTATAAAACCTATCCCTTTCTGCCTATAAAATCAGGACAGTGTGTGTATGTTTGTGACTGCTAATTTACCAGTGCTGAGATGTGATGGCTGCATTAGTTTTATTTTTTCAGACATTTTCCTTTGTTTTCTTCTGGTGGTTCATCAAGCACACTTCCTGTCCTAATGAGATAACATTCACTAAATCCACTGTATCTATGGAGGGAGCCATGGTTGTTAACCGGGCTTCTTTTCTCCTTTGGACTACAAACACTTCTTCCTCTCCATCTCCTTTACACAGGGTGGGAAAATAGCAGTTTACAGAAGATAGCTTGGAAGGAAGGTACCATTGTTTATGCTTTGAGCACACAGGAAGTTGCAAGTACACTTTATTTCTGAGATCAAAAGGTATTCTCTGTACTTGCCGAAAATCTTCTTAGCATCATAAATTTAAAAAAATGCAGCCCGCACACCTCTGGTTCAGATTTAAAGTGTAACTCCAACATACACTTCTATTTGTCTAAATAAAGTGGAGCGCTAGCTCCACTGTCAAGTTTTTTTTTTTCTAATTCTGTTTGTAGAACTCCCCCTCTCTGTTGATACAGGACAGAAAGTTCAACCACAAATAAAAGCTTCTAATTACTGTACCAAAAACTAATTTAATTGCTGGTGTGTCCCTTTTGGAGACCCGTCCCCTCATTTCCTGTTTTCAACAACCCCTTCCCAGTGGCGTAGCGTGGGTTGTCAGCACCCGGGGCAAGGCAAGTAATTTGCGCCCCCTAACCCGCGGGATTTTAGCACTCGAGTCTCTTCCACTAGATTAGTTAAAGAAACCCTTACCCCCTAAGCACATGTATTGTTTGTTATAAAAATACTGATGTAATTAAAGTAAAATGCATCTAAATATAAGTTTGAATGACCAGCGTGCCCCCTTTCAATGCAGAGAGACCAGCATGCCCCCTTTCAATGCAGAATGACCAGCGTGCCCCCTTTCAATGCAGAGAGACCAGCGTGCCCCCATTCAATGCAGAGAGACCAGCGTGCCCCCATTCAATGCAGAGAGACCAGCGTGCCCCTTTTCAATGCAGAGAGACCAGCGTGCCCCCTTTCAATGCAGAATGACCAGCGTGCTCCCTTTCAATGCAGACAGACCAGCATGCCCCCATTCAATGCAGAGAGACCAGCGTGCCCCCTTTCAATGCAGAGTGACCAGTGTGCCCCCTTTCAATGCAGAATGACCAGCGTGCCCCCTTTCAGTGCAGAATGACCAGTGTGCCCCCTTTCAATGCAGACAGACCAGCGTGCCCCCTTTCAATGCAGAGTGACCAGTATGCCCCCTTTCAATGCAAAGTGACCAGCGTGCCCTCTTTCAATGCAGAATGACCAGCGTGCCCCCCCTTTAATGCAGAGAGACCAGCGTGCCCCCATTCAATGTAGAATGACCACAGCGTGCCCCCTTTCAATGCAGAATGACCAGCGTGCCCCCTTTCAATGCAGAATGACCAGCGTACCCCCTTTCAATGAAGAATGACCAGCGTGCCCCCTTTCAATGCAGAGAGACCAGCGTGCCCCCTTTCAATGCAGAATGACCATTGTGCCACCTTTCAATGCAGAATGACCAGCGTGCCCCCCTTCAATGCAGAGAGATCATCGTGCCCCCTTTCAATGCAGAGTGACCAGTGTGCCCCCTTTCAATGCAGACAGACCAGCGTGCCCCCTTCAATGCAGAGAGACTTACCTGCAGAGGAGGCTTCTCCTCAGTTCCCCGGCATCTCCTCGAGTCCTCTCGCCTCCTCCTCGGTCAATGGCATGCATTCACCTTTCAGCCAATCAGGAAGCGGGTCTCGGACCCGCTTCCTGATTTGCCAGGAGGAGGATCCGTGTGACAATAGCGAATTTTCATTCGCTATTGTCACACAATGGGTGGGCTCGGGTCGCACTACTCTGCGCCCTGGGTCCACCCTTTTAGAGCCTCTGGCTCTAATCAGGTGATTAAAAAAAAAACACTCTGTGACAGCGCCAGGCTGCTGACTCACTCGCTGCTAAATTGACTGAGCAGTGAGGAGAGGCAGCATAGGCGGGGCTTGGCTTGCAACGCCACCCCACCCTACACGAATGGACAGGTGAGGTACGGTCCAGCCCCGACCCGCCATTTTCAGCCATAGGGCGGCCGCGCTGGACATCTTCCAGCTTAAAGATGGAGGCAGCCACAGACAGTGTGTGAACTGTGTATGTCAGAGTCAGACAGACAGAGTGACACTGCGGATGCGCCCCCCCCCCAGATGTTGCGCCGGTGCGGCCGCCCCCCCCCCTGCACCCCCCACGCTATGCCACTACCCCTTCCCACCCTCTCAGAATCAAGTCAGTTTATATTATCTCTAATTCTATCCACATAAATTGGTGGGGATATTAATAAATGTTCATGCAAATATTGGTAAATCAATGTACTTAATGCTTTGTAAATAGTTCTGGTGCTGAATAAATACAAAAATAAAGTGAAGCTATGTATAGCTCAGTTGTGTTTTCATGCTGTTTATATTGTTATGCTTTGAACACTGAAAGTAGAATGATGATGAAATGATGAAATTGACTTTTATTGATCACCTATAACCATGCAAAAGTTCAAAAAGTCTAAAAAGGTTCATAATAATCTTTTTTTTTATTTTAAAGCTCTGTGGTGCAGTGCACACACTCAAAACTAACATGATATGCAATAAAAAAGTGAACAGGAAAAAAATTAAGCACACAAAAAAAGCGCACAGGGTGTACACATGGTCCTCTTCCGAAGACAAATTATTCTGAACCTGATCCCTGCAAGGCTCTTGATGGGGATTGGGGTACTTGTGGTACACCTGGCCAAAACCCCCACTAGGTGGGGCTCTCCTGAAGGGAAACCCCATCCATGGGAGAGGAAGAACTGAACCATGAGGTCACGGGCCAAGGCTTTCACCCTACTAATCAGAAATGAGTAAAGTGTGCAAAAAAGTGCTCGGGGTGCCAAAGTGAGACAAAGGCTAGCCTTCTGGCCAGCATAAGAATCACTCCAGTCTCAGCAAAAGACCCAGCCTAGAAGGTAGGTGTGAAAAAGCATGCAAAAGTTTTGTGACCATGGTAACATACTAAAAACACAGCGAGTTGCCCCAAAGTGAATTATTCTGGCACTTCTGGGGCAAGAGCACCATGGACTTTTCTAAGACTCATATTATTCATACCGAACTTCATACTGATACATACAGTTGCTTAACCCCTTCCCGTCCGGCCTATTGTAAAATGACAGCCGGGAGCACCTTTTTTCTGGGAGGACGTCATTTGACATCCTTCTAGGATCGCTCCTCAGTCGCGCCCCACAAGCCGTGCTTCAACACAATTTGTCACTCCTCATGTCCACCAGACATGGCTGATGACAGATCACTGTACTGTCCTGCTGTGGGTACCATGTGATCGCTGTGGCCAATCACAGCAGACCACATGACAATTGTACACAATGAAAGGCTTTGATGCAAGCCTTTCATTGTGCACTATTTTAATGAGCTCTATGATTGGTCACAGTCATCTCATGGTACAGGGCTAATCACAGCCCCTCTGTACCATGTGATTAGCTAATCACAATAGTAAACACTGAATGAGTAGTTTTCATTCAGAAAAAAATGGTTACTTTTAACTGTAAAATTCACAATTATAAGCAATTATAGTGTGTAAAAGAAAATAAATCCTGATTACCTCCCCAGAGTAGTACAGTGTTACTGTGGTAATACTGTATTACTCTGGTCACTGTATGTAAAAAAATAAAAATAAAATAAGAGAAAAAAATTGAAAAATTATTTAAAATGTATTTATTTTTTACATTCTCTCATCAGTCAGTGTCCCTGATTACCACCATACCAGTTATACAGCCAGGTCCATAAATATTGGGACATCGACAAAATTCTAATCTTTTTGGCTCTATACACCACCACAATGGATTTGGAATGAAACAAACAAGATGTGCTTTAACTGCAGACTTCCAGCTTTAGTTTGAGGGTATTTACATCCAAATCAGGTGAATGGTGTAGGAATTACAACAGTTTGTATATGTGTCTCCCACTTTTTAAGGGACCAAAAGTAATGGGACAGATTAACAATCATAAATCAAACTTTCACTTTTTAATACTTGGTTGCAAATCCTTTGCAGTCAATTACAGCCTGAAGTCTGGAACTTCAGACGCTGGTTTTCATCCCTGGTGATGCTCTGCCAGGCCTCTACTGCAACTGTCTTCAGTTCCTGCATTGTCCCTTCAGCTTTGTCTTGAGCAAGTGAAACACATGCTTAATCAGATTCAGGTCGGGTGATTGACTTGGCCATTGCATAACATTCCACTTCTTTCCCTTAAAAAACTCTTTGGCTGCTTTCGCAATATGCTTCGGGTCATTGTCCATCTGCACTGGGAAGCGCCGTCCAATGCAATGAGTTCTGAAGCATTTGGCTGAATATGAGCAGATAATATTGCCTGAAACACTTTTGAATTCATCCTGCTGCTTTTGTCAGCAGTCACATCATCAATAAATACAAGATAATCAGTTCCATTGGCAGCCATACATGCCCACGCCATGACACTACCACCACTATGCTTCACTGATGAGGTGGTATGCTTTGGATCATGAGCAGTTCCTTTCCTTCTCCATACTCTTCTCTTCTCATCACTCTTGTACAAGTTGATCTTATTTATTTATTTATTTTATTTATTTCAGGTTCTTATATAGCGCTGTCAATTTACGCAGCGCTTTACATATACATTGCACATTCACATCAGTCCCTGCCCTCAAGGAGCGTAAAATCTAAGGTCCCTAACTCACATTCATACATACACATAGTAAGGCCAATTTTTTTAAATTCAGGATCCAATTAACCTACCAGCATGTCTTTGGAGTGTGGGAGGAAACCGGAGTACCCGGAGGAAACCCATGCAGGCACAGGGAGAACATGCAAACTCCAGACAGGTAGTGTCGTGGTTGGGATTCGAACCAGCGACCTTCTTGCTGCTAGGTGAAAGTGCTAACCACTACACACTGTGGTGATCTTGGTCTCATCTGTCCATAGGATGCTGCTCCAGAACAGTGAAGGCTTTTTTAGATGTTGTTTGGCAAACTGTTATCTGGCCTTCCTGTTTTTGTGGCTCACCAATGGTTTATATCTTGTAGTGAACACTCTGTATTTACTCTGGTGAAGTCTTCTCTTGATTGTTGACTTTGACACACATACACCTACCTCCTGGAGAGTGTTCTTGATCTGGCCAACTGTTGTGAAGGGTGTTTTCTTCACCAGGAAAATAATTCTTTGGTCACCCACCACAGTTGTTTTTCGTGGTCTTCCGGGTCTTTTGGTGTTGCTGAGCTTACCGGTGCGTTTTTTCTTTTTAACCACTTGCCGACCGCCGCACGACTATCTACGTCGGCGGTCAGCCCCTCACAGGCAAACTAACGTAGGGCTACGTTGCTTGCTTGTGAGGGTCTAGGGAGCGAGCGCGCGCCCCCGGGGGCGCGCTCCCGCTCCCGCGTGGTCACGGACCCCCCCGCGCGTGTGACCAGCGGACCCGATGTCCGCCGGTCACTCGGCGATCGGCGGGGGAGAGGGAGAATGTCAGGCAGCTTGTGTAAACAAACTGCCTGTCATTCTCCTCGCTGCAAAGACACTGATAAAACGGATCTAGTATGTAGATCCGTTGATCAGTGTCCTTACAGCTAGAGCCACAGCCAATCACAGTAGAAACCACGCCCCTAATAAAGTTAACCCCTTCACTACCAGTGTATTTTTACAGTAACAGTGCATATGTATAGCACTGATTACTGTAGAAATGTCACTGGTAACCCCAAAAGTGTCAAAAATGTCAGTCAAGGGTCCGATCTGTCCGCCGCAATGTCGCAGTACCGCAAAAAAAATCGCAGATCGCCGCCATTACGCGTTAAAAAAAAAAACAACAAAAATGACAAAAATCTTTCCCTTTGTTAGTAAACGCGATAACTTTTGCGCAAACCAATCAAAATACGCTTTTTGCGATTTTTTTTACCAAACATAGGTAGCATAAAAAAAATTGGCCGAAAATTTTTAAAAATTTTGATTTTTACATTTTTTTTTGGGGGAATTTCATATAAAAAAATGTGAAAAATATTGCTATTTTTGCAAAATTGACGCTCTTTTTTTGTTTATAGCGCGTGATCAAAAAATCGCACAGGTGATCAAATACCACCAAAAGAAAGCTCTGTTTGTGGGAAAAAAAGGACGTCAAATTCGTTTAGGTACAGCGTCGCACGACCGCGCAATTGTGCGTTAAATTCACGCAGTGCCGAATCGCAAAATACCCCCTGGTCGGAATGGGGGTAAAATCTTCCGGGGCTTAAGTGGTTAAGGATGTTCCAAACAGTTGATTTGGCCACACCTAATGTTTTTGCTATCTCTCTGATGGGTTTGTTTTGTTTTTCCAGCCTAATGATGGCTTGCTTCACTGATAGTGACAGCTCTTTGGATCGCATATTGAGAGTTGACAGCAACAGATTCCAAATGTAAATAGCACACTTGAAATGAACTCCGGACCTTTTATCTGCTCCTTGTAAATGGGATAAGGAGGGAATACCACACACCTGGCCATGGAAATTATTATGTAGCAGTATACATTTTTGTAGAAAGATTAATTTTAATTTATTTGCAAACTTTTTAACAGAAACAAAGAAAAAAAGCTTTTTTTCCCCCAAACTTTCAATGTTTTTTTTTTATTTTGCAAAAAATGAAAAAAAAAAAGGGGTGATTAAATACCACTGAAAGAAAGCTCTAGTTTTGCGAAAAAAATGATAAAAATGTCATATGGGTACAGTATTGCATGACCACGCAATTGTCATATGCCTGTTACAAATTGCAAAAAATATTAAAGTATACAATATTTAGAAAGTAAAAGTTACAGAAAATTAGAGCACAACTTGTCTGCACTATCCAATCTGAAAAAAACAAAGCTTTGGCTGTTGTTCAGCTTGAATGAATATACTGGAAATCTATGAAATACTTACTTCCTCTTTATCCAAATAGTTATTTCAAATTTGATCAATGTTTGTTTACAAATAACACTGCGCATATCCTGTCCTTTGATACAATCAAAACTATTGCTACTTGATATGCTTTCAGGCTGCCTTCCTGTGCAGCTTGTACTTGTCAAGGTCCTTGTGATCAGTAACATAGAGGAAACAAACGCATTTATTAATCAACCTAAACTGCACAATACAAATTAAATAATTTTCAATTTACAAGCATTTTTTTTGTATATACTGTGTATATATATATATATATATATATATATATATATATATATATATATATATATATATATATATATATGTATCTATATCAATCTGCTTAAGGGCTCTTTCACACGGGCTTTCCGTGTGAAAGGTCCGCTGCGGGACTTTTTTTTTTTTTTTTCACGGAGCGGATGACATTTCTGTCATCCGCTCCGTAGGTCCGCATATCATCCCATCCGTTTGCGGATGATATGCGGACCTAATGTAAGTCTATGGGGATTGCGGATGTCAGCGGATGACACCGCTGACATCCGATTTTCCTTCCTTTCCGTTTTTTGAACGGAACAAAAATAGGATTTTTTCAGTTCCAAAAAACGGAACAGAACTGACAGGAGGAAAATCGGATGTCAGCGGATGGTATTCCGCTGACATCCGCAATGCCATAGACTTACATTATGTCCGCAAATCATCCGCAAAAAAATAGGATGATTTGCGGACATACGGAGCGCCCGTGTGAAAGGGCCCTTACTGTCACCTTACACCATAGCCTGGGGTTTGCTTACCCCGCCGTATCCTCAGTTTGGATGTGGTCAATCGGCTGCCCAAATATATTGGATGCCCCGTGATCACTTCTAACTTGGTTGCCGAGTTGCCCCGTTTTGTCCATTTTTCCATTACAGTGGATTAATTGTTTATTTATTTATTTTATTTAGACATTTTTTGCCTTATCCATTTGCTAATTGGTTATTGCATTGCTCACATGACAGCTACAGCCTACCTATACGTATGTGTGTTGTTTTTAATCACCACCTGGTTAATTTTAATATAATGTCTTGGTGAGGTGGAAGGTTTATTTATTCCATTGTCAATGATCTGTTTTGAATTTTTGATGCAATAAAATGTATTTACCTTGATCAATAAAGTGATCTACTTGGAATCTTTGTTTGACCCACATACATATATACCCCTGTGGCTCTAATATATGGCGCTTTCCCTGGGCAACTTTCTCTTTTCTTGTTGTCCATGCTTTTTGTATGCTGTCTTTTTGCCATATGAGCCCCGCTCTTCATGTTCAGTATTGAGCGAGTGGGTAATCTGCTTGTAGACTTTATGTTTATCAGTACCTTCCCTTCCTATTACTTTTTTTGTTCTCTAACATCCACCAGCTCCGTGATGTCATCATGGAGGAGTGGAAGAGGACTCCAGTGGCACCCTGTGAAACTCTGGTGAACTCCATGCCCAAGAGGGTTAAGGCAGTGCCGAAAAATAATGGTGGCCACACAAAATATTGACAATTGAGCCCAATTTGGACATTTGCACTTAGGGGTGTACTCACTTTTGTTGGGAGCGGTTTAGACATGAAAGGCTGTGTGTTAAGTTATTTTGAGGGGAAAGAAAATTTACACTGTTATACAAGCTGTACACTCACTACTTTACATTTTAGCAAAGTGTAATTTCTTCAGTGTTGTCACATGAAAAGATATAATAAAATATTTACAAAAATGTGAGGGGTGTACTCACTTTTGTGAGCTACTGTATATACAGTGGGTACGGAAAGTATTCAGACCCCCTTAAATTTTTCACTCTTTGTTATATTGCAGCCATTTGCTAAAATCATTTAAGTTCATTCTTCTTCCTCATGAATGTACACATAGCACCCCATACTGACAGAAAAACACAGAATTGTTGACATTGTTGCAGATTTATTAAAAAAGAAAAACTGAAATATCACATGGTCCTAAGTATTCAGACCCTTTGCTGTGACACTCATATATTTAACTCGGGTGCTTTCCATTTCTTCTGATCATCCTTGAGATGGTTCTATACCTTCATTTGAGTCCAGCTGTGTTTGATTAGACTGATTGGACTTGATTAGGAAAGCCACACACCTGTCTATATAAGACCTTCCAGATCACAATGCATGTCAGAGCAAATGAGAATCATGAGGTCAAAGGAACTGCCTGAAGAGCTCAGAGACAGAATTGTGGCAAGGCACAGATCTGGCCAAGGTTACAAAAAGATTTCTGCTGCACTTAAGGTTCCTAAGAGCACAGTGGCCTCCATAATCCTCAAATGGAAGACGTTTGGGACGACCAGAACCCTTCCTAGAGCTGGCCGTCCAGCCAAACTGAGCTATCGGGGGAGAAGAGCCTTGGTGAGAGAGGTAAAGAAGAACCCAAAGATCACTGTGGCTGAGCTCCAGAGATGCAGTCAGGAGATGGGAGAAAGTTGTAGAAAGTCAACCATCACTGCAGCCCTCCACCAGTCGGGCTTTATGGCAGAGTGGCCCGACGGAAGCCTCTCCTCATTATAAGACACATTAAAGCCCGCATGGAGTTTACTAAAAAACACCTGAAGGACTCCAAGATGGTGAGAAATAAGATTCTCTGGTCTGATGAGACCAAAATAGAACTTTTCTTGCCTTAATTCTAAGCGGTATGTGTGGAGAAAACCAGGCACTGCTCATCACCTGTCCAATACAGTCCCAACAGTGAAGCATGGTGGTGGCAGCATCATGCTGTGGGGGTGTTTTTCAGCTGCAGGGACAGGACGACTGGTTGCAATCGAGGGAAAGATGAATGCAGCCAAGTACAGGGATATCCTGGACAAAAACCTTTCCAGAGTGCTCTGGACCTCAGACTGGGCCGAAGGTTTACCTTCCAACAAGACAATGACCCTAAGCACACAGCTAAAATAACGAAGGAGTGGCTTCACAACAACTCCGTGACTGTTCTTGAATGGCCCAGCCAGAGCCCTGACTTAAACCCAATTGAGCATCTCTGGAGAGACCTAAAAATGGCTGTCCACCAACGTTTACCATCCAACCTGACAGAACTGGAGAGGATCTGCAAGGAGGAATGGCAGAGGATCCCCAAATCCAGGTGTGAAAGACTTGTTGCATCTTTCCCAAAAAGACTCCTGGCTGTATCAGATCAAAAGGGGGCTTCTACTAAATACTGAGCAAAGGGTCTGAATACTTAGGACCATGTGATATTTCAGTTTTTCTTTTTTAATAAATCTGCAACAATGTCAACAATTCTGTGTTTTTCTGTCAGTATGGGGTGCTATGTGTACATTCATGAGGAAGAAGAATGAAGCTAAATGATTTTAGCAAATGGCTGCAATATAACAATGAGTGAAAAATTTAAGGGGGTCTGAATACTTTCCGTACCCACTGTATATATATATATATATATATATATATATATATATATATTTGCTTGGGCTTTTTGCAGCAATCCTAATCCAAACCTCACAAGTAAAGAACAACCTCAAGGATCCTCACAGATATTAAAGTAAACCTGTTACAATCCTAGGCAATTCAGTATAAGATAAAGAAATACATATGTGGAGGTTACCTTTGTTTAAAGCTACTTGTCAAAACAATGAGTGAATCCAGATATACACTATATTGTCAAAAGTATTGGGATGCCTGCCTTTAGGTGCACATGAACTTTAATGGTCTTAGTCAATATTGTTTAATATTGAGTTGGCCCACCCTTTGCAGCTATAACAGCTTCAGCTCTTCTAAAAAGGCTTTCCACAAGGTTTAGGAGTGTGTCTATGGGAATGTTTTATAATTCTTCAAGAAGCGCATTCGTGAGGTTAGGCACTGATGTGGAGGAGAAGGCCTGGCACGCAGTCTCTGCTCTGCTCTAATTCTTCCCAAAGGTGTTCTATCGGGGTGAGGTCAGGACTCTGTGCAGGCTACTCAAGTTCCTCCACCCCAAACTCACTCATCCATGGCTTTATAGGCCTTGGTTTGTGTACTGGTGTGCAGTCATGTGGGAACAGGAAGAGGCAAACCCCAAACTGTTCCCAAAAGGTTGGGAGCATGAAATTCCACAAAATGTCTTTGTATGCTGACACCTTAAGAGTTCTCTTCACTGGAACTAAGGGGCCAAGTCCAACCCTTGAAAGACAGCCCCACACCATAATCCTCCTCAACCAAATGATTTGGACAAGTGCATAGACCTCACAAAGGCCTGACCTCACAAATGCACTTCTGGAAAAATGGTCGAACAATCCCATAGACACACTGCTTAATATTGCGGACAGCATGCCAAGAAGAGTTGAAACTGTTATAGCCGCAAAGGGTGGACCAACTCAATGTTGAACCCTACTGACTAAGACTGGGATGCCATTAAAGTTTGTGTGTGTAAAGGCAGGCGTCCCAATACTTTTGATAATATAGTGTATAAGCTGGTAGTTACAAGAATTTATGTTGCCTGTCCATTGCCCCATCCCTACCACAAGCTCCCCATTGGTCAGAAAGTTTGCCAATTACATTAGAGGACCAATAGGGAAGCACACAACTGCCCACATTTTGTAGAAAAATATAAGATATTCACTTTTCTTCAGCCCAGAAAACCCCTCTTTCTACCAGCATGCCTCAGTTTTTTTTTACTAGTGTCCTTGGAGGATGGATGCCTTTTCTTTAACTCTGCTCTATTTTTTGCTAGCATTTTTCTTTATTCTTTTCTTCAATCAAGATTATTTTCTACTTCACTGCAAGAGCTGGTCTTTACAATTGCATCTATCTGATGAGGCCTATGCTCAGCTTGGGATTTAGAGTAGCATGAAGAGACCCTTCCGCATTGGACTCTACGGGGCTAGCCTGGAAGTGACCTTTGGGCACCGAGTTTTGCGTAAGATGCTTAAAATGCCACCCTCTGCCACGGCGCTTCCTACCTCAGAAGGGGTTAATTTTGGGGCCCTGGGGGCTGATGTCATCCACTGGGTGGAGTTTGGTGAATGTGCTCTGCCTTTTCTTTCTCGCACTTCATCTTTGAGGAAGTATCTCCCCGCTTTTGCTCCTACTTCTCAAAAGCCAAATGGAAGTCTGATCTCTGGTAAATTTTTAGTGCTCAGCCACAGTGACTTTGGTTACCCGTTGGCCACCTGACCCTCACTGGCTGCCAGCTGTCTGGGTTTCATGTGTGCTTGAGGCTGTGCCTTGTACGCTAAGCTTAGTTGTCTTACTCTTATGTGGTCACAGCATGGTATCTAGACACAGACATGCGGTGACCCCTGCAACGTGTGACCCCAGATCACACTTCCTTAAAGGAAAAGTACAGCCAAAGCTTGTTTGGCTGTACTTCTCCTGTGGGTCACAGGAGTGCAGTTCTGCACTCCTGTGACCCATTTTCAGCCAACAGCAGGCTAAAGCCTGTTGTCAGCTGACGTCCCAGTCTAGGCTGGGGAAAGATCATGATGGTTGGGATTCACGCAGATACCTGGAACGGCACCTGGCTCAGCCTCTCAGCAAGCAGCTGAGAGCCTGAGCCAGCAGCTCTGGCCCCCTATACAGCCCAGAGATCCAGTGAGCAGGGGGAGGGACTGAGCAGAGAGCCGGTGACTGACAGTCACCAGCTCCCTGCTCACGAAGCAATGAGAACTAGAGTCATTAGTGGTGTTTTATCTCTAGGTTCTCAGTCTGCGGGGGACAGATGCAGTATCAGAGCAATGCTGCATCCACTGAGGCAAGTATGGTTCCTGAAAAAAATTCCCAAACTTCTCTTTTGAGGTTCCATTCACACTTGAGCGTTTTGGAATTGCGGGCAAAATCGCATGATTCTGCCTTGTGACTCCAGAATTGCAGCAAAATGCAGGACACATTGCGATGCCATTATTTCCTAAAGGCACCCCAATTGTGATGCGATTTTGCTCTGATTGCCGCATGACGAATTGCATGAAAATCACGGCAAAAAAAATGCAACACCAAACACTCCTGGCTCTGTGCTGAAATTTGGTTCTTTAGCGCATTTTTTGAGCAGAGGGAGGCTCATTGAAATGAATGGTGCTGCTTCAAAAATGCGCAAAAAAAAACAAAACAAAAAAAACCATAGCACAGCAGGTGTCGCTGCAGTACGCTTAGGTGTGAATGGAGCCTAATGGTTACAGGGATGATTGATCTGTGTCTTCTAAAATTGCTGATTTTTGCAGTCTGGAATCTGCCTACCTTGGGTGAGGCGTCGGAGTCCTCTGCCTTATTGACCCGGGTCTTTAAGACAGGCACACAAGACTTTGTGGCCAAATTCACCAAGTTCCTGGATGGTTCTGACTGCAGGGGCTCTAGGTGCACTCCCGTACCATCGTCTTTGAGAGTCTACTGTTAATCCACCTGCAGCCTAGGAGGCAGGCCATTGGTTGCAGAAATCATTTAAATATCTGAGCCTAGATCACTTCAGTCTCTCCCTGATGAGACAATTTTTCAGGAACTGCAGTCTTCTGATATTATCTCAGATTTAAAAGAGACCGTGCCAGCTCTTATTGATGCACTACTACATGCTACTCTGCATCTGGAGGCTCAACCTTCTGTCTTGAGTTTTTCAAAGCTCCTACAGCTGAAAAGACATTACAATTACACATTAAGATACTTCTCTATGGGGACTAGAATCTTCCCACCCCCCTTTCCACACACACACACCTTACGTTCTGAACACCCCTTGAATACTGGATTTGTTCACATTTGGAAATTATTTTATTACACAGTGGTCTACACCCACTGTGGATCCACCAGTGATCCACCTTAACAAGGAAATGACTAGAATTCGTTCTAAAATTTAAAGCGGAGTTCCACCCGAAAATGAAAGTTCGCTCCATCTTCTTGGTCCGGGTCACCTAAAAAACAAATGGATAATCGCAATTTTTTTTTTTTTTACTTACCTTGTTTTAGAAGATAATATACTTACCTTACTTCCTCATCCTCCCCTCGGCGGCCACGGCGAGTCGTCACTTCCTGGCTTGCAATGATTCCTGGGAGCTGAACGTCATCGCTCCCAGGAATCAATGTGCCTGCACCGGCCCCAACGTCAGCTTGAAGCTGTGCAGGGATGACGCTGCAGACCCAGAAGTGACGGCGGGGCTGGCGCAGTGCATTGTGGGACGGAAGAGGACGGAAGAGGACGCAGAATAGGATCGCGCTGGCTTCAAGCTGCCCACACCTGAGATGGCAGCGCTGGAGAAGACATTTTCAAGGTAAGTATTTCTTCTTGCAGGTAAGTGCAACCCGGGACAGTTCAGAGGCTATCCATTGTGGAATGTACTAGCCCTGACTGTCCCGGGGGTATTTTTATGTATTTTTTTGTTTTTTAGGTGGAACTCCGCTTTAAGGATTTTACTGGCCAACAATAAGAATTCCTCTTTAAACCCAGTACTTGCTAGAAGGCTCTGCTCTTTGCCTCATTCTAACTGTGACCTTAATTTGCCAAACCCTGACCAAATGGTCAAAATTCCTCAAAAATTATCTCTCCACTGCAGCACTGAATCCTTGCCTGATATAGTGTGTGAATTAGATGTCTGGGGCCTTGCACTTCAGCTGTGATGACCTGGTGGAAGCATCTTGGTTTGTCCCCGTATGGATCTGTTGTATATACACATGTGCAAAGCACTCTGGTTAAAATGCCGGAATGCAGACACTGCGTCCCAGGAGCGCCTGACTAACTTGTTCTTCAAAGGACGATAATTCTTAGGACCAATCCTTGAAATTATCATCATCAAGAATATCATTGGAGAATAACCAGCTGCCTCAGCCCAAGAAGTCTAGAGAAAGGTTGACTAAAGCAAGCCATACACTAATAGATTGTCTAATGAATGTTACATTTGTGCAAAATTTCTCATCACTTCTTTCAATAACATGATGAATGTTATTTGAAAGTCCTTCAAAAAACATTTGCATTTAGCATTGAATTTTGCAGTGAAAGGACTTTCAAATAAAAAACCAAATTCCACGTTAGAAATCTATTTTTCAAGAAACATTTTCCTTTATGCTTCTTCAAATTTTCTCCCACTGCGGTAAAAAAAAAAAACGTTGATTTTACTCCACTAAGGATTAGAAAACAAAATGAACATTCTTAAAAACAAATGTCTGCATCCTTGGGTTCTCCTGGACCTATAGACCCCTTTTCTAGCTTCTGTGTGAGCTTTCAGGAGCTGTGTACCAACATGGCCACTGCTAATAATACATTTTTGTCTTATTTGGGACCTGCTTTAAGTTCTATATTTTTGCAGAGTATCCATCAGATTTACCATCTATTTTCCTTCCCTGAGGGGCTCTCTGGCCTCTGTGGACAGCTAGGCAAAAAAAAGTTATTGATCATTGTCCTCCCAGGGCTTTGATTCCGCTGCACCCAGTTTTTTCAAGGATGCTGGCCCCAGTGTCTGCCCTAATGCATTCTTATGGCATCCCCATTGTAAGAGAATCAGAAAAGTTCATGTGGAAAAAAAAACAGTTTGTGTAGGCACTATTTGTACTTTGTACATCTCTACTAAACATTGAGGTTCCACAAGAGTTCCAGGGGTTCTGCCACTGTAGGTAGCAAAGCAGGCTGAGGAGAAGCAGCAATGTGCCAGGGAGGAAAGGATTGGCAGGGATGGTGAAGACAGGACTGGACAGGACTGTTCTGGACACATAAAGTACAGTTCACACCACAAAAACGTCCTCCAGTTCCAGTGGGATACGTTTCTGCATGTGTGTTTTTAACATGTTTTTTACACGTTTCCTGATGCATTCTAGATGCTTTTTTTCTTCTTTTTTCCTGTTTTTGTTTTTACTGTACTGGGTTCTGGTGCGTGTTTGAGACATTTTTATGCTTTTTCAGTACAATTCTGTGCAGGAAAAACATAGCATGTTGTACTTTTTCTGGGACCAAAAAGCACTGGGATGCACTGCCCTGGTGTGGACTACACCATTGGAACCCATATAACCTACTGTCCATGTTTTTTTAAAACAGAAAAAAAGCACTGCACTGCATGTGGTGTGAACGGGCCCTTAGGGCCTCTCACACCATGTGCAGTGACCTGCATTTTTCTGTACCAGATCAATATGTGTCACTTCAAAGACACATAGAAAACAATGGTTTTCTATGTACCTCATTCATGCTACAATGCTCTGTAGTTGTTCTAATAATGTGCAAGGGTTGTTGGTACCGGCGCTACCACAATGTTAAAATGGTAAAAAAAATGGTAAACAAAGTGTACTGTGCGTTCAAAAGTGAGCATAAAAGCATAAAATTCCAAACCATAAAATCATGAAAAGTGCACAGTGCGTTTATTTGCTTGTGGACCTATGAGGGCCAAAGTGCCACAACATAAAACCATACAAGTGATAGTGCTTCATAAATACAATAAAGCTGTGCCAGTGCACTGGGTGCTCAATATTTAGTAACATGCAGTTATATGAGAGGTGCTGTACCCGTGGTCCCCCACTGG
This sequence comes from Pelophylax lessonae, assembly GCF_965119305.1. Lineage (NCBI taxonomy): Eukaryota > Metazoa > Chordata > Amphibia > Anura > Ranidae > Pelophylax > Pelophylax lessonae. The sequence goes on from NC_138768.1 coordinate 124,389,034, forward strand.
GTAAGAACGCTTACCACACACTTGGTCGGCGTGGGTGCATGCAAATGTTTTGGGTAACCTGGTTCCCACTAATGGGCCATACACACTATAAGATTTTCTGAAGACTTTTTCCTTTAGACTTACCAAAACCATATAATATGAGGTCAAACCTAAACACTTTCAATTTGTATGCAATCTGGCAGGCCCTTGTACTACATAGAAAAGGTAAATCTGAAGGAAATCTAACCACAAAAGTTGCATAGTGTGTATCCAGCTTTAGATTCACCTCAGGTACTGCAATTAGAAGGTAGCCTCCATTGCGTAGTATGCTGGATATACAATGAAAAAGGTGCTATAGCCACTCACAGTTGGGAAGTTCACTATCAGCGTGCAGGGTCCGCCAGGCTATCTCACTTCCACGTTCCACAGGTCAGAACCACCGCCACTGGAAGTGACGCATTGACGCAATAAGCCACGCGTGTACTTTGTTTACCATTTCTTTACCATTTTAACATTGTGGTAGCGCCGGTACCAACAACCCTTGCACATTATTACTCACACACTACCTCAGTGGTAGGTTGGCGGCAGCTTACACCACCATCTCTTAAGAATTTTTATTTATATGTACTGAAAACTCCATAGCGCTGGTAAAACCCCTCACCCCCTCTGTAGTTGTTCGCTGCCATTTATTGCATATGCAAATACAGCATCCATGAAAGTATGCACACGCAGCGCAATTAAAAGTAAAAAAAATATTAAAATGAAATAGTTGTTAGTATTTTGACCCTTCCAGGGACTTGTCGTTTCACAAGGTATAACATGAAAACTCACACTAAAGCCCTGTACACACGTACCGATCGTCGGCCGAACGATCGGCCGTCTTTTGTCCAGAGCTGTCGTGTCTGTTGAAAACTGCAAAAGACTGCACACGAATTTTGTCGGCCAACAACAGCCGACTGCAGAAGTGATGTCATGTGATGGTTAACTTTCCGTGTGTTTTTTCTTTTCTGAGCATGCCCAGTCTTGCAAATCTGCTGATTGTCGGCCGAATTCTGTACTGACTGGCGAACAATCGGCCGTTCTGGTGTTGGCCAACAAAAATTTTAATGTCTACACGACAGATTCTTTTCGGCCGAAAGTGCGCTGTCGGCTGTCGGAAGCATCATACTAACAAGCCTACAATCGGCCGACAATCGGTACGTGTGTACGGGGCTTTATGCGCATAGAAACGGAACGCGCATGAAACCCCATGTTGAATGCATATCAACGTGCATGCAATTTTGATGCATTGCGGTGAGATTTTTTGTGTGTTATGGTATGAAAAGGCCCTCAGTGTGAAGCCTTGTTGTACATGCAGGGGGCTGACTGTTCAAGGACACAGGGAAAGTGACTCCCTGGAAGGCAGATCTGCCAGAGCAGAGCATCCAAGAGGTGGAGAACAGCATGGAATGTGGAGGTGGCTGCCTTATGGAAAGGCAGCATATAATGTACCTATGCTTTGTTTCCACTGTCATCTCAGGGAAGTGATCTATCGCGCAACATATAAGTGACATGTTTATTTCTGATTCGTAACCTGGTCCATATAATGCTGACAATACACTGTACAATCTGATTGTACAATCTCCTTTAGATCTACCACCAACAATGTAATGCAAGTATGATCAGCATAGCTGGACAGATGTAGACCAGGACAGTGCTGAATGATGGGAATAATGGGGCTTTGTGATTAATATTTTATGAGAGGGAGAGGTCCAGAACCAATATTTTGTTCCCTGTACACCCCCATCTGCTACCTGGTAAATTGTGATTTCCCGCTGACTGGCTGACCCCAAATCAATAAAAAAATAATAACCCATCTATGGCCAGGTTGAGATTATTTAAAGCATAACTCCACTTTTGTTGAGAAAAAAACATTCCCCTCTGGATGACCAGTGTACATTACAAGGATTTTAACAAACTTTGTTGCAGATTCCTACCTTTTCTTATTCTGAAGAAATCATTGTTTGTTCCTCTGTGCCCCTGTGTAGAGTGGGTCTAGACTCTAATGGGAGTGGTTTCATAATTATCTATCAGCTGTGGCAGCTGCAGGGTACTAATGAGAAAATCTGCTGGGCCCGCATCCCTTTTAGACGTATTCTTATTAGAAGTATCTCACCAAAAATGACATTTTTGTTGCAGGGGATGCAGGAAATCTGACTTGTATCTTAGGCAGACTTCTGGGAAAATTGGTGAGCCAATCACACAAGCAGGAAATTATGTTTCTGGGGTGTGGTCAGTATACAATCTGTGTACAGAACAGCTCCAGGTAGCCATATTGCATTGCATTTTCAAAAAAATTACAACAGCGGCAGATTAAAAAGGAAAGACACTGTGCCGGAATGTAAACTGGGCTGCCCATGCACAACTCAGTGTACATTCTATAGATAACTGTGAGCAAAAGTTATCTGTATATTTGAATGCAGAAGAGATATTGCTTGTCTCCTCCATGCCTTCCTGCTTGCAGCTTTTTTAATCAAGACTTTAGTTCTGCTTTAACTCCTGTATTTTTATAGTGCTGACATGCACTCACCGCCACTTTATTAGGTACATCTGTTTAATTACTTGGTAACACAAATTGCTAATCAGCCAATCACATGGTATCAACTCAATGCATTTAGGCATCTAGACATGGTGAAGATGACTTGCTGAAGTTCAATCCGAGCATTAGAATGGGGAAGAAAGGGGATTTAAGTGACTATGAACCAGAGGCATAACTAGAACCTTCAGGGCCCCGGGGAAAGAAACCACAAAAGGACCCCCCAGACCCCTGGCCAGGGCCCTTCCCTTCAAGCCTGGGGCTCTCCCACTGATCCTGGGGCCCTTTACTCTAGTTGCCCTTTATTACGGTCCCGCAGCAAGACCCTTTCACAAGTTCTGCAGTGGGCCCCCTTCCTGCCATCTTGGGGCCTCCCCATGGTAGTGGAATGTCAGGGCCCAGTTGCAAGTGTGACCTTTGCGATCCTGGAAGTTCACCCACTGGTATCAGTAGTTTTTATTTTTTGGTATTTTAATTGTATTATTTTTTATCATTTTATTTATTTTTTTACAAAGTAACTGACTATGACTCTGTCCATTCAGAATAGGAAGGAGCTGGTAAATTACATATTTACCGACCCCCTTCCTGGTTCTCTATTGTGACACATCCCCTGGAGTAAAAAGGAGGACAGTGTTATCTCTACATGCTGCCCCCGCTGCCCCCTCATCCAGGTGCACAGGGGAGCCGCACAGGCCCCCTGGAGCATGGGGCCCGGTTGCAATTGTAACCCCTGCAACCCCTGTAGTTACACCTCTGCTATGAATGTTGAATGGTTGTTAGTGCCAGACAGGCTGGTCTGATTTTTTTCAAAAACTGCTGATCTACTGGGGTTTTCACGCACAACCATCTCTCCGGTTTATAGAGAATGGTCCGAAAAAGAGAAAATATCAAGTGAGCGGCAGTTGTGTGGATGAAAATGCCTTGTTAAAGTGAGAGGAGAATGGGCAGACTGGTTTGAGATGATAGAAAGGCAACAGTAACTCAAATAACCACTCATTACAACCAAAGTATGCAGAATATCATTAGAACAACAAACTTCTGTGCAAGAGTGGATGGACCATGTAATAGTTACAATGTCAATAAAATCCGGTCATGCATTGGATAATTCTAGGTAGCCTTGCTGCCCTCTAGGACTGGGGTTGTCCTGACCATACTGTAGAAAAAGAGAAAAGAGAAGGTGCACTGGCCTAGTGCATTATCCAATGTGTTTATTATAAACATAATGATAAAACATATACTGTAGGTGTCTACTCACTAACAGCAGAATAATACGCATAGGGCCTTTTCCCTTGGTCGGAGGTCATGGTCATTCACAGTCATACAGCCACTCAGGTGGCCTGATGAGTTGTTATTATTCTGCTGTTTGTAAGTAGACACTTATAATTTTTATCATTATTTCTATAATAAACACATTGGATGATGCACTAGGCCAGTGCACCCTCTCTTTTCTCTTTTTCTACATGCAGAATATTAGAAAGGGGGCTACTATAAGCCCCTCTTTCTTATGGGATGGCGGAAGGGTAAGATTATTTAGTTAGCCTGAGTTCAGCCATCTTGGGAAGGTAATTTAGCTACTTTAAGTTAGTCAGCTTTAGTCAGTTGGGGATTTTTTAATACAGTGGAGTGACCTTTTGACCTGTGTCATGTTTTCCTGGCCCTTCCCACTCTGGGATTCCCGCCATAGGTGGTAGCTGGGCAGTTTAGTTTGTGTAGTGAATGAGCCCCTTTCCCGCCTACCCTCTTCCACCTATGAGCTTGGAGGTACCTCAGGAATAGGGCTATTTAAACCAGCTCCCGAGCCCAAAGGGCTCAATCTCCTCAAGAATCTCCTACCTGCGTTCCCCTCCCTCCCTCCCCTTTGGTTTGTCGCGGCTTAAAATATTAAACTGGTTGGGTCACCTCTGCCATGCAGAGGGGGAGGTTTTGTTGTTATATGGTTTTTAGATGTGTTTGGATGTTTAGGAATTCTGTGGTTATTTCTCGTTAAATACAACCCAAGTTGTTCATGACTGGGTTGTCTTGTGATATTTGAGAGCCGGTTCACATAGCAGCGACCCGACTTGCCGGGGCGACCTGTGAAGTCGCGGCGCACAGCGCGCACCGCGACCTCGGAGCGACATGCACGGACTTCATATCATTGAAGTCAATGCAGGTCGCTCCAGGTCGCCCCCAAAGTAGTACAGGACCCTTTTTCTAAGTCGGAGCGACTTGTGTCCTGTGCTAATCTATGGCAGGCGACCCACGGCGACTTGTCAGGCGACCAAGTCACCTGACAAGTCGCCCCAGTGTGAACCAGCTCTAAAAGTATTATTTGATGTTTATTTAATTCTGTTTACCAGTTAATAAACAAGCCGCGACCTTATTTATCCAAAAGTAAGTCCGAGTGCCTTATTTTAATTATTTATTTAAGCTAAGTACTTAGATGGGATGTTTTTCCTGGTAAAGTTGCGGGGTTTTGTTATTAAGGTATGTGAAATTAAATACAAGGTATATTTATCTCCTTCCTGCCATTCCATACCGTCCCTGAACACACAACACCGATGGGCAATAGCAGCAAAAGACCACACCGGGTGCCACTCCTGTCAGCTAAGAACAGGAAACTGAGGCTACAATTCCCACAGGCTCACCAAAATTGGACAACTGAAATTTGGAAAAACGTTGCCTGGTCTGATGAGTCTCCATTTTAGCTGCAATATTCAGATGGTAGGGTCAAAATTTGACGTAAACAACATGAAATCATGGATCCATTCTGCCTTGTATCAACGGTAATGGTGTGGGAGATATTTTCTTGGCACGCTTTGGTCCCCTAAGTACTAATTGATCATCGTTTAAACGCCGTAGCCTACCGGAGTATTGTTGCTGACCACGTTCGTCCCTTTATGACTACAGTGTACCCATCTTCTGATGGCTCCTTCCAGCAGGATAATGCACCATGTCACAAAGCTCAAATCATCTCACCACTGGTTTCTTCAACATGACAATGAGGTCACTGTACTCCAAGGCCTCCACTCTCACCAGAACTCCATCCAATAGAGCAGCTTTGGGATGTGGTGGAAGGGGAGATTCACATCATGAATGTGCAGCCGACAAATCTGCAGCAACTGCGTGATGCTATCATGTCAATATGGGCCAAAATCTCTGAGGAACGTTTCCAACACCTTGTTGAATCTATGCCAGGAAGAATGAAGGCAGTTCTGAAGGCAAAAGGGGGTCCAACCCGGTACTAGCAAGGTGTACCTAATAATGTGGCCGGTGAGTGTATTCTGCAGCACAGTACAGGATGAACAGAACTCCCATGCAAATGTATACTTTGCCACTAAACTCCAATGCAGACGTGTTCTTCACATTGAAGTAAATATTTGTGCCTCAAAAAACAGGCTGGGAATTCGTGTTCGAATATTTGTGTTTATAAAAGGTGAATGTTTCCCTTTGTTCAGTTCTCTATTACAAATTCCTGGTTCTGTTTACATACAGTGACCCGTAGATTAGAAAATTAGTTAGCAGTTCCCCGAGATCGGAAAATTATTTCAAGGGTTCCTCTGTGGTAAAAAGGTTGAGAAAAGCTGCTGTATAGATCTCTCGAGCAGGATCCCAGCGTGACAACCTAGCTTCCTCCGACCATGTGTGACATGTTAGAAGGGAGGAGGGGGCAGGGCGGTCCCTGGGCTCAGCAGCCAGTTCCTGAATGAAATAGAAGAGCCATCCACAGTCAGTGGCAGAACCATGCTGGGTCTCGGGGCTCTGCTGTGCGGGTGGATGGGGCTGATGCTGTGCCAGGCTGTGCTCACCTCCCCCCCACACATCCTATTCATACTGGCCGATGATCTGGGCTGGAACGATGTTGGCTTCCACGGATCGGAAATCAGAACCCCTAATTTGGACCGGCTGTCCGGGCAGGGCGTGAGGCTGGGGGGGTACTATGTGCAGCCTCTGTGCACCCCATCCCGGAGCCAACTGATGAGCGGCAGATACCAGGTCAGTGACCCTATTATGGGGGGGAAGGGGTTTACTAAAACTGGAGCGGACAGACTCTGGAGCAGCCGTGCATAGTAACCAATCAGCTTCTATCCTTACCTTGTTAAACTAGTAAGTTGGTAGTTAAACTTTGAAAATGAAAACTAGAAGTTGATTGGTCTGTCATTAGAATATCTCCTTCTCCTGTGCTATACCTAATAAACATGTATCTGTCCGCCTCTATTCATCTGTATGTCTGTCTGTTTAGTTATCTGTCCGTCTGACTGTGCAGCTTGCTCATGGTGCCCTCTCTGTGTACACAGTATTTTCAGTTCACAGTCACATGACTGAGGCTGGTCACGTGACTCTGGGGTTTTGGGCTTTCACAATGGAAAGGTAGAAGAAATGTTTGAATGTGGTGTGTCTGGTTGTATTGGTTTTTGTCTGGTTTTGTGTCAGTGATTTCCTGGTCAGAACCTTACATGGCTCAATTCTTATGCCTTATTGTACACACAAGGGTTCGATGTCACTACTGTTCTACTAACTGTACAAAATTAAAAAAAAAACCCTTTTTAGAATAAATAAATACATATATATAGATACATATATATATATACATATATATATATATATATATATATATATATATATATATATATATATATATATACTGTATATCTATATATATATATGTATATATATATATAGTATCTCACAAAAGTGAGTGCACCCCTCACATTTTTGTAAATATTTTATTATACCTTTTCATGTGATAACACTGAAGAAATGACACTTTGCTACAATGTAAAGTAGTGAGTGTACAGCTTGTATAGAAGTGTAAATTTGCTGTCCCCTCAAAATAACTCAACACACAGCCATTAATGTCTAAACCGCTGGCAAGAAAAGTGAGTACACCCCTAAGTGAAAATGTCCAAATTGAGCCCAATTAGCCATTTTCCCTCCCCGGTGTCATGTGACTCGTTAGTATTACAAGGTCTCAGGTGTGAATGGGGAGCAGGTGTGTTCAATTTGGTGTTATCGCTCTCACTCTCTCATACTGGTCACTGGAAATTCAACATGGCACCTTATGGCAAAGAACTTTGTTAAGGATCTGAAAAAAAGAATTGTTGCTCTACATAAAGATGATCTAGGTTATAAGAAGATTGCCAAGACCCTGAAACTGAGCTGCAGCACGGTGGCCAAGACCATATAGTGGTTTAACAGGACAGGTTCCACTCAGAGCAGGCCTCACCATGGTCGACCAAAGAAGTGGAGTGCACGCGCTCAGCGTCATATCCAGAGGTTGTCTTTGGGAAATAGACGTATGAGTGCTGCCAGCATTGCTGCAGAGGTTGAAGGGGTGGGGGGTCAGCCTGTCAGTGATCAGACCATACACCGCACACTGCATCAAATTGGTCTGCATAGAAGGAAGCCTCTTCTAAAGGTGATGCACAAGAAAGCCCACAAACAGTTTGCTGAAGACAAGCAGACTAAGGACATGGATTACTGGAACCATGTCCTGTGGTCTGATGAGACCAAGATAAACTTATTTGGTTCAGAGGGTGTTAAGCGTGGTGAGGAGTACCAGGTGAGGAGTACAAAGACAAGTGTGTCTTGCCTACAGTCAAGCATGGTGATGGGAGTGTCATGGTCTGGGGCTGCATGAGTGCTGCCGGTGTAACGTTAAAAAACCATACCCCGTGAAGAAACCATACCCTCGTCACTTCCGGTCTGAAACAGCTGAGCAGCGCAGCAGTGCGCATGCTCAGAGCACCGGATACGCAATTGATCATGAAAGAATTTGAGAAGTGCGCATGCTCGGTGGGCATGAAAGTATCACGGCACAGTGTGTAATGTTATACATGCGGCGGGTACATGAAAACACTTTGGCTGCAACATCAATCATCTCCTCTGCTATCGCTGTAACTTCCCTCATCTCCGGTAATAAATATAAAAGCGGTGGCGGGTGTATGAGATGTAAATGTGACGGCGATCGCGGCTCTGTGATCCGCTTTTATATTATATATAGGAGCGGAGATGATTATGAGCTGTTTTAATGTAAGCGCCGCAAGTTTAACTACCGTGAGAAATCCATACCCTCTGTAGCTGCCCCGGAAGTGACGAGGGTATGGTTTTCTCACGGAACACCGGCACTGGGGAGCTACAGTTCATTGAGGGAACCATGAATGGAAGGTGGAGGAGTGCAAGGTCTCTAACATCCACCAGCTCTGTTGTCGCGGAGGAGTGGAAGAGGACTCCAGTGGTAACCTGTGAAGCTCTGGTGAACTCCATGCCCAAGAGGGTTAAGGCAGTGCTGGAAAATAATGGTGGCCACACAAAATATTGACACTTTGTGCCCAATTTGGACATTTTCAATTAGGGGTGTACTCACTTATGTTGCCAGCGGTTTAGACATTAATGGCTGCGTGTTGAGTTATTTTGAGGGGACAGCAAATTTACACTGTTATACAAGCTGTACACTCACTACTTTACATTGTAGCAAAGTGTTATTTCTTCAGTGTTGTCACATGAAAAGATATAATAAAATATATACAAAATGTGATGGGTGTACTATACTATACTGAGATACTCTATATATATATATATATATATATATATAATGCAAACCTGTAATACATGAGCACTTTCTACTATCTGCTTTTTATATTTCTATATAGTGCCAGCCTAACATGTCAACTAGGGATGCACCGATTCCAATTTTTAACCACTTGCCTACTGGGCACTTTTACCGCCTTCCTGCCCAGGCCAATTTTCAGCTTTCAGCGCTGTCGCACTCTGAATGACAATTGTGCGGTCATGCAGCACTGTACTCATATGACATTTTTTTTCACACAAATTAAGCTTTCTTTTGGTGGTATTTATTATATTTTGCTAAACAAACAAACAAACAAAAAAAAAAGAATATTTTGAAAAAAAAAAGTTTTCATAGTTTGTTATAAAATTGTGCAAACTTAATTTTTCTCCTTCACTGATGTACGCTAATGAGGCTGCATTGATGGGCACAGATAGGCTGCACTGATGGGCACTGAGAGGGTCCCCTGGTGGCACTGATGAGGTGGCACTGGTGGGCACTGATCAGGAGGCGCTGATAAGGCTGCACTGATAGGCACTGGTAGGCCGCACTGATAGGTGACACTTATGAGGAGGCACTGATGGGCACTGATTGGCAGCACTGGTGGGCACTGATTGACAACACTGGTGGACACTGTTGAGACTGCACTGTCAACTTCTTGCCAACCACCCTATAGCAGTTTTACAGCTACAGGGCGGCAGCTGTGTACATGATCACGTGTATATACTGTATGTGATCCTACACATCTGGGTACGGAGCGCAAATGCACAGTGGGAGCCAATTAACAGGTACTTTGGGCTCAACGTCTGCCCGCAACTGCTGATCATCCTGCAGAGAGACAGAATGGTGATCTGCCTATGTAAACAATGCAGATCGCCATCCTCACAGGAGGAAAGGCATGGATCCCGTGTTCCTGCAAAGCAGGGACAAGGATCCATGTCTTCCCCTGGTAAAAGCACCTCACACAGTTTAATAAAACACTTGTTAGGCACACAGTTAACCCTTTATTCACCCCTGATGTTATCCCCTTCCCAGCCAGTGTGAATAGTACAGTGATAGTGCATATTTTTGGCACTGATCACTGTATTAGTGTAACTGGTTCCCAAAAAAGTGTCAAAAGTATCAGTTCGTGTCAGATTGTCCACCACAATATCGCAGTCACTGATCGCTGTCATTTACTAGTAAAAAAATAAATAAATAAGTATTCCATAAATACATCCCATAGTTTTAGGCGCTATAACGTTTGAGCAAACCATTCAATATACAGGTTTTTTTTTTTTACTAAAAATATGTAGCAGAATACATATTGGCCTCAATTGATGAAGAAATTAGATTTTTTTACATTTTTGTATTGGATATGTTTTAAAGCAGAAAGTAAAAAATGTAGTTTTTTTTCAAAATTGTCTTTTTTTTTTTTGCCTGTAGCACAAAAAATAAAAAATGCAGAGATGATCAAATACCACCAAAAGAAAGCTCTATCTGTGTGAAAAAAGGACATAAATTTTATTTGGGTACAGTGTCACGCGACACCCCAATTGTCAGTTAAGATAATGAAGTGCCGTGTGGCAAAAACAATGGCCTGGTCTTGAAGGGGGGTAAATCTTCCGGAGGTCAAGTAGGTAATCAGGACTGTACCCTGATAATCAGTGTAGATGTCCCTTTCACACATGCTAGTTATCGGCTCTCCTCTGCGTGAGGAAAGTAATGCCGATAACCAGCTTGTGTTTACATAGTGATCAGCTGTCATTGGACACAACTGATCATGGGGTAAAGGGCTACTGTGATTGGCCCTTTACCCAAATCTGTAATCAGCTGTATTCTAAGGACGCAGCAAACACAGAGTGCACCGCCCACGCACAGCTGGGAACGCGCAGGCAGCACGATCACGGAAGGATGTACATGGACGCCCTCCTGGCAATACAGTATAAGCCTGCGCTGTAGCCATCTTTCTGCTATAGCACGGGTGGGAACTGGTTAAACACCGAGTACCAATTAACGGTACCTATTTTAGCCTGCAGTGCAGTGCGATTTGAGCCAATATAAAATTAATGGGGTCAAGTAGCACCACAAAGAATCACATGTGATTTGAACAGGAATGTGGCGTGATCCCTTTTTGAAACACATGCGGTATCCCGCACCACTCCTGTGTGAAAACTGGTATCGGTGCATTCCTATCTCAGGCTTCTCTAAAGCTTCATATCGGACTTCCAGAATTTGTGCTGAATCTCTTCCTCCACTGTACACAACATATCAGCACAGGTATTTGACGAGAGTGGCTTCATTATATACACTGTACTAGAAATCACCTATTGAGCTAGCAGTCCCATCTCCTGCAGCTAATTGACTGGCTGAGGTAGCGGACAAATCTTACCGTGTGGTCAGTGTGTTCTTGAGTGGGTGGAATCATGTAAATTGTTCTCTATGAGCCTGGATTCACACAAGAGTGGTGCAGGAAACTGCATGTGGTTCACACAGGAATCTCACAGCATCTCTTTTCAAATCACATGCGATTCTTTGCAATGCGATTTGAGCCCATTCATTTTGTATGGGCTCATATTGCACTGCTCCGCAGGCTAAAATACATTATATTACCAAAGGGATTGGGACGCCTGCCATTACACGCCTATGATTTTTAATGGCATCCCAGTCGGACTATGCAGGGTTCAATATTGAGTTGGCCCACCCTTTGCAGCTATAACAGCTTCAACTCTTCTGGGAAGGCTGTCCACAAGGTTTAGGAGTGTGTCTATGGGAACGTTTGACCATTCCTCCAGAAGCACATTTGTGAGGTCAAGCACTGATGTTGGAGGAGAAGGCCTGGCTCGCAGTCTGCACTCTAATTCATCCCAAAGGTATTCTATTGGGTTGAGGTCAGTACTCAGTGCAGGCCAGTCAAGTTCCTCTACCCCAAACCACCCATCCATGTCTTTATGGACCTTTATGGACTCTGTTCTGTATTCTCTAAAAGGAGCAATACTGGGAGGTGGGTAGGGGGTAGAACTAAGGGATGGAGCTCGGAGGTGGGAAGCGGGTGGAGACAAAATGACTCGGGGGGGGGGGGGGTACCTGCACCTATTCACTGAGAAAAAAAGCTCTGGATAGGAACCTGGGTCAAAGTGCTACATGGGGACAGAACACTGAGCAAAAATTGTAGTGAGAGTTCTTCTTTAAACTAATCACTAAATCATTATACATTGATCTTGTTCTTATTTGCTATCTATTTTTTCTTTTTTTGATACATAGATTCACACAGGGTTGCAGCATGAGATCATTTGGCCCTGCCAGCCCCATTGCCTGCCTCTGGATGAGAAGCTTCTACCCGAGCTACTGAAAGACGCTGGCTATGTCACACATATGGTGGGAAAATGGCACCTTGGCATGTACAAGAAAGACTGTCTGCCAACCCGAAGAGGATTTGACACTTACTTTGGTGAGATGATATTTAATTACTTATCAATAGATTCCTGTTTGTATTATGTCTTGGAGCACTACATTCTGATTAAGGACCCTTTTTTACGTGGATGGCGTCTATTCCGATCAGTGTTTGATCTGTGAACATATCCCGTGATGAATGGGGGCTGAACAGAACAGTAATATTTCTGTTCAGTTTTTTCCCTCACAGACCCATCTTAGGTCTATGGGCAGGCAGGTGTAAATGGATGTGCACCTGTTTACATCCTTTAATTGCCGCAATAATCCAAACAACAATTCAGTCAAGCGCTCACTCCAATGGGGATAACAGGCGTGCCGCTCTCCTCAGGTAGGGAACTCCAACGTAAGCACATGAAAGAAAAGAAGGAGGCGCAAACACCTAGTGCATTACCCGTGATCACCCTAAAAATGTTTTAATAAAATGCCAAAAACATACTCACAGACATGAAGATAAAATCGCATTACAAGAGTCCACCACATGTGGAATGGAACATGTCCCTCCCTTCAGAATGGAACATGTCCTTCTTTTCTTTCATGATCCTTTAACTGCCAATCCAACATGCTTTTGTCCAAAAAAGCAGAAAAGTACGTGCGTGCGTTTACATCTGCCTCCCCATAGACTAACTTTGATCTTCTGTTCAGATCCATGAATAAAGTTCCTTTAGGATGAAGACAAGGTTACCATATAAACACAAATCTGTATATTATTTGTGGATCAAGTGCTCATGTGCATGAAAAGTCAGTCCAAATTATAAAACATGCGTTGTACCTAATCAAAGTGTGTTCTTTTCCTCCGTCTCTTTAAGAAAAACACTCATACCACGCTCACCAAATGTTGTTGACTTTTAAATTTAAAAAGTCAAAAAGCGCTTTTTTATTGTGTCATGCAGTTCCTTTAAGTATCAGCCACTGGATCCCTCTCCTTTAAGGTCTTTGTGATACTTCAGTTGCTTTAGGGGTACTCAGTGTTGCCCCTCCCCATTGCAACCATCAGGGGATAATAGGGGAAAGAAGAACATACAGTAAACCCCCGCTCCATCGTGGTTCAGTTTTTGCGGTCCCGGTATATTGCGGTTTATTTTGTAATGTTATTTTACTATATAAATCATTAAAAATGAAATATTTTTGTGTTTTCCATAGCTCTTGCTATGTCTCTCAGTATCTTTTATGTGTTTAAATGAGTTTCTATTGTTTTAAAAGTGTGTTTAAAGACCTTAAAATGCTTTTACACGTACAGTGACAGTAAAAAAAACATGCCTACAATGCATTTTAATAGGGTTTTTCTATTTCGCGGATTTTCACTTTTCGCGGCTGGGTCCAGAACATAACCCCCGCAATGGAGGGGGGTTTACTGTACATTGTAATAATTTTATTGTGAACTCAATAAAAACAGTATTGCATTTACATTAAAGCGGAGTTCCACCCTGGGAAAGCTTTTTTTAATAAATATACCCCCGGGACAGTCAAGGCTAGTGCATTCCACAATGGCTAGCCTCTGATCTGTCCCGGGTTGCACTTACCTTTTAGAAGAAATACTTACCTTGAAAAAGTATTGTCCAGCGCTGCCATCTCAGGTGTGGGCAGCTTGAAGCCAGCGCGATCCTCTTCTGTGTCCTCTTCCGTATTCTTCCGTCCCACGATGCACTGCACCGGCCCCGCCGTCACTTCCGGTGCCGCAGCGTCATCCCTGCACAGCTTCTGGGCATGCCCAGAAGCTGTTTAGCAAGGTATGACGGCGCCTGCCCCGGAACTGACGTCGGGGCCGGTGCAGGCGCATTGATTCCTGGGAGCGATGACGTTTAGCTCCCAGGAATCATTGCAAAGCGTAAGTGACGAATTGCCGTGGTCGCCGAGGGGAGGAAGTAAGGTAAGTATATTTTCTTCTAAACCAGGTAAGTAAAAAAAAAAAAAAATATAAATATATTATTTGTTTTTCAGGTGACCCCCGGCATGAAGATGGAGGTAAGTATAATTTTAGGGTGGAACTCCGCTTTAACATTAGAAAAGTGCTCACCAATCCCAGTAAAAAAACATGCGTTGTGCCCAAATACACACATGGAGGACCATTAGTACTAAGGCTACTCATAAGGTCATGAATGGACATCATGGCTGTGAATGGTCTATAAACTGAACTATTTGATACTCTGCCTCTATACCTTTTTGGACTACATTGAAGTATATCCCGGTACCGTATGGCTTATTCCCCATCTCTATGGCGGTGGACCCTTAATATGGGCTTGGACGTTTTGCGTTTTTAGGGCAATAAAACGGACTATAAAGTGAATTAGCCCGAAACCTCTACAGAGGTATACACCTTAGCAACTACCATTACGAGACGGTGGGTTTATATCATCCATCAGAGGAAATACTATGGATATTGTTCTACAATTGTAGCTGTTACTACAATTATACATCTTATCATAGGGACTTGGTCTTCCCGCTTGCCATTATTAGCTCTACACGTAGCAAGAAATATCGGTATTGCTCGGTCTCTCTGGCCCTGACGAAGCCTGGTGCGAAACGCGTTGGCTCATTGGGACCCTCAAACGAATATCACCAAAGACTTCTTGCATCAACATCAGCTTGAAGCATGTATTGTTCCCTAATAGGGATATATTTCTGTGCTGTTGTTTTTAACATATTGGTGAATATATGAGGGATTGTTTTCTTTTTGTGTATCCCTCATTTACGCACAAAACTTTTTAAAGATATTAATAAATCGATTACATTTTAAGTGTTCGTTTTCTGGTCTTCCTTCTCCCAACTGGCCACGAAACCCCTACTTTTCTATACGTATTTGGTTCTTTTGCCCAAATACAGTGCATTACTTTCCTCCGTGCCGAAAAAGACATAAACACACACACCGCACTCACCAGATGTTGTTGACTTCTACAAGGAAGTGGAATAGCGCTTTTCCTTCAGTGTGTCAAGCATAAAGCTAATGGTGGTCCTTGGCCCCTTTTAAGTATCAGCCTCTTGATCCCTCTTCATTAAGGTCTTGCAATGCCTCCATCCCTTTAAGGGTACTCAATAATTGCCCCGCAGGCACCTCTTACCTCCCGGCTGTCACTACCATGCGTGACCCCCATCACTCCTGACTTCTGCATTTGCCACCACCTAAACCCTATTGCTCTGACCACCATACAGTATCTCACAAAAGTGAGTACACCCCTCACATTTTTGTAAATATTTTATTATATCTTTTCATGTGACAACACTGAAGAAATTACACTTTGCTACCATGTAAAGTAGTGAGTGTACAGCTTGTATAAAAGTGTAAATTTGCTGTCCCCTCAAAATAACTCAACACACAGCCAATAATGTCTAAACCGCTGGCAACAAAAGTGAGTGCACCCCTCAAATTGTCCAAATTGGGCCCAAAGTGTCAATATTTTGTGTGACCACCATTATTTTCCAGGACTTGCTTTAACCCTCTTGGGCATGGAGTTCACCAGAGCTTCACAGGTTGCCACTGGAGTCCTCTTCCACACCTCCATGACGACATCAGGGAGCTGGTGGATGTTAGAGACCTTGCGCTCCCCCACTTTCCGTTTGAGGATGCCCCACAAATGCTCAATAGGGTTTAGGTCAGGAGACATGTTTTGCCAGTTCATCACCTTTATCTTCAGCTTCTTTAGCAAGACAGCGGTCGTCTTGGATGTGTGTTTGGGGTCGTTATTATGTTGACATACTGCCCTGCAGCCCAGTCTCTGAAGGGAGGGAATCATTCTCTGCTTCAGTATGTCACAGTACATGTTGGCATTCATGGTTCCCTCAATGAACTGTAGCTCCCCAGTGTCGGCAGCACTCATGCAGCCCCAGACAATGACACTCCCACCACCATGCTTGAATGTAGCCAAGACACACTTGTCTTTGTACTCCTCACCTGGCTGCCACCACACACGCTTGACACCATCTGAACTAAATAAGTTTATCTTGGTCTCATCAGACCACAGGACATGGTTCCAGTAATCCATGTCCTTAGTCTGCTTGTCTTCAGCAAACTGTTTTCTTGTGCATCATCTTTAGAAGAGGCTTCCTTCTGGGATGACAGCCATGCAGACCAATTTGATGCAGTGTGCGGCGTATGGTCTGAGCACTGACAGGCTGACCCCCCACCCCTTCAACCTCTGCAGCAATGCTGGCAGCACTCATACGTCTATTTCCCAAAGACGACCTCTGGATTTGATGCTGAGCACGTGCACTCAACTTCTTTGGTAAAACGGCTAATTGAGCCCAATTTGTAAATTTTCACTTAGGGGTGTACTCACTTTGGTTGCCAGCGGTTTAGACATTAATGGCTGTGTGTTGAGTTATTTTGAGGGGACAGCAAATTTACACTGTTATACAAGCTGTACACTCACTACTTTACATTGTCGCAAAGTGTCATTTCTTCAGTGTTGTCACATGAAAAGGTATGATAAAATATTTACAAAAATGTGAGGGGTGTACTCACTTTTGTGAGATACTGTACCTGCCATTCCAACTCTCCTATACCCAAACTTACCCTTTGCAGAACAGGCACACCTTATATACGAATACGCTAATATAATTTCAAGAGAAGGTCACATTGGAGGCACTGCATAGGCTCTTGCCGGTTAACTCCACTACTTTAGTATATAGCTGCTATAAGGTGATTCCTTTTTTGTAATGCTTATTGCTGCTTTGGGTTCATGTACAAGGGTGTTGTTTTCCGGCATTTGATATCTGTTTGAAATCTACAGTACATCAGAGGCAGGTCATATAATTGTTATTGACTGTAATGGAGCAATGCGCATGACAGTTCAGAGACTGCATATGACCTGCTTTGCATTGACTGCCTTTCTTTGGATGCTGCATGTCCTATTGAGATGCACACCTTTCCTGCAGCTGCGGCACCCCCTCGTCCCTGCCCCCCACCTTGTGTTAGCAGCAGAGAGGAGAACAGAACTCTTCCTACAGATCTTCCACCTCTCTGCGCAGCCACAACACCCCTTTGTCTCTGCCTCTCTTGGTCTCAGCATTCAGTAGACTCAGGCAGCTGGCTCCAGCCCTCCTTTGGTCCTCCTCCAGACCCTTCACTTTCTGTTTCCCAGCTTCTTTCTGGCAGCAGCACAAGGGGGGTTCACTGTGATATAGGGGAGGATGGGAGACTCTTGACTTCTAATGATTACACATACAACCGGCCTTTGAGGACAACCATATTGCCCTTCCCTTCAAGCCTGGAGCTCTTCCCACTGATCCTGGGGCCCGTTACTCTCATTGCGGGGTCCTTTATTACAGTCCCACAGCAGGACCCTTTTACAAGTTCTGCAGTGGGCCCCCTTCCTGCCATCTTGGGGCTCCCCACAGTGGTGGAATGCCAGGGCCCGGTCGCAAGTGTGACCTTTGCGATCCTGGAAGTTCACCCACTGGTGTCAGTAGTTTTTATTTTTTGTTATTTTAGTTGTATTATTTTTTATCATTTTATTATTATTTTTTTACAATGTCACTGACTATGACTCTGTCCATTCAGAAAAGGAAGGAGCTGGTAAATTACATATTTACCGACCCCTTCCTGGTTCTCTATTGTGACACATCCCCTGCAGCAGGCGGCAGGAGAGGGGGAGAGAGGAAGCCGGAAGCACGGTGGGGGGGGGGGGGACCCGGAGAGCACACAGGGGCCCAGAGACAGCAGAACACAAGTGAACTGGATAGGAGGAGCGGCGGGGGCAGCATATAGAGGAACCAATCTCCTCAATTTTCCTCCTGCAGTTACAGGAGGAAAAAGGAGGACAGTGATTTCTCTACATGTTGCCTCCACCGCCCCTCCTATCCAGGTGTACAGGGGAGCCGCACAGGCCCCCTGGAGCATGGGGCCCGGTTGCAATTGCAACCCCTGCAATCCCTGTAGTTATGCCCTGAGTAGGAGAATATACAGTGGCAGCAACATTGTTTTGCAGGGAAATAAATCAATGTATGCATGTAAAGAGGAACAGAGAGGAGTGGGCGATAGGTGTAATTCTGTAGTGCAGCAGACAGCGCTGACGCCATTGTTTGGGATTTAGCACTGTATTGTCAATTCAGGAAATTAGGCACACTCTGGATTTCTGGCAGATCAAGAGTTATGGATTTTTCTTTAAACTAATTGTGACAGGTTTTTCTGACCTAATATGGGGAACTGACTGTACCAATAAGGTTTCATTTGCATTGGTGTTTCGCCCTGATGTGGATGGTAGCAGCAGGATTCCTACTCCTGCTCTTTGTGTGTGTTCAGCAGTCAATGCAGGCAATTACTTACTGTGTGAACAGCCATGAACAGTTGTGGCCGCCGGCTACCTGTCATCAAAGTGTACGGGATCAGTGGCCACGGCTAGCTGCTCACAGGTGGCAAAAACAGCAGCAGGAATCAGCAGATTTCTAGTGTTGTGATTCCCACTGGGGCTTGTCCAGTGGTGTATTTAAGTTTTGTGCTGCCCTAGGCCTGACTAAACTTGGGCACCCCTAATTTAAATATGACCCACCCCTTCCTGTAAAGGTCACACCCTTTCCTGTTTATGACCCACACTGTCATCTGTAAAACACAGACCACAACCACAGTCTATCAGTGCCCATCAGTGCAGCCTCATCAGTTCCCATGAGTTCATCTTTATCAATGCCCATCAGTGCAGCCTCATTACTGCCTATCAGTCCAGCTTAATCAGTGCAGCATATCAGTGCGGCCTCATCAGTGGCCATCAGTACAGCCCCATCAGTGGCCACCAGTGCAGCCTCTCAGTGCCCATTAGTGCAGCCTTATCAGTGCTGCCTTATCAGTGCAGCCCTATCAGTGCAGCTTATCAGTCCTGCCTCATCAGTGCCCATCAGTGCAACATATCAGTGCCCATCAGGGCAGCATATCAGTGCAGCCCCATCAGCTTTTTTTGCTGCCCCCCCCCCCCCCTGCAAAGTGCTACCCTAGGCCTGGGCCTTGTTGGCCTAGGCCAAGATACAGCACTGGGCTTGTCACAATTGCAAATGCAGCCTAACCTACTGAAAAACACACAGGGGGTTCTAGTTATAAGTGTTTTCACCCAAGAATCACACATTTTCTCAATGAATCTTATTTGAAATTGGGTAAATCTTAGGTGAAAGTTTTGTGAAACTTAGGTGAAAGCACAGATCCACTGCCCACATACAAGTGAACTAACATTGACAACTGCTAGAATTTTGTTTTTATGTATAGCAACTTGTTGTGTATTTCAGGATATCTTCTTGGCAGTGAAGATTATTACAGCCATGAGAGATGCTATGAAATTATTTCTCTGAACAAAACCATGTGCGCTCTTGACTTTCGAGATGGAGAAGCACCAGCCAAAGGGTATGACAAGAAATACTCCACTCACCTATTTACAGAGAGAGCTGTGGATCTCATCACTAATCACAAGTCTGAGAAGGTGTGCACAACTGTCATTTATTTATTTACTATATTTATATATCAGCATCAATTATGCAGCGCTTTATATACTTACTCATTCCTTTCTTTCAAGGAGCTAACAATCCAGACTCGGATATAAGGGAGTGTTGGGGTGGGCTGTGCCTACCCAGATTTTATTAGTGCCCCCTCCCCGGATCTGAGAGTGTATCCACTAATCCATGAGACTTGATGGGGACAATTGATGTAAGGTGGACTCTGATGTAGGCATTTGATGTAGGTGGGCACTCTGATGGGGGCAATTAATATTAGCAGGACTCTGATGGGGGCAATTAATAAAAGCAGAACTCCAATGGGGACATTTGATGTAATCTGTTGAGGCAATAGATGTAGGGGGCACTCTGATGTAGACATTTTATGCAAGGGGTATTCTGATCAGGACAGTTTATTAAAAGGGGCACTCTGATGGAGACATAAGCTATAAGGGGGGACTCTTATAGGAATTCTGATGTAAAGGAGAACTCTGATGAGGACACCTGATATAAGGGGGACTCTGATAGGGACACCTGACATAAGGGGGCACAGGTTCTGTTTAAATATCCTAATTTAATGGCAGCCTTATACATAATAGCATTCCCTATTCAGTCCTGCACCACCTCTGCACTACCTGTGAGACGTTACTTCTGGGTTGTAACTCGTGTTACACAAGCATGTCAATTGAAAAGGAAATACATATTGAATGGGAAAAACATAATATCAATAGGTTTCCTGCATCTCTGTCACACTATTGATATTATGCCCCCCTGACTTTTTTACTGCACCCCCCTGATCAGATATCAGAAGTGAAAGGTTTTGCACTTGGGGACTAAAAACATAAAAGCACAATACACTTTAGGGGGGGAACCTTTGGGGGAATCAAAAATGGAGAAAGACCTGGGAGTCTCGGTAGAGGATAGACTAAGCAATAGCATGCAATGTCAAGCGGCAGCTGCCAAACCGGCAGAACATTAGCATGCATAAAGAAAGGGATGTATTCCAGAGATAAAACTATAATCCTACCACTTTATAAAACTCTGGTCCGACCACATCTGGAGTATTCTGTCCAGTTCTGGTCGCCAGTCCTCAGGAGGGATGTGTTGGAGCTGGAGAGAGTCCAGAAAAGGGCAACTAAATTAATTAGGGGATTGGAGGACCTTAATTATGAAGAGCGTTTACAATTCTCCCTGGAGAACAAACGCCTGAGAGGAGACATGATAGCAATTTATAAATACCTCATTGGTGATCTCAGCATAGAAAAAAAGCTATTCAGTAACAAGGATTGCATGAAGACTCGAGGACATACAATGCGATTAGAGGAGAAGCATTTTGACCTCAGGCAATGCAGGGGGTTCTTTACTGTTAGGGCTACAAGAGTGTGGAATTCTCTACCACAAGAGGTGGTTTGTGCAGGGAATATGGCTACTTTCAAAAGACTCTTGGACTTACATCTCAAGGATCAGAACATTAAGGGGTATGAGAGATGATTACGGCCACGCGCGCCTACACAGGTTGAACTGGATGGACTATTGTCTTTATTCAACCTCAACTACTATGTAACTATGTAACTATGTAAGATATGCTAGATCTGGCCCTGTTACAATCTAAGGTCCCTATCTCACATACTAAGGCCAGTTTGGACCACTTTGGACAGGAGCCAATGTTCCAACCCTCCATCTATGTGAACCTATAATCATTTAAAACATGCTCAATTTACAGCAGTCATAGACAATAGGCACATAGAAGTACCTGCACAAGCATCTTGATGGTCACTGTAATAAAGGTTTAGATTTTTTTACTTAAAAGTTCCTATGTTTAACCCTTCAGATATGTGGATTTGGAAAAAAGAAATCAGTCAATTCGATAGTATATAATAATAAAAGGAATTTACTTGGTTTAAAGATGTATTACATATGATAAAAATTGATAAATACGGCATATTCAATCCAGGGGGAGTTCCCCAACTTCATCTAAAGTCCCTGGAATCGATCGTTCCATCATTATTTGGACTTTTCTTCTTCAATTCTGAATCCAACTCTCAAAGGCCTTTTTGTTTTCCAGCCATACAGTATATATGCCAGCCCAAAAAACTAGTCAAAACCGGTTTGAGCCACGCCACAGAACAGAAAGGTCAGAGGTTCCCAACTTGCCACAGAATAATGAGACCATATGTTTCAGTATACATTAGAAATAGTATATACACTGTATTACCAAAAGTATTGGAACGCCTGCCTTTACACACACATGAACTTTAATGGCATCCCAGTCTTAGTCCGTAGGGTTCAATATTGAGCTGGACCACCCTTTGCAGCTATAACAGCTTCAACTCTTCTGGAAAGTCTGTCCACAAGGTTTAGGAGTGTGTCTATGGGAATGTTTGACCATTCTTCCAGAAGCCCATTTGTGAGGTCAGGCACCGATGTTGGTCGGGAAGGCCTGGCTTGCAGTCTCCGCTCTAATTCATCCCAAACGTGTTATATCGGATTGAGGTCAGGACTCTAAGCAGGCCAGTCAAGTTCCTCCATCCCAAACTTGCAAATCCATGTCTTTATGGATCTTCCTTTGTGCACTGGTCCAAATCATTTTGGAGGAGGAGGGATTTTGGTTTAGAGTTGTTTTCCTGGGGTTGGGCTTGCCCCTTAGTTCCAGTGAAGGGAACTCTTAATTTCAGGGGGGATACTTACTGAGGGAAATTTGATGTACAGCACCCTTGGGATCTTTATTACGACATCCTGCTACTTTATAAAAATTGTTTTAACTGATGGATCCTTGCCTTAGAGCTGACTGTCCTGCACTCGTAGTGACTCCTATATCCAAGGGATTAGTTCTGTTATGAACATCTATAATGGGCATGTATTGTGTGTGACTGGCCAGGCTAACATCGTGTTTGCCTTGTTACCAGCACTGATAGCTGTGGTCTTCCAGGTGCTATGTGAGCATCTTCCCCTCTGTACACTGAACACAGGAGTACACTCACTCAGCACCATCGCCATGGTGTGAAGAGATAGAGATATCACAATCTCCACATTGTCCAATCAGGGAATGCCTTGTATAAACTGACAAAAATGCGAGGCATTCTATTAATGGCGGAAGTGTTGTGTAAGTGACCATGGGGAAGCTCTAACTAACTACTACAGTGACTGTCAGCTTCCCTGGCGGCAGGGCCGGTGCTACCACTAGGCAAACTAAGCAGCTTCCTAGGGCTCACTGCTGCCTAGGATGCAGCCACGGCATGTCCTGAAAAGACAGTGGCATGTACAGAAACCGATACCCTGCAGCTGCTGAATGATGGCTTCTTATCTGCTCCCTCCTGCTGGCATATAACGGCTGCAGGAGGGAGATGGAGGAGATTGGTTTCTCTATATGCCGCGCCTCCTATCCAGGTCCTGCTACCCCGCTGTGATCTCCCAGGGCTGCTGTTTTCTCTCTCCATCTCTTCCTCTCGGTACCGATCACTGATTTTTTTTTTTTTTTTTTCCATTAATAACTGTGGTATGGTAAACTGTGTTTACTATGCCTCAGTTTTTGAATGAACGGGAAGCCTCCGTACAAGCTTCTGAGCTATTCCTGTTTGTTCGTTCTGTGCTGCTGAGGCTCCAGAGATGGAGATTGACAGCTGTCCTCAATCTCCTTTTCTCTGTTTCAAAGGTGAAACATCAGAGGTCTGTGTAAACCTCAGATATTTCACTAAAGGCCAACGAAGGTTCCAATAAAACAAATAAAAAATAAAATGTTAAAAAATAATAAAAAAAAATAAAATAACAAAAATAAACAACTACTGACACCAATGGAGTGAAACAGGCTAAATATAACTAAAAGACATCAAGAAACCGGTAGTTGTCATTATTTATACCTAGCACCAGCCCTGCCCGGCGGCCCACTAGATATCAGATTTGTATTCTGACATCAAGACAAGATGGCCCAGTGTATGAAGTTTTGATTTTTCTGAGATAAATTCCAGACAGTGTGTCTGGTTCTCACATGTCTGTGTCCCTCTTGCAGCCTCTCTTCCTCTATCTGGCCTTCCAGTCAGTCCATTCTCCTCTACAAGTTCCTGAGGAGTACACTGAGCCTTATAGCTCCATCCAGGACAAGAAGAGACGTCAGTACGCCGGCATGGTGTCCGCCATGGATGAGGCGGTGGGAAATGTCACAGCAGCATTGCAGCAGAAAGGACTCTGGGACAACACCATTCTCATCTTCTCTACAGGTAAACCTGAAGTTTAGAAAACATGGTAACTAATGGGGATGTTCAGGTGAACTGGGATTTCACTGAGATCAAAGAGGGTAAACTCCCCCCTCCTAGTGATGACAACACTAATAACTCCACCTACCTAGTGATGATATCCACCCATTGATAACATTACGACTGTGGCACCCACCTGTTGATGATGTCATTACCAGCCCCACCAACCCATTGATTATGTCACTACTAGCCATACCCGCCCATTGATGACATCATTACGGTCACAAGCTGCCTGTTAAGGATGTGACAACAGGCTCCCCCCACCCACATTTGACACCAGTACTAGCCCACTAAATGATGGCATCACTATTGACCCCACCCATCGATTGATGACATCGCATTTTTCCCCGTTGATGGTGGCACTTATAGGTCCTCCCACCTGTTGATTATGCCACTACTGACTAAGCCCAGACAGAGATGATGGTACAACTTGGCCACACACTTCTTGATGACACTACTACTAGGCCTTTCCACCCATTGATGATGTCACTAATAACCCCACCCACCTGATGGTGATGTTACTGGTTGCCCTGCCCACCTGTTGATGATGCCACTGCTAGCCCCACCTGCCTAGAGATGATGTCACTACTAGTCCTGCCCACCCATCAATGATGTACCTATAATTCACCTTTGGATGACATCACTACTAGCTCCTCCCACCCATTGATCCCGTCACTGGGACTTTGGGACCCACCCGCCTGTTGATTATGTTAGTATTAGCCATGCCCACCCAATAATGAAGTCACTACTGGATCTGCACACCTGTTGATATATTCACTACTTGCCCGCCTACTGGCTGATGATGCCACTACTGGCCCCGCCCACCCATTATTGACACTGCTACTAGCCCCACCCACCCATTGATGGCGCCACTACTACCTCCATTCTTCCACAGATGATGCCACTACTAACTCCGCCCACCTGTTGATGTAGTCACTAACTCCACCCACCTTTTAATCACCTCTAGGATCAATGCAGACCCAGCCACGATTGCTGCCCCCTGCACTGGAGACACTTCATAGACAAGCATAATAAAGTAGCCTCCTTACAAATGGCTGCTGCACTTATGAATATTCAATTGAACTCCGTCCACACTGCAGAAGGATAATACAGCAGCAACAACAGAATATGTTCTGCAGCAGTTATCAGCTACAGTCCAGGTTACACCTCTGACCTGCTTACTGGACAGAGATAATGATAATGATTTATTGAGCACACTAGAAGCAGAGTGAGGACAAGGGTAAAGATAAAGGCAATAAAATATGGATTTTTTTGCCTGCCTTTTTCTTTGTCCTGCCATGTGACATTGTATAAAGAGGGAAATATACGATATTCAGTGTAAAATATGAGCTAATATAAAGTCTAGAAGACTGCTACATAGAATACATAAGAGCTTATAAGGCAGGTCCACTCTGAACTGTAATTTCAATTTTCCATGGACAGGGCCAGGCAGAGCCTTTTCTGAATTGTTATTTCTCACATCAAACCAATGGGAAGGTTTTACCCTCTCAGTAGTAGCTTAGGGATCATTTCTGATGGAGGCCTTAGTGGAGATGTATCCAGGCACTGAATGAAAACTAAAGCAAGTTTTGGATTAGTTAAAATTAAAAAGGTTGCAGAGTGGAATTTGGCATTAAATGAGATCACTCAGAATAATATTTTGTTGAAATTTCATTTCCATTGAAGTTTAGAGAGCGATTTCATGCATAGTTGTTACATTCCATACTTACCACTGGAGGGCATCAAACATCCATAATGTTCATATTTTACAGTGAAGCTTTTGTGATGCTATGAAACATTCAGTGCCCCTGTAAGTGTCAGAGACGGGAATCACTGTACAGCTTTCACATATTACACACAATGGCACACAACTTACTGGGATGAGTGAAATGTGCTTGAGCTTAAAAAATAATATGTACGACCCCAATTCCAAAAAAGTTGGGATGCTGTGTAAAATCTACATATAAACAAATGTATTTTTGCAAATCTCTTAACCACTTAAGCCCCGGAAGATTTTACCCCCTTCCTGACCAGGGCCTATTTTGCGATTCGGCACTGCGTGAATTTAACGGACAATTGCGCGGTCGTGCGACGCTGTACCTAAACGAATTTGGCATCCTTTTTTTCCCACAAACAGAGCTTTCTTTTGGTGGTATTTGATCACCTGTGCGATTTTTTGATCACGCGCTATAAACAAAAAAACAGTGTCAATTTTGCAAAAATAACAATATTTTTCACATTTTTTTATATGAAATTCCCCCCAAAAAAATTTAAAAATCAAAATTTTTTAACATTTTAGGCCAATTTGTTTTATGCTACCTATGTGTGGTAAAAAAATCGCAAAAAGCATATTTTGATTGGTTTGCGCAAAAGTTATTGCGTTTACTAACTAAGGGAAAGATTTTTGTCATTTTTGTTGTTTTTTTTTTTAACGAGTAATGGCGGCGATCTGCGATTTTTCTTTGCGGGACTGCGACATTGCGGCAGACAGATCGGACCCTTGACTGACATTTTTGACACTTTTGGGGTTACCAGTGACATTACTGCAGTAATCAGTGCTATACATATGCACTGTTACTGTAAAAATGACACTGGCAGTGAAGGAGTTAAATTTATTGGAGAGGGAGGGGTTAAGTGTGTCCCTAGGGGCGTGTTTCTAACTGTGATTGGCTGTGGCTACTAGTGTAAGAACAGAGATCAACGGTCCTACATAGTAGAACCGTGTGATCTCCATTCTTACACAGGGAAGAATGACAGGCGGCTTTGTTTACATTAGCCGCCTGCCTTTCTTCCGGTGTAACGGACGATCGCGAGTGCCCGGCGGACATCAGGTCCGCTGGGCACACACGCGGGGGGGGGGGTCCGTGACGCGCGGGAGCGTGCCTCCGGCGGCGCGTGCTCGCTCCCTAGAGCCTCACAGGCTAGCGACGTAGTACTACGTCGCTTTGCCTGTGAGGGGCTGACCGCCGCAGTAAATAGTCGTGTGGTGGTCGGCAAGCGGTTAAACCCATATTTTATTCACAACAGAAAATAGAAAACAAATCAAATGTTTAAAATTAGAAAATGTATCCTTTTAGGAAATAAATGGGGACATTTTGAAATTTTTTGGCGGCAAAATGTCAAGTTAGGACAGGACAACAACAAGATGGCAAAGTAAATGATAATAAAAAGGAAGAGCTAAAAGTACACTTTGCAGCTAATTAGGTTAATTGGCAACATGTATAAAAAAATAAAAAAAAAGCATCTTAGAGTCAGACAGTCTCAAATGTAAAGATGGGCAAGAGGTTCACCAATCTGTAAAAAAATGCTTCGTTGTTATGTCTTAATGGAGTCCCCCTGTCAGCTTATGCTGTTGGGCTTTTATTTGGAAAGTTTAGGTAGACCATCCCACATGGGCATAGCCTTTCCACGCTTCTTTCCTTACATTAGTCTTCTATGGGTGAAACATTTCCCAATTCAACCTCTAGATGGCACTATTGTATCATACATGCCATAGGTCATGTATTTCAAAAGGTCAAGCTATTGTTGACCTTGTTTAACTGAATGCAAAGTTTGCATATTATTCCTGTAAAGACAATAGAAGCATCTAACTGCCAACTGACATTTGCCCAACATACAACAGTAGTATCTATTATCCCATTGTATTAGAGGACAACTTGTAAAATGTTTCCAGTGGCATCTGTTTGAGAAGTGTTCACACAAAGAAACCTGATATGTGCTTCAAAAACAAACAAACAAACAAACAAAATATTAAATATATATTTTTTCTGTGTACGTTGCGGAATCGGCTTTGATCTGGTCTCCGATTTAGTAACCCGGAAGTGACATCACAACATCCCTTCCGGTTTACTTGGCAGTCAACGCCACAAGTTTTAAAAAAAAACCCAAAGTATTCAAAAAGGCAGATCTTGGTGTTTGACCCCAGATCCCTCCATAAAGAGTACCTGTGACTGCCTATTGACTAGTGACCGGTGCCTGGTGCAGGTACTCCTCCCATAAGCTTTGGGTCTCTCTGGAACAGAACTCAATACCATTTGCCTTAGTTGGTATCCCCTGGGCAAGCATCCACCTCCCTCCTCTTCATCAATCCCATCCCCTAATAGAACCAATGGTACTAGAACATAAAAAT
Organism: Pelophylax lessonae; assembly: GCF_965119305.1. Taxonomy (NCBI): domain Eukaryota; kingdom Metazoa; phylum Chordata; class Amphibia; order Anura; family Ranidae; genus Pelophylax; species Pelophylax lessonae. Next base: position 124,417,350 of record NC_138768.1, read on the forward strand.
TATTTTAAATTAGCAGGCATAACCAGTTTTCCCTCACCAATGTTGCCCATTATAGGCCAGCCGGGCTACACAGACGAGGTCTTTTGAATCCAAACAGATTTGAATATCATCTGGGCATTTAGGTTCCTAAGCCCCTCAGGCTGGGCTCAACTTTCAAATCTTTATGGATCCCTCTCCAGCTCTGCATTAGGTAGATGGAAACTATTACAATTGTCTTGTTTTCAACGTTCCCTCCCAGACCCTGCGTGCTTTACCAGGCGCGTCATAGCATTTGAAGACCTCTGAAGGCCCCACTCGTAAATTACTCTCTTCCTTATATCGTATCCTGCTTGACTTATTTTCCCAGCAGCATCCTCCATATCTATCAATGGGATATGGGAAAAGGGACCTGAATACCAAATTTACTGATGACCAGAAGGGCCACATACTTTTCTTTGTCCACAAGTCTTCCTTGTGTAGTAAATACCAAGAGACTACATATAAAATTCTGTCAAGGTGGTACCAGACTCCCTCAGTTCTAGTGTCTATGTTGCCTTGACACAGCTCCTCTTGTTGGAGATTTCATATCTTTTGGGGTGGCCCAAATATCCAACCTTTTTGTTGACAAGTTCTGCAGGTTATTCACAATTTAACGGACCTTTTTTCTCCCTTTTTGACAACCCTGTGGTAGTAATTCTAAATGTAACCCCTATGTCCAGTAAGAAATACCCTAAGTTACTACTAAAGCATTTACTGAATGCCGCTAGGGGCCTGCATCCCCAGTATGTGGAAAAGCCAATCTCCACCTACCATCTCTCAATGGTTCACCAGGGTAAAGGATATCCAACACAGGAAACACTTGACTGCTGCGCTTAGAAATAAAAGTGAGGAGCACAACGCGCAATAGCTTCAATGGGACATGTTTTACTACTCACATGAATACTTATCATTATCTTAACCTGCTAACATTTATTACATTGGATTTGATTTTAGGTCCTATTGCTCTCACCGTGGACTCTCACCCCTTCCATCCGCCCCATCATTCTGTTTTTTTTTTTTTCCCTCGGAAGCATCTCTTTTTATCTCTTTCTTCTCTTTTTATTTCATCCCTTTTCCCCCAGACACCCTATGGTACTTCTCTCCCCTTTTCAAAATATTAATTTCTAAAAAAAAAAGTTTTCAGTGTGCACTGACATCGTGGGTATGACCACTCAAGGGCCATGTGTACAGATTCTGATTCTTGTACTCCTGAACCTGTTTTGTTTTCTCACTAGCTGCTACCTCAAGATGTACTGTACATACAAGAATCAAAATAAGTTCAAACATAAAAATGAGGATCAGGCAAGTCTACCTATTTGCCCTAATCTGGATTCTGTCAATGTACATAGTAAACTTATTGATCTCCTCCTCTAGACCTACTGGATCACTGGGGTAATCTAGCTCGCTGGAAGCTTCCAAACCTGGGACTTGCGCCACTTCCACTGGAGGCGTTACTGCAGTCCACAACACTTCGGCCAATTCACTATAAGACACATCATCTGCCCAAACCTCTAATAACTCCACAATATTTGGTATACAACAGCAATCTATCCCATTAAGGAGGAAACATTCCCCTTCTCAGCCACCTCTAAAGGTACATGTGTCACTTCAGTATCCCTCTCCTGCATAGACTGCTTTGGTCCCTCCAGTTGCCAATCAGTTGTGGTTAAATTCACACTTAGAGCCTACTCCACACCTATCGGGGGCTGACTCAACTTGGCTGATAGTTGAGGAGTCTGTCCACGGCTCTACCAGCCAAGACTGACTGGTGCCAGGAGAGCCCAGGGAGTTTGTCACTGCATCCCCGTCAGGTGAAATCTCTTATCGTGCTCCATTCTCCTCCCAGGGTATCCAAAGGTCCTGAGGGTCCTTTCAATCCAGCAGAATCTCGAACAGATAGGCATGGCACTTTCTGCAGGGCTTCCAGGGGAAAATGATCGGTGTTACTCAGTTTCAAAACAAGCATACTGCCACCAATGTTTCACTAATACCATAGGAACACAAAGCCAGTACGTTCCTGGACACAAACTGTAACCAGTACCCACCATCAGTCTTCAACTTATCGGTACCACAATATGGGGCTGAGCCCCAACTTCAGATGCTCTCTTTCATGGGAATTGAAACACACTCCTTTCTCTGACAACATCATCTGACAAGATGTTGCACTCGCTTGATGCTGCTGGAGTGCAATTCTTTCTTTAGCTCTGCCTTCTGGTCAAGGCCCAACTAGCAAAGCTGACACATTTTCCACATGTGGTCCTGTACCTCATCCTGCTGACTGTGCCAAATGTAAGCAGGCCCCTCTTTGACCACCAGCAATGACCATGTTGGCCCAGTGCACTTCCGTTTCATCTTGAAGTGACATGAATGGATTTGGGTTTCTAACACACCTTGCTCAAGAAAAACTCTGCTATATTGACTACTTATACACTCCTGGTTGGAGGCCCTCTCTCACAGGATAATTTGGAACTTGTTCCCAAAAAGCAATCGTTACCCTTTTTCATTGCATTACTTATAAACGTGGAACATTATAAAGAGCCGTTCAAACACCTTCACATTCGGGCTCTTTCTCTCCAGATATATTTGTCAGGTTATGTAATGGATAAAGGGGTGCAGCCCAGCCCTTCCTTTCTCCCAATCCCATAACTTTTCTTTGACTCATATACAGTGCCTTAAAAATGAACTCATACCCCTTGAAGGGGGGAAGTAGTGACCTGAAGCAATGAACATGCGAGCTACATGCGACTTTGAGAAATATTGCTCTGGGGTAGACCCCAGGCATAAATCAATGAGGTACACAGTGCCTTGAAAAAGTATTTATACCCCTTGATATTTTCCACATTTTGTCATGTTACAACCAAAAACGTAAATGTATTTTATTGGGATTTTATGTGATAGATCAACACAAAGTGGCACATAATTGTTAAGTAGAAGGAAAATGATAAATGGTTTTCAAAATGTTTTACAAATAAATATCTGAAAAGTATGGCATGCACTTTGTATTCAGTCAATAATTTGTAGAACCACCTTTCACTGCAATTACAGCTGCAAGTGTTTTTGGGTATGTTTCTACCAGCTTTGCTCACCTAGAGAGTGACATTTTTGCCCATTCTTCTTTGCAAACTATCTCACGCTCTGTCAGATTGCATGGAAAGCATCTGTGAACAGCAATTTTCAAGTCTTGCCACAGATTCTCTATTGGATTTAGGTCTGGACTTTGACTGGGCCATTCTAACAAATAATTATGCTTTGATCTAAATCATTCCATTTTAGCTCTGGCTGTATGTTTAGGGTCGTTGTCCTGCAGGAAGGTGAGGCCCCAGTCTCTAGTCTTTTGTGGACTCTAACAGATTTTCTTTTAACATTGCCCTCTATTTGGCTCCATCCATCTTCCCATCAACTCTGACCAGCTTCCCTGTCCCTGCTGAAGAAAAGAATCCCCACAACATGATGCTGCCACCACTATGTTTCATGGTGTGTTCAGGGTGATGTGCAGTTTTAGTTTTTTGCCACACATAGCATTTTGGCTTTAGGCCTAAAAGTTTAATTTTGGTCTCATCTGACCAGAGCACCTTCTTCCACATGTTTGCTGTGTCCCCCACATGGCTTCTCGCAAACTGCAAAGGGGACTTATGGCTTTCTTTTAACAATGGTCTTCTTCTTGTCACTCTTCCATAAAGACCAGATTTGTGGAGTGCACAACTAATAGTTGTCATGTGGACAGATTCTCCCACCTGAGCTGTGGATTTCTGCAGCTCCTTCAGAATTACCATGGGCCTCTTAGCTGCTTCTCTTATTAATGCTCTTCTTGCCCAGCCTGTTAGTTTAGGTGGGCGGCCATGTCTTGATAGGTTTGCAGATGTGCCATACTCTTTCCATTTTCGGATGATGGATTAAACAGTGCTCCGTGAGAGGTTTAAAGCTTGGGATATTTTTTTATAACCTAACCTTCTTCAAAATTCTCCACAACTTTATCGCTGACCTGTCTGGTGTGTTCTTTGGCTTTGATGATGGTGTTTGTTCACTAAGGTTCTCTTACAAACCTCTGAGGTCTTCACAGAACAGTTGTATTTATACTGAGATTAAATTACACACAGGTGGACTTTATTTACTAATTATGTGACTTCGGAAGGCAATTGGTTCCACTAGATTTTAGTTAGGGGTATCAGAGTAAAGGGGGCTGAATACAAATGCACGCTAAACCTTTTCGATATTTATTTGTAAAACAATTTTGAAAATCATTTATCATTTTCCTCCCTCTTCACAATTATGTGTTGGTCTTTCACATAAAATCCCCAAAAAATACATTTAGGATTTTGGTTGTAACATGACAAAATGTGGAAAATATCAAGGGGTATGGATACTTTTTCAAGGCACTGTATACCTCATTGATTTATGCTTGGGGTCTACCACAGAGGAATATTTCTCAAAGTTGCTTGTAGCTCGCATGTTCATTGCTTCAGGTCACTACTTCCCCTCTGCTACTCCAATCCTGCGGTGGCATTATATAGGGAGAAGAAGACTCAACCCTCAATTACTCCCAGAGGTAGGAATCTCCACAAAGGTATATTAATCCCCTGCTTAAATACTGAATTCATAAAAGAACAGCGATGTCACCCTAGGGCAGAACTGCAGAACAGAATTGCTGACATCACTGAGGGTCTAGGGTGACATCACTGAGGGTCTAGGGTGACATCACTGAGGGTCTAGATTCAGCCCACAAAATGGTTTTATAAAGTTGAGAGGAACATTATGAAGTCAGAGACAAACTGTCACATCTAACTTAGCCAACACAAGACTCTTTTATTAATAATATCTTGACGCATAAAACATATAGTAGCTTGCCGCTGGGCTCTGATAATTGTCAAAACACAATGTTACCTGCTGAGCAGCGGACATATTGTGACTCACCAGGTGGAAAGTATTGAGAGTCACTAACATGCGGTGTTCCGCTCTGATGTTCTTGAAACAATAAGGAGGCTGGAGTTCTCTATGTCTGCCTGCTGAGAATGGACCGTAGCCTCTGTGCTGGAGCTGTCTTTGAAGCTCCACAGGTAGCTCAAGAAATGTAAGCCTGACCACGTTCAGTGTGACAATAGATCATTTTTAGTTTTGACAAATATGCAGGAATTTGTGCAGATGATGTAAACAATCTATTGAAGGTACAGGTGGCAGGGAGGTCACAGCTAAATGTGCCTGTAAATAAGGATACTTTATTTGTAGGATGCTGGGTTTTAGATACAGGTAATATGACTTTTAATGGAAGATAACTATCTAAAAGTTTTCTCCTTGAATAAACAATTTATTTATCAGCAAAGAACAATGTGCAAATTATAGTAACTCTTAGCAAATATGAATTTATATTTCAAAGCTCTGACATGAGCTAAAGCTTAAGTTTACTCAACATGAGAAAAAAAATCAGCACAAGGGACATTATTTTTAATAAATGCAAATTGTTCCTTTTGCTGCTGGCTGTGGTTTTAGTTGAAATCCTATGTCCACTGATTTCCCTCCTTCCCCTGCAGCCGTAATCTTCTGGAGCTGCAGGGGTTAACATAAACCAAGGGATCTGTCATATGCACTTGTGAAGAGTCCTGGCCATGCTCACCCTTTCTTCCCCCTTCCTCCATTCATGGACACTAAAAGCACTCTATGAATGGAGGATGGATGAATAAATGAAAGATATGCCTCCTCGATTCATAGAGTGATTTTACAGAGCGGGACGGTGGCATCCAAACAGCTTGTAGGGTGAATAAGTCCTGCAGCAGCATTCACGATAGACCGATGGAAAGCCTATGTAGAGGTAGGCCAACTGGGAATTGCAATGATCTAGGAGAGAGATAACAAGGAAGTGCATTAGTAGCTTTACTGTCTCATTTGTTAAGAAGGGAGTAAAATTTGAAAATGTTAGAGGATAAGGAGAAAATATTTGGTCAGTGATTGGATGTAGAACCCTATGGAGAGGTGAGAGTCTACCTAGCACCCTGACCTGAAGGGAGGGACTGATAGTTATTGGAATATTATGAACTCCATTTTGGAGAGATTTGGTTTGATTATTTGGTGTGAAATCTGTACTGAAATGTCAGTTATGAATAAGGGGACAGACAGGATGAGTTAAGGATTAAAGAAGATTTGGGTGTCATCAGAATAGAGATGGTGAGACAATAGAGTTGGAGGTGACACTGAATGTGCTCCGAAATTAGTAGAAGGAGAACCAGGAAAATACAGAGTATTGAAGGTCAAGGGAGTGGAGTTTTTTGAGAAGGAGCGGGTGGTCAATTGTAGCAAAGGCAGCAAAAAGGTCTAAGATTATAAGTACAGTGTAGTGGCCATTGGTTTTATCAGTTAGTAAGTCATTATTGAGTTTTAGTAGGGCGTATTCTGTGGAGTGTTGCATCTGTAAGCCAGATTGTGAGGGGTTGGGAAGTTTGTTAACTGTGCAGTGACAGCTAAGACAATTGTAGACTAGGCATTCTAAATGTTTGGAGGTGCAAAGAGAGGAGAGCAAGGACATGGGCCCTTAGACTGAAGGGGTCCAGGGAGATCTTTTTAACTATGGGGAGAACAGTGCATGTTTTAGAAGTGAGAGGAAGGTGCCAGTAGATAGGGAGAAATTGAAGATGTGAGTTAGAGAAAAATAGAGCAAAAGGGTGACCGTATTAGGTGTAAAAGAATGGGGTCCAGGGAGCAGGTGGTTAGGTCGGCAATAAAAAGAAGCATTTGTTGAAAAGGTCAAAGAAGAAAGTAATGAATATGGTGAGAGACCTGTTATGTTAGGTGGGGTAGATATCTGGACAGTGGAGACCTCATTACGAATTGCATCAGTCTTGTGTTTTAAATGACTAGCAATCTCCTGGATATTGAATGAGCTAGTAGGTGGACACAGTGGGGGAAGAAGTGGAAAGTTAAACCGGGTACACATGTGCCAAAAATCGTCCCGTTTAGGAGGAGCTGGCTGACTTCTGGCTTCTGTTGAACAGTCAACTGTCATGCATTCAGTCAGCGCTTGCAGCCAAAAGATTCAGCGTTGGTCTGTGTATTCTGATTGGGGGGGGGGGGGGTGAAGTCAGAATGCTGTCACAATACAATAGCGTAGCAGGGGAAATTCCTGCATCCTCATCACTTGTGGGGATGTAGTGATTTGTAAGGTTTTTTCATTTAACCTGTTGGTTGAAAGGAAAAAAACTGCATGTATACCTTGCTTTAGAAGGTAGAAAAGAGTTTTGACCAGGACTTGATGAGAGGGTTGAATAGGTCTGTTTGGTAGGAATTGTATTTTTGGAAGTCAGATTTATATCTTGTAGGGCTTAAATTTACACCACAGTTGCTTAGGAGCATGACTGTCTTTTGAGACTTCTGTTGTCATCTGTTTGCCAAAGTTGTAGTGGCCAGGGCCTATATCTGTGTGTAGTGAGAGAGCAGGTGTGTCCAATGAGGATGCGAGTGAGCTGTTGTAGACAGAGGTGGCAAGGTCAGGGTAATCCTCAGAGAAACTGGAGAAAAAAGGAGAAGAGCAGTGAGTTTCAAAAGAGGGGTGGGGCTGCAAGGGAAGAGTAAGAAAAACGTCAAATTGCTTTGTGGGGATAGAAGGATTCTAAATAAGAAGTAAGAGGGTGACCAGCGCTATGGAATATCACCAGAGACTTTAATACAGGTATGGAAGCTGCCACCAACCAACCCCTAGGGAATAGGAGCCAAATAGTGTAGAAAAAGGATAAATAGTTGGAATTGGCGCTACCTGATATGTACTTGATAAAAATAGTGATGTACCCAAACTGCAAGATAATAATCACTATATAGAAGAGTGTGGATTAAAGTGCCAGTGCAAAAGTGCATTTAAACAAAAAATACCGTCTGGGTAAAATTTATATACTTAAAATGCTGTAATTTTAAAAGAATATCACAAAGTGCTGATAAAGAATTTTTAATGTGAAGTGCCAAAATAATATATAAAAATGTTTCAAAATCTTAACTGAAATAAAACAATAAATGACAAAGAATTGGAAATAGGGTTTGTCCCCTGGTTACATCTCACCATTCAATTCTTTGTCATTTATTGTTTTATTTCATCAGTTAAGATTTTGAAACATTTTTATATATTATTTTGGCACCTCACATTAAAAATTCTTTATCAGCACTTTGTGATATTCTTTTAAAATTACAGCATTTTAAGTATATAAATTTTACCCAGACAGTATTTTTTGTTTAAATGCACTTTTGCACTGGCACTTTAATCCACACTCTTCTATATAGTGATTACTATCTTGCGGTTTGGGTACATCACTATTTTTATCAAGTACATATCAGGTAGCGCCGATTCCAACTATTTATCCTTTTTCTACCCTAGAAGGATTCTAACTCCACCTCCCTTTTATCAACTGAGTCTGGTTATGAGCCAGTGGAAGCCACCATGGGAGAAGGTGGCTGGAGAAGCTGAGCAAAGTTAGATGGAGATTCAGATACCTGAAGCCAGGTTTAGAAACAGCAAGGAGGAGCTGTTTGCTTGCAATATTTTAAGATTTTTGTAAGATTTCCAATTTTGGAGCTGGTGTAGTACATCCCCTGACATAGACATTGCCCCCCCCCACACACACAACCCCTTTTTCTGCACCCCCACAAAAAGGATGCTGAGCCATTGGGGTGAGATAGGTATACACCTATATCTTTGTCTGTGCTGTTTCTTCTAACTAAATTAATTCTTTTAACTAATATTTGCATGAAATCTACTGGAAAATCAATGTATCTATGTCTTTATAAATATCTGCATAGATGTATATGACCACTAGATGGTGACAGACTTTTACCTGTGATGTTACGGGACTACTGTAATGCCATTAAATGTACCTCTATACACATGCAAACAAATTAATGTTGCTTTAATTTAAATTGCAAAAAGATGGCGATACTGAAATGCAAACACACTAGATAGGACCCTTTAATTGGTTAAAGATTTGGTCAGGTGTGACATCACAGGATATCCTGTTAAGGAGACACCATTCATGCTATTTAAGGCAAGGAAATGGTTGTCACTCTACCCTGAAGAAGCCCAGGTGACCACTTGGTGAAACGCGTAGGTCTGATTGTCCCCGCATGCCCGTGGACATGACCACTCTGTGGCTGATGACATCCTGCCGCTCAACACCACCACCCTGTGATCTGGATATCGAGGTACTTGTGTTTCTTTTTGGCTGATCCAAGAACCGTGAGTTATCCCAAACGGGGAACAGCGCTACCTGTCCACACGTCAGATTAACGTAAACTGAAGGTTACATACATTGCCAGTGTTTACTTGATCAGATCACTCACCACACCTGACACTGCATGGATTTGCCTCATTCAACCAGGAATTGCGTGTGTCTAAATGCACAACACAGACTGTCATAAGTTAAACTGAAACCATTACTCACATTCAACAGAACTGCAGATACTTGCACTAGCTAATTGCTCTAGGTAAAGAACCTACAGATCTGGTCCATTCCAACTGGGGTACATGCATTCCAAGCATGCCATCTGACATCTGTAGGAACCTTAGTTCATGTGGGGACCTATCATTTCTTGTTCAGCTCACTTAGTCCACTTGGGGAAATAAGAAGCCCAGACGTCCACTGTGAGCTGTATGGCCACTAGGCGCTGACACCACGGCGGTTACCTGGGACTCCTTCAGACCCCATATACTCTGCCCTTTACCATTGAGCTGTTATACTGTAATTGTGATCTTTGATTTATGTGGTATTACAATGTGTTGACTTAGATGTGGTTATATATTCCCGGGAATTGCGTTTTACGTATGACAACATAGTCAGTCTTTTAACTATTTTCTATTGCCTATCAACTGTGTATAATTTTCAAATTTTTCTGATTAATAAAGTTTTTCCAGGAGAGACTACTGATTGCTCTATTCCCTTTTCACAATTTTGAACTACTTATAGGCTTTTCCTATACATTTTCTCCTGCTTCAAACTCCACCTCCCTTTCATCAACTGATTTTGAGTGTATGAGTCTGGTTGGGGCCACCATGGGAGAGGGCAGCTGGAGAAGCAGAGCAAAAGTTAGATGGAGAGTCAGATACCTGAAGCCAGGTTTAGTAACAGCAAGGAGGAGCTGTTTGTTTGAAATATTTTAAGATTTTTGTAAGATTTTCAATTTTGGAGCTGGTGTGGTACATCCTGTGACACAGACATTGAGAGGCTGGTTTAAACTGCTAAAATAAACTTCAGATAATTTATTTCTACATTTTTCTGTTACTGTTCTATGCTGATATGATTTCTAGGGGTTCCTAAATTTCAGCCTTACACTATTTTATGGAATAATTCTATTAGCATAGACAGGGAGGCATTTTTCAGGGGGGTGCGCTCCCTCTCCTTGCCACTTTACCCCGCTGAACTGGTCCCCACCCCCTTCCCACAAACCCGATGCCCTACAGCTGTCGGCTTCCCTCCTCTGCCCTGATCAGCGGGCGCCCCCTCCATACAGCTGCTGACTGGCTCTCCCTCCTCTCCATTCTGCCAGCTGTAGCCATTGCTAGTGTGGGAGATCGCTTGATGGATGGAGAGCTGGGGTGGCAAACATGTGTTTACCAACCCCTTTCCTTTCTTGAAAGAATACAAACAGCTATCACAGTAATGATCATTTCTGTATTCATTAGCTACTGACACATAGTAAACAATTTGTGAATGAAATATAGTAAACAGTGTTTACTATATTTCATTTTATGAATGAATAGGAGTCTCTATGCAGGCTTCTATCTCATTCATCCTCAGTGCAGCTCAGGCTGCAGAGAGAGAGAGACTGTCTTCAGTCCCTTTCTCTTTCTCAAAAAAAGTTGGAGAGGTCTGTTTAGACCCCTGATGTCTCTCCAAATCACCCCCCCCCCCAAAAATTTAAAAAAAAAAAAAAAAATTAAATAAGTACTAAAAATGTAAAAAAAAAAAAATAATTGTTTTTGTACAAAAAAAAAGTTGTAAAAAAAATAAATAAAATAAAACAAAAAACATAGTAAGAGCTCTTTCACATGGGCAGGCTCCGTAAAGCTGACCTGACTGCTCAGCGGGGGATCAGGATCAGATCGGATGGCAGCGGGTGTCAACAGACAGGGAGGGGTAGGACAAATTTAGATGGGGCAGGGCACCCGATTTTAGTCTTTCCTAGGGCAGTACAAAACCGAAATATACCACTGAGCATAAGTCTATTCTATTCTATTATATGCTGTATTCAGGTTCTCATGTCAGAAACGCACCTACCTCCCTGCCTGCTATAGAGCAATAGGAAAGGTTTAATTAATGGTTTAGAAACGTTTTAAATTAATTAATTAAATTAAATTAATTTATGGGTATGTCCAATCAGTGTTCCAGTATCGGAATCACCTAGCAGCTTGATCTTCACATCTACATTTTGAACACAGCCCACCTGTTGAGGCCATTCAGAGCGTGTTCTCTCTTTCTACTCTGCTTTTCCTTTTGTTTGAAATGAGTGAAGATGCAGCAAAGCTTAAGAAGTAGTAGAGCTGAGAACTTCGCTGGGTAAATTTTAATAGCACAGTTATTGGTCATTTAGGAAGCCAACCCTTCAATTTGTTGTTATTCGACTGTTCAGCTTCTTTGCCAGATGAGCCGAATAATGCATGACCCATATGTGGGGCATCCCGTGTTGTTCCAGTTATAGTAGTTATAATCTATGCTGGTCTGGATTTTGATATTTAACAAGAAAGGTCTAAGAGTGTCCCAGTGATTGTAAATTCCATAGCCTATTCTGTGTCAAATATCGCCAAAGTTAGAAAATCATTTTAATTGCATTCATATCTCAGCATCCTGGCCAATTGATTGATACTCCAACATTTTGCTTACAGATAACGGTGGTCAGACCTTGGAAGGGGGAAACAACTGGCCTCTGCGTGGGAGGAAGTGGACGCTCTGGGAAGGAGGAGTGCGAGGAGTGGGCTTTGTTACAAGCCCCTTGTTAAAGCAGACTGGAGTCACAAGCACAGAGCTGATCCATATTTCAGATTGGTTGCCTACACTAGTGCACCTAGCAGGAGGATCTACCAATGGGACAAAGCCCCTCGATGGGTTTGATGTATGGGAGACAATCAGGTATTTTTTCTTTACAAAGCCGATACAGTGGTGAACATTAAAGTGGAACTTTACTCTCTCAATCAACATTAACTATTTTTAATCCTTATGCTTTTTTTTTTTTTTTTTACATTTCTTCAGTTGTTTCCTGGTTATGGCCTAGACCAGAATGATGTCATACATCCCAGGAGTCTTCATTGGCATTTTTTTCTTTCATCTTGAGGAGGTGCTTTCTCAGCTAAGCACAACCTCCTGTATTCATGCCTGAGCTAAGGGCAGATAGATTCCAGGAAGTGCTACATGAATCATCTGCCTTTACTCAAGATGACCACTGCTAAAAATGCTAGGGGGGTGTTTTTTTAAAGTGATTTCTCAATGAAATAAGGTGTGGAGACATGGATGGACGAGTCAGTTTGCTTTGAATACTAAAAAATAATTAAATAGCGTTTTTAGTTTGTGTTGCTCAGATACAGTTAAATTCTGCTTTAAGAGCCCCTGTGGTATTTTATATTGCTTTTTCTGTCCCTGCTAGGTAGATGCAATGTCTGTATTTGTCCTGGTAACCCCTGTCATGGAGGCTGCAAAGTTTGAGTTTTGAGGTGTGGGAAACTGTACTAATGGTGAAACTTCCTGTTCCAATAACAACTGTTTAAGGAAGGAATTTTTTTATTGGTTCTTTTTGTGTACAGGAGTAAAAGAGATCTCCCCAATCGGACATTGGTGGCAAAAGCCCGACTGGGGTTTTAGACATTCTCTAAAAAAAATATTTTGGCACATATATTATTTACATCGATCACACTGGCACTCCTGAGTTTGGCTAGTTACAGATAAATTGAAATTTAATCTCTTCAGCAGGGACTGACCAAATTTTGATCTGTGCGTTGCCTTCCCTTTTTTGACAGAAGTCGATCATTAGATCAACTTCTGTCAAAGGGACATGTTGGAAACCCTTCATCGATCAATGACTGCAGCCCCTGATCACTGTATTATAAGAGCAGACAGTCCCATTGTCAGAATACAAGGTCTCAGCAGGGAGGATTCCTCCATCAACCTTGCTTGTGTGGATGGGAGAATCTGTTTGTGTTTTTTTACGTTCAGCCTACTGGCTGAATGAAAAAAAATAAAATTAACCACCATCTATACCCAGCCTTAGGGCTCTTTCACACGGTCCGCCTCTGTAGGCGAATCCGTGCTGCTCAGCGGGGATCGATCCGCTTTTTCCTTTTAATTGCGCATTAATCTGCGCAGCTAAGGCTCAATCTTAAATGTGAGACATTAGGGGTCTGTTTAGACCTCTGATATTTTGCCAAAGCCCCCCGCCCTCTCCCAACAGAGCACTTAAAAATAAAAATAAAAAAATTCTAAAAATATTGCTTTACTCTTTAAAGTTTCTGCTATGGCATAGCATAACAGCTGTGGCATGTGCATACCCCTAGCCACTGCCTCAGTTGCTCTGAGGTTTATTTACTAAAGTTAGAGAGGGCAAAATTTGTCACAATTCTGCAGAGAAACCAATCAGCTTCCAAGTTTTATTGCTAAAGCTTAATTAAACAAGCTGAGGTTGAAACTGATTGGTTTCTCTGCAGAATTGTGACTAATTTTGCCCTCTCTAGCTTTAGTAAATAATCCCCTCTGTGTCTGAGCTTTGGGGTGCACACCCTAATGCAAAAGGCTGCGCATACCTCTGCCCTATCTGATTTTGACATTTAACAGAGCATTAAAAATGTATTTTGTACCAACTATAAATGATCCTGCAGAAATCCTATGGCTCATGTAGATGTAGATTAAGTGTCTAGTACAGTACAGTATACTATAGTATAGTATATAGTCACTCTGATGTGTGTTTCTTTAACTAGTTTCTTGCCAAGAGAATTCCCCAATTGTGGTAGAGTACATATATAGAATATACTGCTAGCATATATTAATAAAGTCATGTTTTTTCCCGTTCTGCATTTGTCACTGAAGTGAAGGAAGACCATCCCCGAGAAAGGAGCTGCTGCATAATATAGACCCTTTATTTGTGGATACTTCTCCATGTAAGTAACATACCCTTCTCAGTGGTCTGTGAACATTTCTTGAATGCTGCGTCAGGGTCTTTTCTTGATGTCCTACGCAAATAAGCTGCAGTGATAAGCACTAGTCAAGTGCCCCTGCATGTGATACAATCTGCAATTGTCTGATCATACTCCTTGTGCTAGAAGCAGCTAATGGGATTGTTTGATTGGCACCACGTTGGCTCCTGCATGTTGACAGGTAAGAACAGCAATATATTTAGGCTGTGGAAACCATTTGGGCTGACTTAGAGAGGCCTACTATGGGCACATAGTGCTAGATGCCAGTATTGACATTAAAAAATAAAAATAATCCTAGGGCTCCACTGAGGTAATTGAGGTACCTTGTGTATCTAATTTAATAGTATTTTTCAGTGTTTATACACAACTAAAATGTGAATTGTGATTAGCTGGGGAAGTTTTCATAGCTTAGCATTGTCATTGACACCAAATATAAGGATAACATGCTGAAAGCTCTTTACATACTTATTCTTTTTTTAGGTTCTGCAAATAATGAAACCAGGACACCCTTGTCCATCACCATTCCTGATTATGAATATTCACTGTTCAATATATCAGTTCATGCTGCAATTCGACATGGGAAATGGAAATTACTGACTGGACATCCAGGTACTATTTGCTTTGATTTTGGCAGGTCCAGGATGGGCTTCACCACTAAGTATATACACAAAACATTTATTAAATACAAGAACTGTAGTTTCTTTCGCTAAAATTATTTGCTTTCAATGTCTGTGGAATTTAATTGCAATGGTATGGCTTGTAGTTTCTGAGCCCTAATGTACAAATAAGAGGGGCATCAGGACCTTGTCCTCTGCCACCTCCCTGTAGCTTCAAAAAGCTCTATATACAGAATCTCCCTATAGACCTTCAATACATATACCCCTCCCTCCTGCATTTAAGATCCATACCCCACCCTTCTGCTTTAACATTCATACCCTCCCTTGTGCATTTAACATCCATACCCCTCACTCCTGCATTTAATATCCATACTCCTCACTCCTGCATTCAATATCCATACAGCTCTTTCCTGCATTTTTTAACCATATACCTCCCTCCTGCATTTCATTTCCATACCCCTCCCTCCTGTTTTAACATTCAGACGCCTCACTCCTGCATTTAACATCCATACCCTTCACTCCTGCATTTAACATCCATATTCCTCACTCCTGCATTTAACATCCATATTCCTCACTGCTGCATTTAACATCCATATTCCTCACTGCTGCATTTAACATCCATAACCCTCATTCCTGCATTTAACATCTATAACCCTCATTCCTTCACTTAATATCCATACCCCTCATTCCTGCATTTAACATTGATACTCCTCACTCCTGCATTTAACATCAATACTCCTCACTCCTGCATTTAACATCCATACTCCTCACTCCTGCATTTAACATCGATACTCCTCACTCCTGCATTTAACATCAATACTCCTCACTCCTGCATTTAACATCCATACTCCTCACTTCTGCATTTAACATCCATATTCCTCACTACTGCATTTAACATCCATACCCCACCCTTCTGCTTTACCAATCAAACCTCTCCCTCATGCATTTAACATCCATACCCCTCACTCCTGCATTTAATATCCATACTCCTCACTCCTGCATTTAATATCCATACCCCTCACTCCTGCATTTAACATCCATAACCCTCACTCCTGCATTTAATATCGATACTCTCACTCCTGCATTTAACATCCATAACCCTCACTCCTGCATTTAACATCCATAACCCTCACTCCTGCATTTAACATTCAGACCCCTCACTCCTGCATTTAATATCCATACTCCTCACTCCTGCATTTAATATCCATACCCCTCACTCCTGCATTTAACATCCATAACCCTCACTCCTGCATTTAATATCGATACTCTCACTCCTGCATTTAACATCCATAACCCTCACTCCTGCATTTAACATCCATAACCCTCACTCCTGCATTTAACATTCAGACCCCTCACTCCTGCATTTAACATCCATATCCCTCACTCCTGCTGCCATCATTCCCTCCAATCCCTCCTGCATCTAAATCCCAAAGTATCTCACTTTTCTACATCGCTCACCACCCATCCACATGTGAACACCCCTTAGGGAACAGATGCACTTGCTTTTGTCTCAAACTCTCAAACCCGTGGAAGTAGTGCTATTTTATTTTGCTGTATTTAAGCTATGTACTGTATATATTGTACACAATAAACTAGAAGACCTGCTGTAGATGGAGGTGGCATTTACTGGTTATAATCCTTGTGTACCTACAGTATCACACAAAAGTGAGTACACCCCTCACATTTTTGTAAATATTTTATTATATCTTTTCATGTGACAACACTGAAGAAATTACACTTTGCTACAATGTAAAGTAGTGAGTGTACAGCTTGTATAACAGTGTAAATTTGCTGTCCCCTCAAAATAACTCAACACACAGCTATTAATGTCCAAACCGCTGGCAACAAAAGTGAGTACACCCCTAAGTAAACTTGTCCAAATTTCGCCCAATTAGCTATTTTCTCTCCCCGTGTTTAATATGACTCATTATTGTTACAAGGTCTCAGGTGTGAATGGGGAGCAGGTCTGTTAAATTTGGTGTTATCTCTCTAACTCCCTCACACTGATCACTGGAAGTTCAACATGGTACCTCATGGCAAAGAACTCTCTGAGGATCTGAAAAGAAATGCTTTGCTCTACATAAAGATGGCCCCTAGGCTCTAAGAAGATTGCCAAGACCCTGAAACTGAGCTGCAGCACGGTGGCCAAGACCATAGAGCGATTTAACAGGGCAGGTTCCACTTAGAACAGGCCTCGCCATGGTCAACTAAAGAAGTTGAGTGCACGTGCTCAGCGTCATATCCAGACGTTGTCTTTGGGAAATAGACATATGAGTGCTGCCAGCATTACTGCAGAGGTTGAAGGGGTCAGGGGTCAGCCTGTCAGTGCTCTGACCATACGCCACAAACTGCATCCAATTGGTCTGCATGGCTGTCGTCCCAGAAATAAGCCTCTTCTAAAGATGATGCACAAGAAAGCCTGTAAACAGTTTGCTGAATATAAGCAGACTAAGGACATGGATTACTGGAACCATTTCCTGTGGTCTGATAAGATCAAGATAAACTTTTTTGATTCAGATGGTGTCAAGAGTGTGTGGTGGCAACCAGGTGAGGAGTACAAAGACAAGTGAGTCTTTCCTACAGTCAAACATGGTGGTGGGAGTTTCATGGTCTGGGGCTGGATGAGTGCTTCCACTACTGGGGAGCTACAGTTCATTGAGGGAACCATGAATGCCAACATGTACTGTGACTTACTGAAGCAGAGCATGATCCCATACCTTCGGAGACTGTTCCACAGGGCAGTATTCCAACATGATAACGACCACAAACACACCTCCAAGATGACCACTGCCTTACTAAAGAAGCTGAGGGTAAAGGTGATGGACTGGCCAAGCATGTCTCCAGACAACCCTATTGAACATCTGTGGGGCACCCTGAAACGGAAGGTGGAGGAGCGCAAGGTCTCTAACATCCACCAGCTCCATGATGTCGTCATGGAGGAGTGAAAGAGGACTCCAGTGGCAACCTGTGAAGCTCTGGTGAACTCCATGCCCAGGAGGGTTAAGGCAGCGCTGGAAAATATTGGTGGCCACACAAAATATTGACACTTTGGACCCAATTTGGACATTTTTACTTAGGGGTGTACTCACTTTTGTTGAAAGCGGTTTATACATTAATGGCTGTGTGGTGAGTTATTTTGAGTGGACAGCAAAATTACACTGTTATACACACTGTGCACTCACTACTTTACATTGTAGCAAAGTGTCATTTCTTCAGTGTTGCCACATGAAAAGATATAATAAAATATTTACAAAAATGTGAGGGTTGTACTCAATTTTGTAAGATACTGTACACATGGTCTCATCTTTGTATTTCATACATTTTATGTGCCATGTTAGGGAGAATTTCTATCTTTGTTTTAAGCTATGGGTAAAAGGGAAGTCCATGCTTGCTGAACTTGACAGAGTTATGTACAAAGAGTTGCATGTATCAGTCATGGTGTTCAAGTCTTGTGATTTAATACAGTAGATGTTTGTGCAATCTTCAATTGTGTGGTTTCAGTGCTGTAGTTTTATTGTTCTCTATTTCTATCTTCTCTCTAAAAAGGTTGTGACCATTGGTTTCCTCCACCTAATGCCACAGACATTCCTCCTCTGGGTTTTCGGGAAAAATCTCTCTGGCTGTTTGATATCATCAGTGATCCCAACGAGACAAATGATTTATCAGACAAACACCCTGGTGTGGTAAAGAAACTTCTTTCCCGTCTTGAGTATTACTACAACAATTCAGTCCCCATCTATTACCCAGATGATGACCCAAAGTGTGATCCCGGAGCCTCTGGTGTCTGGGGGCCCTGGGAATAATGGCTTCTTACATGGAAAATTGAACTTGGTTATGATTCTAAGCAAAGTCTTTGGAATAAGACTGAAGAATGATATCTGCTTAAATAGCTTTTTACAGATAGGAGTTCGGTGAGAGCCAGATGTGTTGGACTACTATAACAACAGAAGATTCTTTCCTGCCATAGTTGCCTCTCTACAGATTTTAGCTCACAGCTGGAAGAAGAGCCTACATGAGGCTTTAATGGGCTTTATACTGTATGAAAAAAAAGGTTTATAGCAAAAAATCTGTCAACAACTTAGTGATTCTCTTGTGGTTTACACTATCCATTTTTTTGTAGTTTCTACCATTTTTTTTTTTACCATTTCTTTACAGTTGATTTTGGTGCTACTCTACCAGATGTCTCCAAAGCGTAACTAACTAGAGGAAAAGAAAGGGGCTGGTTATGCACTTTTTCACTTTAAGAATACTGAGAACTGTTCACAGGTATAAAGTGCAGACAGTGGTTGTACATTATGGCCAGCGGCTTTCAGTATCCTTTGTTTCACCCAAATGCCAGGCAGTTCTGATCAGACAAAGATTCTACATGTCTGCATAACGCTAAAATGTCCACCATTCTTAGACACATTCCTATTGGCTATTAAAGCAATTCATCATAAGGAAAGGCTATTGGGAATATGTGGGGGCGGGACTTAGCAGCGAGCTCCGATCATTAACTGTAAGTGTTGAAGATAAGCCTCCTATTACTGCCTTTTATTTTGGGTGAAGAAGCACATTCCAAGAGGAATTTACTAAAACTGGAGCACACAAAATCTGGTGCAGCAGTGCACAGTAACAAATGGCTTCTAACTTCAGCTTCAGCTTTAGTTAAGATTTGACAATAAAACTTAGAAGCTGGTCCGTGTTTTCCCCAGGCCATGGCTGGGGTGGGCCACCCGAATGTCAACTCTTTATCTTTTTTTCTACCTCTACTTTTCTATTAGGTTGCTAAAAGCCATCATTTGACGGAATATATATACCAATAAATTGATTGGCCTATTGTGTACAGTTGTCGTTTGTTTTGACATGGTAATGGCACTTGTTAATGTACCACTCCCTGCGTGGAAGCATGCCCTATATATGATGGCTGTTATGTCTCATTTGATGGTTATTGTAATACTCAATTTAATAAAATATTTGAATACAAAAACTTAGAAGCTGATTGGTTACCGTGCACAGCTGCACCATATTCTTTGTGCTCCCGTTTTAGTAAATCCATCAGCTGAAAGCCTCTGCAGTTAGGTGCACCTCTCCATCAGCAGCCTTCAATATTCTTGAAGTCACAGAGTCTCTTTAACAACTAATCAGTATACCGCTATAATTTTCCTAAAGCACATTATAAAGAAAAGGTAACACTTGATTGGTTGCTAGGGGCTACACTTCTATTTTTCTTCAGATATCAGAATTCTACTTGAAGACTTACATTTCAACAATGTCTTGCAAGGAAGGACAGCCCCTTTTGGCTCTGCTTTTTGGAAATAGCGCGGAAATATAATTATAAGTATTGTATAATATGAATGAATTTCTCTTTGGTAATGTTTGTATTTTCTACCTCAGATTGGATGGATTTTTCTCTGTCAATTTGTAAATGAGTATATGGGAAACAATCCATGCAGATGTGGTGCAAACATTTGGTGTTTGTATTGATACATTGCAATAAATAGTGCCAAGACTTAATATCCACAACACAGTGTATAAAAGGGATTTACAAAGTCCAGGATATTGTGTTCTGTAGCTTTATTAACCCTTAACACCTTAAAGTGGAAGTAAAGAAGGTGAGCTCAGCATGCTTACACATTATGGCACACCTAACTTATGAGTGTGTCCTCCAGTGGCGGCTGGTGCTCTACGGGCCGGGGGGGTTGTCAGAGGGACCGCACCATACTACCCCCCCCCCCCGGACTACACCAGGCCACACACCATACCAACCCACCCCCAGCCCCCCACCGGCTCACTCACCTTGCCTGGGTATGTGGAGTTAGGGCAGGCAGCAGCAGCACACGGCGACGGCGGCGGTTTCTTCCCCCTGTCTTCTGCGTCTCCTTCTTCCTCCTCCATGGCCAATTGCATGGCTTCTCCTTTCGGCCAATTGGGAAACGGGTCTCAGACCCCGCTTCCTGATTGGCCAGGAGGAGGATCCGTGTGACAAAAGCGAATATTCAATCGATATTGTCACGCAACTGGGCGGGCTCGGGGTGCAGTGAGCCCATCCTCTTTTTTTTAGCCTATTAGAGCCTCTGGCTCTAATCACATGCTAAAAAAAAAAAAAAGCAAAGTTGAACTCCATTCGTCCGGCGCCCCACATGTAGATTAAGGGGCTGGACGCATGGATGGGGGGGCTGCGCCCCTGCACTCCCAATGCACCAGCCGCCACTGGTGCCCTCCTTCAGTGCTGATCGATTGGTGCTGTCAGTTACTGCCCAAATCAGTCACTGCCGCCATTTCCTTTTGCTGCTACTTCCAGGTCCCGTCATCTTCTTTGGTCATTGGATGGCTCTTAATGTAACTCCTGCCTATGCCCACATTGGTTACATCATTCTTGGTACTCAGCATGAAAGGAGCCGCAGTGTACACTGTGTTTTTTGGTTTATTTCAGCTTTAACAAAGTGTTCTTAGCGCTGGTTGCATCTAAACGGACCACTTAACACAACAAGTGCAAATTTAGTAGGACAAACAAGCCCTTTCTATGAAAGAATTGCTCAAACAGTCATACATATGTGGGAGAATAATTCTGGCGATACGCCAGTAGATTTTTGTACAAAAAGTTGTATGCCTATGCTCAATACAATTGACACATTGATGAAATGTCATTCGACAGTACTTCAAAAATCAGTTTGCTTAACAATTAAAGTGTCACTAAACCCACATCATACAAAAATTATCAATAAATGGTGTATTACATGCTGTTCATACTCATTCAATCTCATAGTCACTATGAGATTCGTTTACTGTATTCTGCAAAAAAAAAGAAAAAACTTGGCGATCCTGCTATTCTCTATCTCCACCTTCTGTCCATGTCCCCAATTCAGCTGGGGATTTTGCAGCTGTAGTAGCAACTCTGCACATGCTCAGTTTTCAGTGAGTTTCTATGCTCAGCATTTGCTTCCTATCACATCTGAGCAGCTCATGTGACTATAGAGTCACACATGTGGGTGTATGCACAGTGGTAAATGACAGCTCATTCCCTCCCTCCCCCTTACATGTAGATTGATGGAGGCTTCACCTCACTCTTATTCTAAGACATAGGCTATAGGCGCGTAACACAGCCTGTGACTGGCAGAAATCTGCCCACACCATGTTATTTCCACAAAATAATAAAGACTTGATTTTAAATATGTATTTGTATGCCAATTTAAAACCGTTTATTGATATTATTTATTTATGTTTACTCTGCATTCCAAAGATTTTTTTTTTTTTAAACATGTGACCAGTAGCAAAGGACTAGAAGTTCCTCCTGCCTATGTTTCCCTGCAGACAGGCTAATGAGCGTACTTAAAACAAAAAAATTCAAGCATTACTCTCTTGGTGTATAGCCAGCTTTAGAATAAAAAAAGCAGGAGGCCACTCTTTCTCCATTGCATGTTATAGACTTCTAAGGCTTCCCCTTTCCTAAAGGAATGCTGACACTGCAGCTCTTTTTATTATAACACTGAAACTGTTCATCTGGAGATAATGAGTGTTGGCCCTACATAGCCGTATGTACTAAGACCACTTCACCCCACAATAGGTCTATAGGCTTTATCTAAAGGCTTGTCACATGAGCAGCGCCAAGGCTACTTGAAAAATGATTCCAAGCCTATGTTACTCCCTCTGGATCCAGTTCAGCATATCGGGGATATGGGACGAAACCAGCATAGGTACTAATGCATGATTCCCAATTAAATTTTGTGTGTAAGGAAAAGTAAAGTTAATATTTTTAGATAAAATCAAGTTCAGCACAAGTGTCTCAAGCAGAGTTGTTATGTTCCTTGCTAACCCCTAGAGGTCACCAACAAACCACAATCTGAATATAATTTGCACTGAAGTAGAAGTTTCCGTCATATTTTGGCTGTATGCAATTTAGAATAAATTGCTCTGTAATTCCAGGTTATGTTTCCACTATACACCAAAGGTTCTGGATGTGCATCTGGCCAAAGTAATGATTTATATGGCTCTGCCCACTGACCTGAAATGAGAAAAATCCTCTTATTTTTGGGGTATGTGATATAATGAGGCATGTGAATACCATGCTTTCTAAGAAGACTGTATGGTGCTACACACTGATAAGAGTGCAAGCTTTTTGATCACTTTAGTACTTTCTCGGCGTTTAGCCATGGTGCATAAGATTCTGGTGTTAAACTGCAGGAGGAGGGCCCAGGTGAGCCATCTAATGTCACCCTGTAAACCTCTGAGATAAAACATATACAACAAGCGCTCAGAGTTTAAATCTCTCTTGCCTAATGAAAGGCCAGTCCATAGAGTCCTTTTAATTTGGAAAGGCTTTGTAAAGGATCTATGAAAAGTCTATAAAAGGTAGATATAAAGGGGTCAATGATGAAGTTTGAGAAGCTGGGAAACTTAGGGCAAAAGCTCTTCTCAGAAATGGAAGCCGACTCTGTAAAGCTGATACATGAGAAACAGAAAAGCGCCTCTAAGTGTAGCAATTTATTATCAAAGGGGTAAAAGCCAGGACAAGTACAAACGTTCAAGATGGAGATGAAAATAAGACTCATCAGTGAAAATAAGACTCATCAGTGGATGGAAGTATCCCGATGGGTGAGATGTACACCACACCATTCCAGGTCTGCAAACCCGCGGTATGCCAGGAAGGCAATGCTGGCAGGTTCCGTATCATTCCAGGTGTATAGCGATGGAGAGCAGCATGGAGCGCAACGCAGAGAAGGGCATGTTACGTCACCGGGAAGCTGGAAACACAACGCGTTTCTAAGCATGCACTCTCCTTTCTAAAGTGTAGCGGGGGTAGAAGGGAGCCAAGTTTGAATAGACTGGATGACAATTAGACAGTGAGTGAAGAGAGCTGGTAAAACACGCCATGCATGCTAGTCACAATATGTATAAAACAAAAGCAATATACATCAAAATATAAAACAATTGTTTCATCTATAAAAGTGTACAGCTATACAATTCCTTAGGAGTGGAAGGACATGTATAACATTTAAAACCATAAATCTATAAAACTAAACTCAATAACATGTCAATACTTCCATGATTAAAAATAATAATATCATTATATCTCATTCTGTGGAATCAATAAAATGTATAAAATTGTTAGGAACAATATTTTATATTTTTTAATATTTTATATGCACTATGGCATTATGTTGGTTTGGCCAATCATAAAAAGGAACCATAACAGACACAACAGCAGGTGTGCTGCAGATATTCATATATCTATGTCCTACTGTGTTACCGCTATAGTAGACAAGGAACTAAATATGTAATGTATGTGGTGTATGGATAATATGGTACGTCATTACTGTCAGAAATCTATGTGATATATAATAATACTGTATACCAACTTATGTATCTATGTAGTGATAAATATGAATACTTACAGAGGATGATCTAGATTAGGTAAGAGACTATAAATGTACTATGTGTAATGTATATACCTGGAGAGAATGATAAAAGGTAGTGGGTTAGTGCCAAAGAAAAATTGTGAATTATAAATTAATTAATAATTATGGTAAACATTAACTCCCAGCCCCTTCCTTAAAGCCGAAACTTCAGGAATTATTTCTATTGCATATTTACAATGATCAAGCTTGGCACAATGTAAGTATACATGTCTCATACCTGATGGGTTGCTGGGAAATCATTGTAGTAGTCAGCGTTACTACAGTAGTGATTAAAGGCTTCTAGGTCCTCCTTGGGTTCTGCACAAGCATCTTTCCCTCTGCACACTGACCACAGGGGGTTGCTATTTCAGTATGGCTGTCATTCATAGAACTGGTATTTGTTTTTTTATAAATACAAGGCATTCTCTGATTGAACAAGGTGGAGAGGAGGGGTGGTGATGTCATGGTCTTTACTTCATCCAATCAAAGAATGTGTTGTATTCATTAACAGTATACTAGGTGCTCTATGAATGGCAGCAGTGCCAAATGAGCATTGGAACCAGAAGATCGCTGTAGTAGCACCAGCTTGCCAGCTTTCCCAGCTACCCATCAAATATAAGTTATGTATACCTAAAGTATAACTAAAGGCAAAACTTGTTTTTTTAGTTTTGGACAGAGTGGAGATGGATTAGAACACCTATCAGAATTTTTTTGTATAATCTCTACTTATTGAAAAATGTCAAATTAACATACAGTGGTTTGATAACCTCAGTTTACAATCGTAGAAGGTCTAAAGCAGGCATGTCCAACCTGCAGCCCGGGGGCCACATGCGGCCCGGAACCCCAGGCAATGCGGCCCACTGCCCCCTGGCAAATGTTTTTTTGCTGGGGAGGAAGGAAGTCGGGTCGGGGGCATGGACACAGTGGCTTCTAACTAACGGTAGGCAGAGGCTGCCTCGGAGGGGAGGGGGGAGGCGAGCATGTGCAGTGTTTCTGACTCCTACCACCATGACCACTTCAAATCACTGACATGGTCATGGTGGTTAGAGTGTTCCTTTAATATCTCTCAGAAGAAGTAAACCTCTGTATATGTATTACATTTCATTTCATCATCCTCTAGTTGGGAAGGACACGGCGGCATTTTATTGCTTATCTACCTTAACTTTAGTATATATTTTATATGCGGCCCGAGAAAATTTCTCTACACTCAATGTGGCCCAGAGAAGCCAAAAGGTTGGACACCCATGGTCTAAAGCTTTACAAAAAATCCAAAGCTTCCAGAGGTACAGTTTCAGGGGTGCACTAAGCCATATACTGCAGTGGAATCGCACCAAAATACCCAAAAGGCCCATCCTCTCCAAAGTGCAATTGAATAGTAGACCAGTGTTATGGCAGTACAATGGAGGTATACAGACCCACAAAAAACAAAAACATAATAAATGAACAGAGAGGCAGACAAGGAGAAGAGAGAAAATAAAATAAAAAAAATATGGAAGGGAAGTAATGAACAACAACAATAATTCACAGTAAGCAGGTGGGCAAATGTGCATCAAACCTCACTACCAAGCTCATGATAATTCTGAAGGCATCAACCTTGGTTTACAGTATCTGCATGCTAACTGGGATATGTGTTCAAAAGCCATGGCAGGGTATATGAAAAAAACAAAAGAACCCTCCCTGTCCCTAAGATCCTACTCATCCTGTAGTTCATGGGACTAATAAATCCACCCAGTCCAAATATCATGAAACGTATCCAGTGTAAGAATATTAGGTTTTAATTGCTGTCTGCAACAGAGGGGTAATCTTGCAATGGGGACACCCAAGGAATTCCCCTAATTTGTGGGGATTTCCTTTCACTTCCTGTTTTAGCAATGGAACAGGAGGTGAAGGTGAACTTCCCCAATGGGACACAGATGGTGGAAAAAAAACCTGACGGGTGTTATAACCCTCCCTTACTCTATCTAAAATTAAATTCCGTTCAATTCAGCTTTCACAGTGCACAGCTGCCGAAATTTTCAGTTTTGGAGTTTTAGAGCAAGTAAAATGTAAGCATGTAGCAAACATAAAGTAGATGTTAGGCTAATTTGGCTGCAAAAGTGGAAATACACTTTGGGCCACTTCACACCATAGAAACACAGTCAGGATGCGTTCCAGGTGCTTTTCTGTATGTGCATTTTTTACGCTTTTTTAATGCGTTCCAGTGTGCTTCTGACACATTTTTTGGTGCATTTTTTTATGTAGTCCAGTTCATTTTCCCCTCTTTTGCTTAACCTTAAATAAGGAGATGTGTGTTCCAGTGCATTTTTGGTGTGTTGGGTGCCTTCCGGTGCTTTCCAGTGCATTTTTGATGTGTTTTACAGCGTTCCAGTACAGTCCAGTACAGGAAAAATGCAGCATGCTCTACTTTTTTTTTTCTGGAACTGGAACACACTGGAACTGCAAGCACTGCTGTGAACTATGCCATTAAAAACCATACAACCTACTTTCCATGTGTTTTTGAAGAAGAAAAAAAAAATGCACTGGACTGCATGTGGTGTGAACTGGCCCTTTAAGTTAATATTTCATCACGGGTCCACGTTAATGCATATCTAATGTGTCTTTTCTGTATATTTATAGATACTATTACATACATATCTGGGACCCTTCTTATATATATATATATATATATATATATATATATATATATATAAACATAAATATAAACTTATATATATATATACTTTATTACATAACTATATATAGCTATATATATATATATATATATAGAAATAAATAAATAAATAAATAAATAAATAAATAAATAAATAAATATATATATATATATATATATATATATATATATATCTTGTTATATCTTGTTTAGTCATTTCTGCTATAACCTCATCAAAAGGTTCTATTGGCTCATGTAACAATGGCCGTTTATGAAGGGAACCACGCTTTCTTGCCAATATTTTACAGCCTATAGTGTAGCCAGAGGAACTGCAGGCTTCAAAAAAATATATATTTTGTAAGACGTCTATCTGGCAGTAATTTCTGGCCTGCGTCCAAAGATCCGCCAGCAGCCTAAACACGTTCACCCCGAGAAAAAAATCAAGATGTGTTTTTGTCCCGGATATGATCTCTGACCCGTCCACCCTAATTACTCGACTCCCCAGCATACAGTGGGTTATTTACTTGCACAGCAAAGCCAGATGGCAAAAGTATAATCAAGTGTGTTCTCATTTTGGCATTTATCATATTGCAGCTGGATGTGTGGGAGTAGAGACTTCTTCAGTAGCGGACGCACAGACGGAATGAAGTGCATCAGACACATGCTGGCTGGTAGCTGCTTTTAATAGCTTAATACCATGTTCTCAGTAAATTAGCTTTCCTGTGAAATTCACTCCGGTATTAATGAAATTGGTCAAGAGCGGAGTGGATATTTTGAGATTTTCTGTGGTTAATGGTTTCAACTATTCCTGACAAAGAGGTAATGATCCCTCCAAACATTTCTGGAAAATAAAGGACTTTTTTTGTAGTTTGGAAAGTTCCGTGGGAGAGCCAAGTCATATCCTCTATAATGCCGAGATCCCGTTAACCATTTTTATTCCAGTTACATCCTTCAATTGCTGCTTTAAAGTCAACCTGTTAGAACGTAAATATAGGAGCTACATATGCTGATTTGTTTCTGAAGGTGACAGGTTTCCAAGCTGTCATCTTTGTCCTTTCATTTTGCTGACCTTGAACAGCCATGTGGGTATTTGGTGCTGGGTCATTTAATATATGAATGATTATTCCAGGTCAGTGACTCGCAAAGTAGTGAAGCCATGTACATCAGACAAGCACTCCAGGATTTAAAAAAAACAAACAACAAAAATCCAAAACAAAAACCCCCCAAAAAGACTAGGGGTGGGGGAGAGAAATCGGGAGTAAACACCACCATGGCTCGATATGCCCTCAGGACTTAAACCCAGAAGAAATAATCAATTCCAATAATGTGATAAATGTGTCACATTGAAATTTGTCGAAGGAAGAAACTACTTTACTTTCCAAAGGTTTGTATTTTTGCCCTCATGCACATTTTTAACCATTTGAAACTATATTAAACGTCAATAAATTTGTCTGCAATTTAACTATACAGTACATAGACATCATTTTGATGAGGATAATATGGACACTACGCCATCTATTAATGATGACATGGTTTTACATCTTACTAATGCATTAACTTTATCTTTCAGGGAACAATTTGTTGTTGCGATTCTACAGAAATTAGAGATAGAAAAATTGTCCCAGCCTGATTGCAACACTGACGGTGATGGCACCTAATGAGTGTTCGTTAAGGTGCCATCAGATTTATATCCAATTCAGTCTCGCAGTTTGGACATGGACAGATTTCAAAAATTGATAGAAAGGGATTTGTTTGAGCTAGCTGATAAAACTCCTTTCCACACACAGATCGATGAGGATAATCTTTCTATTCCAGAAAGATCTGCCTTAAAGAGTTGTAAAGGCAAGAAGATTTTTTATCTTAATGCATTTTATGCATTAGGATAAAAAGCCTTCTGTGTGTAGCAGCCTCCCCAGCACCCCCTAATACTCACCCTGAGCCTATATCTGTCCAGCGATGTCCATGAGTCCCTCGGCCATCCTGGGACTCTCCCTCCTGATTGGCTGAGATACAGCCGTGGTGCCATTGGCTCTCGTGGCGGTCAATCAAAGTCAGTGAGCCAATCAGACGAGAGAGGGCGGGGTCGAATGGCAGCTCCGTGTCTGAATGGACACATGGAGCTGCAGCTGGGCTCAGGTGCCCCCATAGCAAGCGACTTGCTGTGGGGGCACTCAATAGGAGGGAGGGGCAAGGAGCAGGAACGAGGGAGCCGAAAAGAGGAGGATCTAAACTGCTCTGTGCAAAACCAACTGCACAGAGGAGGTAAGTATAACATGTTTGATTTTTTTTTTTTTAATGAATCTTTACAATCACTTTAAAGAGTTTAATGGAAGACAATTCCATCATGATACGTAATGCAGATAAGGGAGGGGCAGTAGTTGTCCTAAACACGTGTGTACAGAGATGAAGCTCTGAGGCACCTGGGATACACCAGCACTTATGCCGTACTCCAGAAGGATCCTACTAAGAAATATAAAGCTGCTTTGACAATGTTAATTACTAAAGGAGCTAGTCTGGGGGCCTTTACTACAGGTGCTGGTGCCCGAGTTTCCAGTGATCTCCATCATCTCCCCAAGGTTCATAAGGGACTTGTTTTTTTATGTGGGAGACCCATAGTTTTGGGTATAGGATCCTTGAATGAACGCCTGGGAGAATAGTTGTATAGTAAGCTCCAACAAAAAGTACATATTTTACCAGGCTTCTTGAAGGATACTAATCACTTGCTATCAATTATGGACACATTTACATGGTGTAGTGACTATATCTGGATGACATGTGATGCATCCAGTTTATATTCCTCCATACCGCATGACTTGGCATTAACGGCTGTTTAATTTTTTCTTAGTAGTTGGACTCAGATGTCAGTGGAGTTATGTAATTATATTGAGGTTTTGGAATTCTTGTTGACTTATAATTATGTTGTTTATGATGGGGTTTTTCTACCTCCAGAGATGTGGGGCAGCGATGGGTGCCATATTTTCACCCTCACTGTGACAACCTTTTCATTGGTTGGTGGGGGAAAACCCAAATTTTTGGAGATAGAAACCCCTTTAGAAGCCATAATATTTTGTACTTTAGGTACATTGATGGTTTGATTTTTGTTAGTCATGGGGATATCCAATTTTCCTAATTTTTGCTACATCTCAAAGACGGTGATTGCAATCTACAATTTACGGAACTCAGTGACCCCAACAAGATATGTTTTTTGGATGTTCTACTTGGTCATAAAATGGATAAGATTTCCACCCAGTTGTATAGAAAATCTCTTGCAGGAAACAGTCTTTTGTATGCCAAATCTAGTCATCACCCTATAAAGAACATCCCAGTCGGGCAATTCATTAGACTACATAGAATCTTTAGTACACAATTTGACTTTTTAAAAGAGGTTTCTTTGATGTACAATAGATTTTTAGCAAGAGGTTATCCTAAATGGTCTCTGGACAGGGCTTATAATATAGCCCTGAGCAAAAATCAACATAATCTTTTATTCAATAGGCAGGCACACAACATTGCCCCAACCAGGAATAGGAATCCTTCATTGGTGCTAACACATAGCTTGGAGTTTAAACAAATTAAACATATCGTTCTTAAATATCTACCTTTAGTATCTAACGTTACAAATAAGGGCATTAACGTTGTGGCCAAAAGAGTAAACACTTTAGGCAATTATTTAGCACCCAATTTCTTTCAGCCACCTAAATCCTATACTCAATATCTGACATGGTTACATTTCAAAGGTAATTTTAAATGTGGTTCTTCTGGTTGTTTGTGTTGTTCCCATATCTTGCCAGGACAGAACATTTGTTCTATTAATGGAAAAACTTTTACAGTCTTAAAGTTTTTTAATTGTAATACAACATATGTGGTTTATGTCATTACATGCATTGCTTGTTCCAAACAATAAGTTGGAAGAACCATTTGTAGACTTAGAGACGAATTTCGTGAACATTTGAGCGTTATTAAAAATAAAAAATTAACTGATGTTGCATGCCACTTGAATTCTTTTCCCAATGGGGATTTGTCTCTTGTGCAAGATCAGGTTATAGAGAGATTTGGGGGATGTTTTGCGCCTTCTCTATAAAAGAGAAGTATTTTGAATATATAACCCCCATATTAGATTACCAGATGGAATAAATTATGAGTGGGAGGTTGCACACTATTATGAGTAAATGCATGTCACTTCTTGGACTTACTGTAGATAGCTCTTTATTCTGTCAGAGTTACCATTTGCTTTTTGTTACTCTTTTCTTTTTTGGTAATTTACGTTTATTGTGGGACATTGCTGTTTCCATGGTCCCGATAATGACTACATCGTGGTAGTTGTTTTATACGGTTTATGATTAGTTTTTCAGGTCTATTTTCCTGGAGGTGCAGCCTTTTTATATTTACAAGATATTTTGTCATTTTTATCATATGTACTGTATGTGTTCATGGCTGTATGTCTCTGGGTTTTAAGAGACATGTGTTTGTGGGGTTTCGTTTTAATTTATATTCACATTATTGTTTTTTATCCTTTATATGCTTTACCCTTCTTGTTAGTATTTTCCACATTAGAGGATAGAGGATAAATGTGTGTATATTTTGAGGTGTGGCTAAATAAATATGTATATGTACTATTTGGGCTGATGAACCTCCATAGACATGCATCTACTTTCTTCCGACGGTTCTATGCATCCAGTGAAATTTTAACATATATACACTCTTTTCAACTTGTTTATATTGTGCGTGTGTTGTTTCTTCTTTTCATCCACTTTTTTTAGGGACCAATTAATCAGATAATTCCATTGGGTATATGTGCATATTACCTGGTACATGGTGGGTGCTTAATACACAAGTATATAAGTTGTTTTTTATATATGTTTATAGTTTTTTTCTTCTTTTTTGTACATATAACATGTTTTGCAACTAACTATGTTCTTTTACATATGCAATGTGTTGATTTTGATACTTAGTGAATGTATTTGTTTTGAGCGAATTCATCTAGTACTTGATTGTTCACAGCTGATTTTGGGCTATTTAAGAGTCAACACCATTAGTACTAGTAGGTTATGAGTAAGCAAATAATTTTGTGAAACGCGTTAACCATGCTCCTTTCCATGTGTGTCATGAATTTATTATAACCTTTCTTTGTTGGATGATTTTATGACAACAAAGATCTCCTAGCATTTTGAAGTGCGGTCACTCATTTCTGATTGGATACATACAGATTACTACATTGTCCATATAACATCTCTACCCTTATTCATAACATCTATCATATATGTCCAAAAACATGTGAACACGCCTCCCAAATATTGATTGCAGGTGCATAATCTATAAAGCAGTATTTGGTTTGACAAAGTTGATGTGGAGAAAGTGAAGTGTTATGCAGAGAGCCCCGACCTTAAAAGATAAGTTCATATTTTTTAAAAAAACATAATAAATGCACATCTATTTGCAAATGTGCATTTATTATTTTTTTTAACTTGGAGTCTGGAAGGGTGCCATGCAAGACTCCTGCAGACTTGTCAGTGTATCTGTCTGCTCGTACCTCATACGGGCAGACAGATACACATTGACAGGAAGGAATGAATGAACTACCAGAGCGCTCAACAGCACCGTGGTAGTTCATTGAAACTACACGCCAACAGCTACAAAGACTGCCCAGGGACTTGTGGTTTCCTATTCACAGAGGACTGCGAATTAATGACATGGCTGGGCAGCAGTTATTCCAAACAGTGACAGCCAGGGCCCGGAGAAGATGCCCGCCTGCTGTTGGGAGGAGGGGGGGGGAAGAGGCTGTAGCCGCTGGAATATGTTACATGTTCCACCCTAAATACGGGTGGAACATGTAACATGTTCCAAAAGGTGAACATATCCTTTAACTCTACTGAACGTCTTTAGGATAAATTGAAACATCAGCACCTGACACAATTCCAAAACTCTTGTGGAAAGCCTTCTCAGATGAGTGAAGGCTGTTGGAGCTGCAAAAGGGGGTCAAAGCAATATTAAAAAGGAATTCCAGGAAAAAACATTCTTTGCCATGCAGTGGGGCTGTGCCCGCACTGTATGGGTTAATTGCTCATTTTTGTCTAGGGGTGAGGAGAGTGGAGATATACTTACCTACGCTGCCAATCCTCCTAGCGTAAGTCCAGTACCTTGCGCTCCTGCCCTCCATGCGGTCTAGCGGTCTTGTGCAGTGGACTGTTCCTGACGTCATGTCATACCAGACGGATCTTTGGTAGACAGCTACCCTCAGTCAGATTCTTCTAAGTACCAGGTCTCTGCATTCCTCCATTCAGGTCACCCACCTAAGGGCCTCCTTCAGCAGCATGTGCCTGGGGAGGTAGCGTGCCTCCCCCAGGCTGGACTCCTTTACTTTGGGACAAGACCCAGGGTTCTGTGTGCTCTAAGAATAAATGAAGTCACCCAGCCCATCTTCAGAGCCTGCCTCTCTGGGATAGGCCAGGGCTGTATCCATATTTATGCCACCATCTGCATAGCTTCACACCTACTATCCAGAAACTTCTCCAGTCTCCTGGATACAGAGGAAGCTTATGCAGACTGGCAGCAGCGAGCACACAGATCAGGTATAACTAGCAGAATGTGGCTGCACTGATTGCAGTGAGCCAAAATATGCTTTTGCCTAACACAAATTATCCACACTGCCTACAATGTGGCAACAAAATTTACCTATCTAATTCATAGCACTTATCTAGGAGGGTGCTACATCTATAAGGAAAAGCCCCAGCCTTCTTGGGGAGCGAGAGAGAAATCAGTGCGGGAGTGTGTAATCAGGTAAGTAGCAAGTAGTAAGTGGGTAAATTTCACTGCCATTGACCACCAATGTGGGGGGTTGTTATAAAAACTGCCACTGACTACCTCTGTCATTTTGAAGTGAAAAGAGCATATATAATGTGCATACATTAAGGGGTAAATATAATGTTTTTGTATATATATACATTTATTCTTTATTAATTTAATGTTTTCAAAATAAAAATGTAAAAATATTTGTTTTGGGTCAGGGAAATAGAATTGTTGCATTTTAATATTTCATACTTATAACTTGCAGCCAGCAGGTTCTGTACCTGAGGAAGTTCTCATTTATGCTCCCTTTTATTATGCTGTGTATTTATGATAATTTGATCTCCTATTTTTCATCTCGAATCATACACAGCTGAATGATTCAGAGGGAGGACACAGCCCTTTCCTGTCTCTGGAGTTTTGTGAATTCTCAGTTAGGGAGGGACAGTGAAAAAGTAGGCAGGCTCAGCGGGGTATTTTTTCAGCATCCTCTGCAAAACAAAAAAAAAGTGAATGCACCTTGTAATAAGTGCTTGTTAGTAAATTAAATATTGTATGTAAGTAACTAAAACATTAAACATTGTTTAAAAAATGTACACATTTAAGGAGGAATAACTTGACCGTAATTATTTTTATAATATTTAGTAAATATAAGCCTGTCTTGTGTTCAAACACAAATACTCATTTATGCCTGTGCTCTTATTTTAGTCATATCTTACACACAATGCATTTTCTAATAGCAGCTTGGCTCTGGGCTCTAGTAATTGTCAGAACACAATGTTACCTGCTGAGCAGCGGACGTATTGTGACTCTCACCAGGTGGAAAGTATTGAGAGTCACTGACACACGGTGTTCCGTTCTGATATTCTGGAAACAATGAGAAGGCTGGAGTTCTTTATGTCTGCATGCTGAGAACGGACTGCCGTCTCTATGTCAAAGCTTTCTTAGAAGCTCCACAGGTAGCTTAAGAAAATCCAGCCTGACCACGTCCACTGTGACAACAAATTAACTGTTATTCTGGCAGATATGCAGAAAATGGAGAGATGACACTATTCATGGTGGTGGAGAGGTCATGGCCAAACACATTAAAATTAGGTAATTTGCTATGTAGGTATCTGTATTAGAAAAAGCTTGTATGTAGTTAAAGGCACTAACAAGGAAGAAATGACTGAGTCTTATAAAATTTACTCTTTTGGCAGCCCAAACTGTCCATTCCAGTGATTTGCTTTACTGAGTTAGAATATTCAATCCCCTGGTTTTTCTCATAGTTTGTTTTTTTGTTGCTCTGCGAATACACTTTTGTTTTCTGTTTTTATGTGTTTTTTTTTAAAAGGAGGTCCCCACCTAAAAGCAACCAGCTTGGTAAACAAAATGTGTAACCCAATGACTAGGGACTCCAAAGTAGATCTCTTGTTATTTTTAATTTTATTGGCCCACATGCCTTATGGAATTTGTAGGGTGTGTCAAGAGAGGTGGGCAAAAAGGGGCTACCCTTCTCAAAGCACCAGGCTATCTGGATTGTCAGATGCCCAAGAGTGTGTGCAGTCATGAAGTGTGCACATGAGTAGGGAAGTAGGCTATTTTATATTAATGCAAAAGTGGCAGCCACTGAAATCAAATAACTAGCACAGACAAGGTGCATGTGGATAGGGCTAAGTTATCTATTCGAAATAAAGCAAAAAATTGCAGTTGCTCAAATCGACTTACAATTAGAGTTGAGCGAACACATGGATGTTCAGGTTCAGTAGGGTTCGACCGAACTTGAAAAAAAAGTCCGGGTTCGTGACCCGGACTTACCCGAACTTTGTCACGATCCCGAACCCCATTGAAGTCAATGGAGACCCGAACTTTTGAGCACTAAAATGCCTCTAAAACAAACATGGAAAGGGCAAGAGGGCTGCAAATGGCAGCAAAATCATCTTAAGAGCATGGCAAGTGCTCTGCAAACAAATGTGGATAGGGAAATAACTTAAAATAACATAAAAAACAGAAAAATAAAAAATAATCATCTTGAATGATGTAGGAGGAGGACAAGGCCCATATGGAGTAGGATGTTGAGGTGGCGGTGGATATGGCGGTGAATATGGCGGTGTAAGTGGAAGCGGCGGCGGCACTGGAGGAGGAGGACGACACTGGTTTTGGTTTTTAATAAAAAAAAATTTTTAAATTCGAGGTACACCCCAAAAGAGTAAGAAAGATCAAATCCAACAATGGCTGGGTAAGGCCGGTATACATGTCTATTCTGCACAAGGTACAGACAAGTCCTGTGGAATCCATGCCTGGTTCATTTTAATGAACGTGAGCTTGTCCACATTGGCTCTGGACAGGCGGCTGCGCTTGTCTGTGATAATGCGACCAGCCGTGCTAAATACACATTCAGATAATACACTGGCTGCAGGGCAGGCCAGCACCTCCAAGGCATAAAGTGCAAGCTCAGGCCATGTGCCCAATTTGGAGACCCAGAAGTTGAAGGGGGCAGACCTGTTATTCAGTACGTCTAGGTGTGTGCACACATACTGCTCCACCATGTTAGTGCTGGGTGGTGGTGCTGCTGGTGAAGCTCCTGTTGCAAGGAGAGGACGTGGTCGATTTGCGCCAGCTACACGCACAAGTGAAACACCTTTCTCAGCTGCGAGTAGGCGACAGAACCTTACAGCAGTATTTGGCAGGGCCTAATGCGCCTCTACAAATGTTGAGGCCAGAACAAGTACAGGCGATAGTAGATTGGGTTGCTGACAGTGCCTCCAGTTCTCCACAATGTCCCGTGAAAGCGTTCAGCTTTCTATCTCCCAAACACTGGAGAGGAAGAGGAAGTACCCCCCTACCCACCAGCGATCCCTGGCCCTGAATGCCAGCATTTCAAAATTCCTGGCCTTTGAAATGCTGTCATTCCGTCTGGTGGAGACGCAGAGTTTTAAAAGCGTTGTGGCAGTGGCTGTCCCACAGTACATCGTGCCCAGACGCCACTACTTTTCCAGGCAAGCCATCCCTTCCCTGCACAACCAAGTGAGTGACAAAATCAGGTATGCACTGCGCAACGCCATCTGTGGCAAGGTCCACCTAACTACGGATACGTGGACCAGTAAGCACGGTCAGGGATGTTATATCTCCCTAACAGCACACTGGGTAAATGCAGTGGCGGCTGGGCCTGAGGCGGATAGCAGTTTGGCGCATGTCCTTCCACCACCGAGGATTGCAGTGTGCTTCAGTTTGCCTCCTGTTCCTAATTCCTCCTACTCCGCTTCCTCATCCTCTACCGCCTCCTCATCCGGTCAGCGTAACACCTTCACCACCAACTTCAGCACAGCCAGGGGTAAACGACAGCAGGCAGTTTTAAAACTTGCCTGTTTGGGGGAAAAACCACACACGGCACAGGAGTTGTGGAGGGCCATTGCACAGCAGACCGATGAGTGGTTGGTGCCAGTGAGCCTCAAGCCCGGCCTGGTGGTGTGCTATAATGGGCAAAATCTCATAGCAGCTCTGGGCCTAGCCGGTTTGACACACATCCCTTGCCTGGCACATGTGCTGAATTTGGTGGTGCAGAGGTTCCTTAGAAATTCCCCAGATATGTCAGAGCTGCTGCAGAAAGTGCGGGCCGTCTGTGTGCACTTTCGGCGTTCTCACTCTGCTGCTGCTCGCCTGTCAGCGCTGCAGCGTAACTTCGGCCTTCCCGCTCACCGCCTCATATGTGACGTGCCCACAAGGTGGAACTCCACCTTGCACATGCTTGCCAGACTGTGCGAGCAGCAGCAGGCCATATTGGAGTTTCAGCTGCAGCACGCATGCATAAGTCGCTCTGTGGAACAGCACCACTTCACCTCCAGTAACTGGGCCTCCATGCGAGACCTGTGTGCCTTGTTGCGCTGTAACATATGCAGACTAGGCCGCAATGTTATCTTTTTTTCCCTAAATGGGTGTTTATTGAATAGTGGAATAGAAAAACAGTATCCAACGAGTGTATCTCACAGTAAAATATGCAGACTAAGCCACAATGTAATATTCTTTCCCTAAATGGGTGTTTATTGAATAGCGGAATAGAACAACAGTATCCAATGAGTGTATCTCACAGTAAAATATGCAGACTAAGCTGCAATGTAATATTTATTCCCTAAATGGGTGTTTATTGAATAGCGGACTAGAACAACAGTATACAACGGGTGTATCTCACACGTACAGATACAGACTAGGCTGCAATTTAATATTTTTTCCCTAAATGGTGTTTATTGAATAGCGGACTAGAACAACAGTATCCAACTAATGTATCTCACACGTACAGATACACACTAAGCCGCAATTTAATATCTTTCTGTCCCCTAAATGTTTTTTTTTTATTGCAATGCGCAATATAACAGTATGCAATGGGTGTATCTCACTGTAACATACGCGGACAGGGCTGCAATCAAATTTTTTTGCCCCTAAATGTTTTTTTTTTTATTGCAAGGCGCAATACAACAGTATGCAATGGGTGCATCTCACTGTAACATATGCAGACAGGGCCGCAATCAACTGTTTTTGCCCCTAAATGTTTTTTTTATTGCAATGCGCAATACAACAGTACGCAATGGGTGTGTCTCACTGTAACATATGCAGACAGGGCCTCAATCAACTGTTTTTGCCCCTAAATGTTTTTTTTTATTACAATGCGCAATACAACAGTATGCAATATTCAGACAGGGCCGCAATCAACTTTTTTTGCCCCTAAATGTTTTTTTTATTGCAAGGCGCAATACAACAGTATGCAATGGGTGTATCGCACTGTAATGTATGAATGAAAAACTGAAAAAGAATTTTCTCCTTAATTGGTGCTTGTTGAATAGCAGATTTGAAATGCAGTGTCTTTCTAAACGCTGTAAGTCACAGTAAAATATGAAGGAAAACATTTTTTTCTTTTTAAAATGCAGATTAAGCAGACACATATGCACTGAGGTTGCAGGAAATGCCCGCTACACACCGCACGCCTAACAGGTTGGATACTGTTGTTGTTCTATTCCACTATTGAATAAAAAAAAAAAACCCATTTGAATGAAAAACTGAAAAATATTTTTTTACCCTAAATACTGTAAAATAATTATTTTCCCCTAACATTGGAGCTTTTTGAAGAGCAGGTTAGAAAAGCAATGTCTGTCTGACATACAGTCTTTAAAGTTAAATATGAAGGAAAAAATGTTTTTTTCTTATTTAAATGCAGATTAAGCAGACACATATGCACTGAGGTTGCATGAAATGTGCAGCACCGCACGCCTAACAGGTTGGATACTGTTGTTCTATTCCGCTATTGAATAAAAAAAAAAAAAAAACCCTTTTGAATGAAAAACTGAAAAAAACATTTTTTCCCTAAATACCGAAAAATAATTATTTTCCCCTCACATTGATGCTTTTTGAAGAGCAGGTTAGAAAAGCAATGTCTGTCTAAAGACTGTATGTCAAAGTTAAATATGAAGGAAAAAATGTTTTTTCTTTTTTAAATGCAGATTAAGCACACACATATGCACTGAGCTTGCATGAAATGTGCAGCACTGCACGCCTAACAGACTGATAACATTTTTTTGTTTCTCCTTTCTACTCCTCACTTGGCTCAGGTCAGGGCATAAAGATCGTTCACTGCACCCCCACACAATACAATCAATGTAGAACGCTGTCTGATTAAAGCAGATTGTTCCTATCCTATGCTTTCCCTACAAGCAATATCTCCAGCCTGGCTCTACAGTAAACTCCTATCTCTCCCTCCGGGCAAAAATATTGTGCACTGCACCCAACACAATCAAATCAATGTAGATCGCTGTACGATAAAGCAGATTGTTCCTATGCTTTCCCTACAAGCAATCTCTCCAGCCTCGCCCTACAGTAAACTCCTATCTCTCCCTCAGCAGCAGCAGTCAGGAACCTCTCCTGACAGTAGTTATAGCAGAGTGACGCGCGGCGCTGTGTGACTCCAGCTTATATAGAGTCTGGGTCACATGCTGCACTGGCCAATCACAGCCATGCCATTAGTAGACATGGCTGGGATGGCTTCTAGGGCACACTAGTTAAACGCTTGCTGATTGGCTGCCTTGCACCTGTTGAAAGCGCGCTATTAAAACCACGCCAAAACATCAAATAGCGTTACCGAACAACGGACAGTACCTGAACATACAGTGAAATGCCCGGGTTCGGGTCCGGGTACCGAATATCCAAAAGTCCGGTACGAACACGAACAATACAGTCTGGGTTCCCTCAACCCTACTTACAATTAGCAAAGGTTAAGTGCACATAGGTAGAGTATAAAGCTAGGCCTCACTCACACCTATACTGTAGGGGTGCGTGACAATTATTTTCAGCTGAGTCCAATTAAATTTGAAAATTAAAGTCCCATGGCTAAAAATAGTGTGCCATTGGCTGTGATAAAGCTTTGTGAATTGAGTTGGTTAACTTTAAAAAGAGAACGAATACATTTGTGGAACTGGGCTTTTTGTCAGATTAAAAATAACCCACGATTGTGTCCAACAAAAGAACTATTTGAAAGTTTTCCATAAAAGAACACTAAACTAGATCTTCTTTGTACACGAAATCTAGGAAACTAAAGAAGAAGTATGTCCATATTTCACTGATATGACAAATATATACAATGAGATCATAGTTGATAACTTAAGAACTTTTTCTGAAATAACAAAGGGTTTATTGTGTTACCCCAATGAATGTATTTTATGTTGTTCTGTTATGTAAAGATATTGTAGCGCCAAATACAGTTTGGAGTGCGCAGGATTCCAGGGTGAATTTGGAGCAAAATCCTTTCTTTAGACATATATTTTGGCTAATAAAATGTTAATAAAATTTTATAAAGAACATCTCCATAGAAACATTTCTTGCATGTAAATAAAAGACTAAACACATTGCGGTTGACTAACCTAAAGGGTTAGGTAATTCCAGTCAAATTCTAAGTAAGGATAAATCTACTCCCACCCACATTCTAAAACTATTCTATCAAACCTGGAAAAAAAAAGATGTGTGTACTCACCTATTCTGAAGCCACTCCAGGCTGGTCATATGAGCGGCTCCCAGTGCCAGCTTTAGTGTAGTGGAGGGACAGTCGACAATGGAAATTTCACTGGAAGGAAGAGAGGAAAGATCCCTGGTGCCGCACATCAGTGGAGTCCTATGGTGGTATGAGAGAGAGACAGAGAGACAGAGAGACAACCTCAGCCTGGGCTCCCAGCAGGCCATGGCCTCAATGTGTTTCACTCTAACCCCCAGAGCTTAGTCATGGAAATTTCACCACTTCTGAAAAAAGAATTACAAAAAAAGGTTAATTAAGGTGGTTTTTGTTAGTGTTTAAGGCAGTGGTTCTCAAATCCGGTCCTCGGGACCCACCAACAGGCCAGGTTTGCAAGATAACTAAATTACATCACAGGTGATCTCATTTGCTTCTCAGTGATTGCAGTATTCTAGTCTGCATCCCCCAAGGTAATACTTAAAATCTGGCCTGTTAGTGGGTCCCGAGGACCGGATTTGAGAACCACTGGTTTAAGGGACTAATGGACTTTAATAAAAATAATAATAATATTACATTTTATTTATAGGCACTATTCAAAACGCCCAAGGTCACCTTACAAGGATAGCAACAGAACAGCAAAAAATAAATTAATAAAATAAATATGCAATACATTAACAATAAGTTACAAAAGCAAATCAATTGAATTCAGACAGAATATGCTAGTTTAAAGAGGTGAGTTTTGAGATGTGATTTGAAGATGGGTAGGTCAGTGTTGGAGATATCAGGAGGCGGGGTGTTCCAATGACGAAGGGCAGAGCGGCTAAAGGCTCTCAGCCCCATAATGGTCAGGCGGCCAGATGGATCATTGAGGAGGATGGAAGGAGAAGACCTGAGAGTGCGGGAGGGTCTGTTGATATGCAGGAAGGTACAGAGGAGCAAGGTTGTGAATGACTTTAAAGGTAAGTAACAGAATCTTGAAAATCAATATGATATTTGACAGGAAGCCAGTGGAGGTGCTGAAGGACAGGAGTGATGTGATTAAAGAAGGGTATTTTACTTACATTATTCTATTATGTTTGAACAGGAATTTTAGGGAATTCTTTATGCCCAATTGTAAATGGTCAGATTTTACTTGCTGTAAAATGAGAGCTATAGAAACAGTAGAAGATTGCATGTGACCCTCCACAGCAGGACTGCTTTAAACCCACCTCTCTAGCACGACATACCTTCCCTTTGCTCCACTTGGTACTTTGTTCAGCTGTTGGGAGTAGGAGTAAGAGTAGTTGTGAGCCTCTTAGGTTGTAGTCAACAAAGGGCTGTGGAGTCTTCACTGCAGTAGAGCTGGTGCTTCGTGATTGGCCCAGTGCTGTCACATGCCCCTCCATACCTGTAAGTAATGGGTATTCTCTTCACTCTCAGCAGTTTAACAGAGGGATGGGGAAGTAAAGAAAAAATGAGTATGTGTTGGCAGGGAAGGGAGATTAAAGTAAACGTCTTGATTTGCCCTGTAAAGACTAACCGGGCCATAAATGGGCAACAAGTGAAGTCAATCTCTGGACTCTTACAACTGTAATGGAACCTGATGACTGTAGTAAACTCAGAAATTCCTTAAAGCATTTCCCAACTTCCACAAGTAACGGACCCAAATTATAATTTCTCATATCCAAATGTAAGAGCAACGACTTTCTGTGCTTGGCATCTGTGCATGGCAAGATCTGCCAACAGCCAATCACGGCTGTGGTGGGCAGTATGGTGTGATGTGATCCGCTTAAGTTGATGCTGGAGGTGTTGGCGAGGCTGGCCATGTAGAAGTATGCATAGAAGGGTAACAACAGTGTCGCTCTATTCAGTGTATGCAAAGACAATATTGTCATCCTATCAGCAAAAGTATGGGGTCAAGAATTCACAAAAATATTTTTTCTTGTTTTCTGTGCAATGAAGAGATAGCAGCAAAGATATGTTTATCAAAAAGGTCACTTTTTTCAATCTGAGGGTAAACATAGACTTTAACATTTAAATTGAGTTTTGTGTTGTATATTGAAGTAAAATCCAGCATGCTCTCACATATGGCTGGGCTTGGCTGCAACAACTTGTTATATGATATTGTGCTGCGCTATCCACTTTTCTGTCTGAGAATCAGAAAGAAGTCTGAATGGGCAATGTTGAGAATACTTGACCTCTACGAGATAACTAGCAGCAAGGGAACTTAACTACTGAACAGACCATTTTCGGGAGATTTGTGGCCCATGTGTACCTAGCCTAAGGTGCACCCCTTTTATGTATTTCAAGGTTTAATTTTCATAGAAAGCATCAAAATTTTTAATGAAATTATTTCATGCCTTTATATGTGATCATAGCCATGTTTTCTTTTTAAAGATGTAATTATAAATTAATTATTTTTTTACCCGGATGGGTCATAAAATAAGGTATTTTTGGCTAGCAGTGCTCTGTTGCAGAAGGTTTTTGTTGGCATTATAAAGATATTTTCTTGCTGGGGAAAATGCAGTTCATTCTTCTTGGCATATATTGTGCTTTGTAATGGTGTGGTGCCTTAAATCCTGAGATATGACATCATATCTGGTCTCCTTTCAGACCTATCACGTTTCACTCATTGGAAGAATGTGACAGTTATGTGTCTGAGGAGCGGTCCCAGTGATTCAATGGAAGAAAAATTCCATCAACATTATTTTTTTATTCCTATTTTGGGTTATCAGGCTTTTTTGGCATGTAAATAACACAGGCATGCTTGTATAAAGGTATGTTAAGAAACATGCCAAGTTGTAAGGAAATTCATGAACCCTTAAAAGTAGGGATGAGTGAAAATAAAAGTTTTAATTTCCTTGCACTTTTGATTGAAATTGGGGGATTTTACTGCATTGGAGTTGATGGGGAAGGCTAACAGGTAAAAAAAAAATATTAAAAACAAATATGTTTAATTAAAATAAATGTAATAACACATTTCACCAATGCAGCTCAGTGTGCAAAATTAATAGTATAGGTTTTGTTAAAACTGCACCAACGTTAAAATTGACAACTACTCTGTTCATGCTTCCTGCGCAACTGCTAGAATTCTGCATAAATGACTTCTAAATGTAATCAGAACCTTAATATAAGTATATAAGTATATAATAAGTATATACAAACCCGATTCCAAAAAAAGTTGGGACACTGTACAAATTGTGAATAAAAACCGAATGCAATGATGTGGAAGTTTCAGATTTCAATATTTTATTCAGAATACAACATAGATTACATGGCATCAACACATCTCAAAATTTGGGACAAGGCCATTTTTACCACTGTGTGGCATCCCCTATTCTTTTTATAACAGTCTGCAAATGTCTGGGGACTGAGGAGACAAGTTGCTCAAGTTTAGGAATAGGAATGTTGTCCCATTCTTGTCTAATACAGGCTTCTAGTTGCTCAACTGTCTTAGGTCTTCTTTGTCGTATCTTCCTCTTTATGATTCACCAAATGTTTTCTATGGGTGAAAGATCTGGACTGCAGGCTGGCCATTCAAATACCCGGATCCTTCTTCTACGCAGCCATGATGTTGTAATTGATGCAGTATGTGGTCTGGCATTGTCATGTTGGAAAATGCAAGGTCTTCCCTCAAAGAGACGACGTCTGGATGAGAGCATA
The DNA here is from genome assembly GCF_965119305.1 of Pelophylax lessonae. Classification (NCBI taxonomy): domain Eukaryota; kingdom Metazoa; phylum Chordata; class Amphibia; order Anura; family Ranidae; genus Pelophylax; species Pelophylax lessonae. Next base: position 124,461,547 of record NC_138768.1, read on the forward strand.
TGTTGTTCTAGAACTTAGATATACCTTTCAGCATTGATGGTGCCTTTCCAGATGTGTAGCTGCCCATGCCACATGCACTCATGCAACCCCATACCATCAGAGATGCAGGCTTCTGAACTGATCGCTGATAACAACTTGGGATGTCCTTGTCCTCTTTAGCCTGGATGACATGGCGTCCCAGTTTTCCACAAAGAACTTCAAATTTTGATTCGTCTGACCACAGAACAGTTTCCACTTTGCCACAGTCCATTTTAAATAAGCATTGGCCCAGAGAAAACGCCTGCGCTTCTGGATCATGTTTAGATACGGCTTCTTTTTTGGCCTATCGAGTTTTAGACGGCAACAGCGAATGGCACGGTGGATTGTGTTCACCGACAATGTTTTCTGGAAGCATTCCTGAGCCCATGTTGTGATTTCCATTACAGTAGCATTTCTGTATGTGATACAGTGCCGTCTAAGGGCTCGAAGATCACGGGCATCCAATATGGTTTTCCGGCCTTGACCCTTACGCACAGAGATTGTTCCAGATTCTCAGAATCTTTGGATGATATTATGTACTGTAGATGATGATAACTCCAAACTCTTTCAAATTTTTTCTCTGAGAAACTCCTTTCTGATGTTGCTCCACTATTTTTCGCCTCAGCATTGGGGGAATTAGTGATCCTCTGCCCATCTTGACTTCTGAGAGACACTGCCATCCTGAGAGGCTCTTTTTATACCCAATCATGTTGCCAATTGACCCAATAAGTTGCAAATTGCTCCTCCAGCTGTTCCTTATATGTACATTTAACTTTTCCAGCCTCTTATTGCTACCTGTCCAAACTTTTTTGGAATGTGTAGCTCTCATGAAATCCAAAATGAGCCAACATTTGGCATGATATTTCAAAATGTCTCACTTTCAACATTTGATATGTTATCTATATTATATTGTGAATAAAATATAAGTTTATGAGATTTGTAAATTAGTCCATTCCTTTTTTACTCACAATTTGTACAGTGTCCCAATTTTTTTGGATTTGGGTTTGTAACAATAAAGACAGTCCAATGTAACAAACAAGACACATTTTACATAACTTTACTGAAAATGGCTTAAACAAACAAAGAATGAATTAAATAAAGTATGGGAACTTGCATATTTGATAACTGATGGAACCCTCTTTATTGACAATAATCTCAACTAATCACTTCCTCTAGCTACGGGTTAGATCTGTTCAGCAGTTAGTTGGGCCCTTCCTGTTCACAGAACATTTTCAGTTCAGGTTGTACATTGTAGTCAGTATATTGTTGTGTTTTTAGATCATTGATGCATTACTTACTGTACTTAATACTGTATGTGCTAAGGATTTTTACACCAAAAACCCCTTGCAATGTTAAAAGCACAATTCCTATTGAATCCCTTTGGGAACTGTTTAGGTGGTGAGAACGGGGCTTGCTACCACTCCGATGTGACTTTGGACGACTTAACCAGTTAACTTAAAGGAATCAGGTTCAGTATCAAAGCTGTTAGGTGTCTAACGTCTATTGCTTCACATTACTGTTAGTAAACTAGCCTCAAGGACACAAATAAAATTATCAATAACAGCAATTAGTACCAAATAAATCGAAATTAAAAACTATACTCTAATAAATCATCCATACTATTAAAATACAGCATAGAATAAATAACACAGATTGAAAAATAACAGAAAATCAAACTTCCAAAATGCAAATAGTATACCACTTTCTCTAGCATTAACCAAAATATAATGACCTAATACTAACATAAAATCAAAAAAACATAAAAATGTAGATCATAAACCAGATTAAATCTTCACATCCAGCACTCACAGAGAAGAATTCTATAACTTGATGGCCACAGGCTGCAGGCCACTGATCCAAATCATTTGGTGGAGGGGGATTATGGTATGGGGTTGTTTTTAATGGATTGAGCTTGGCCCCTTAGTTCCAATGAAGGGAACTCTGAAGGCATCCACATACCAAGCTATTTTGGATAATTTCATGCTCCCAACTTTGTGGGAACAGTTTGGAGATGGCCCCTTCCTGTTCCAACATGACTGCGCACCAGTGCACAAAGCAAGGTCTATAAAGACATGGATGAGCAAGTTTGTGTTGGAGGACTTGACTAGCCTGCACAGAGTCCTGACTAGGGATCGACCAATATCGGTTTTTAGTTGCCGATACCGATATTTTGGCCATTGCATATCGGTATCAGCCGATATGGGCTGATATTTTGAACATTTAAAGTTTTGCAAAATAAACACAATTTTCAACACAAATCTGTTACTGAACATGTTAATGTTTGTTTATTAACATTTTTAACATTAAGGGCTTGTTCTTCACACCTTAACTGCATGAAATCTGATTGGAAAACCGCACTTACAGGGACATCAGTTTCACATCATCTAAATTGTGAATGATGCATAAACTGCTGCAATAGTGCACTCACTCACTGCAATAATTTTAAATCACTACTGCAGCAGTTCAGTCAGTGGCAGCAAAACTGTTAGAAACAAGCTAGACAAACAGCTAGACAGTGGATTGGAGTCAATGTACTACCGCTGCATTAGGGCACTCACTGCAATGATTTTAAATCACAACTGCAGTCAGTGCAAATTAAACTGTTATAAAAAAAGCTAGACAACAACAAACAGCTAGACAGTGGATTGGAGGACATGCAAGCACAACATTTTTATTCTCTTCATGCTTCTCAAAACGTTTGGCGAGGCTGTCCCTCATGGCCTCCCTACATGTTTTAGTGCCACGTGTGTTGGGTCCTTTATTCTCTTGAAGAAGCATCTTCAGCACTCTCACACATGGGATGACAGATAACACAGAGGAGTCGTAATGACTCACCTCTAGTGTCACTTCCTCTATGGGGAGGAGGGTCTCAATGGCATTGGCTACAATGTCCCATTGATCAGCAGTAGGGCAAGAATATCCTCCTCCATATTCACCTGAATATATGGCAAGAGCTTGCTTCTGCTCCAGCATTCTTTGCAGCATGTGAAGTGTTGAGCTCCATCGTGTTGGAACAGCGTTAATCAAGTTGTTTTTGGGTAGGCCAAAGTCTTCCTGAATGCACCTCATTCGCTGCTTGGCAAGGATTGAATGGTGGAAATGGCCTGCGCACCTCTTCAGCATGCTAATTATGTCAAGCAAAGCTCTCTGGTTTGACAGACCATCATTTACCTCAAGTTGGAGGGTGTGTGCCATGCAACTGAGGTCTGACACTTCAGCAAGTCTCATTCCTTTCACCATGTTCGCTCCGCTGTCTCAAAGCACAAGCATCACTCGGTCTTTGGTGATTCCCCATTCTTCTAGCATGCCTAGAAACATTTCTCTAATGTACGCCTCAGCGTAGGATCCTTGCATCACTTTTGTTTTCAACACCGAATGCCTTCTTGTCCATCCGCTGCCAATGAAGTGGCATGTAAGACTCATTAGTGATTCTGTTTGTCCTGACCAGCAGTCAGTCATGAATGAGAGTGAGTTGCCAGCATTCTCTGGTTTCAGCATAACCTTTACTCTCTCAACGACCTTTTGGTGAATCTTTCCCAGCATTTCGGTTCGAAAAAACTTATTACTGTGCTTCAGTGTGAACCTTGGCTCAAGTATGGACATCAACTGCCTAAATCCAGAGTCAGACACCATTGTAAATGGCTGGTTATCAGTGACTATCATCTCTGTGATTACTCTGTCCAGCAGTTGGGACCTTCCATCTGATTTTAGCCACCTGTTTCTTTTCTGAAACATATCTGTTATTGTTGCCTGGGATAGTGATGTTTCACCTTGTGATTCATTTAGTTTTTTCTGTGCTGCATGATATAATTCAACATGGTGGGTGGCTGGCTGGCTGGCACCCTTTGGTGGGTGGCTAGCTGGCTGGCACCCTTTGGTGGGTGGCTGGCTGGCACCCTGTGGTGGGTGGCTGGCTGTTTGGCTGGCTGGCTGGCACCCTGTGGTGGGTGGCTGGCTGGCTGGCACCCTTTGTTGGCTGGCTGGCACCCTTTGGTGGGTGGCTGGCTGGCTGGCACCGTGTAGTGGGTGGCTGGTTGGCACCCTGTGGTGGGTGGCTGGCTGGCACCCTTTGGTGGGTGGCTGGCTGGCTGGCACCGTGTAGTGGGTGGCTGGCTGGCTGGCACCCTGTGGTAGGTAGCTGGCTGGCTGGCACACTTTTGTAGTGGGTGGGTGGCTGGCACCCTGTGGTGGGTGACTGGCTGGCTGGCACCCTGTGGTGGGTGGGTGGCTGGCTGGCACCCTGTGTGGTGGGTGGCCAGCGGGTACAGGCCCAGGGCCTGTGGCTGGCTAGCTGGTACAGGCAGGGCCTGTGGCTGGCTGGCTGGTACAGGCCTGTGGGTGTGTGGGTGGCTGGCTGGCTGGCACCGGGCAGCTGTGGGTGGGTGTATGTATGGCAGCTGTGTTAAACACACTGTGTGCATACACTGCACTGTACAGTGACTCACTGTCCCACTCCCGAGACTCCCCGACTCCACATGAGGCTGAGGGAGGCGGCCTAAGAAGGCAGAAGCTGTCCCAGTGTGCGGAGGCGCGTGGCGCAACATACACAATGACGTTACAACAATGTCGGCAATATCGGTAACCTTCGGGACCGATTCCGCTCTATCGGGGAAAGTGTATATCAGCCCTTGATATATCGGCCTTGCCGATAATCGGTCGATCCTTAGTCCTGACCCCAACCCAATAGAACAGCTTTGGGAGGAAATAGAGCGGAGACTGCGATCCAGGCCTTCTTGTCCAACATCAGTGCCTGACCTCACAAATGCGCTTCTGGAAAAACAGTCAAACATTCCCATAGACACACTCCTGAACCTTGTGGACAGCCTTCCCAGAAGAGTTGAAGCTGTTATAGCTGCAAAGGGTGGGCCAACCCAATATTGAACCCTACAGACTAAGACTAGGATGCTATTACAATTCATGTGCATGTAAAGGCAGGTGTCCCAATACTTGACAATGTAGTGTATTCTTGGACTGAAAAATGATGTGATACCTTGAACAGAAGCTAACTGAGTCTGTTATTCCAATGAATGAGAACAGCATCCAAGTTGAAGTAGGACATGCCCTTCCATACTAAAAAAATAAATAAATAAAGTTCATGTGTATATAAAAGGCACGCGTCCCAATACTTTTGGTAATATAGTGTATTTGTTTTACAAAAACATAGTAGTTTTAACCAGTCCTTCCTAAACTATTTGGGGCACAAACTGAGTTGCGTACGTGTTTTTTTATGGGTCACCACATGACTGCGTAATTTAAGCACCTACACTGCTTGCATTTTAAAAAAAAAAAAAAAACATTCCTTATGTAGTATGAAGTTGCATTTATTTATGTCTGATATATCTGCCTGGTGTAAATATTTCTTGCTTATATACCAGCACTTACATTGGAGTGATACTCTGGAATCTATTTTCTGGTTTAAATAATACTTTTTGCAATATTAACCACTTGCCTACTGGGCACTTTCACCCCCTTCCTGCCTAGGCCAATTTTCAGCTTTCAGCGCTCTCACGCTTTGAATGACAATTGCGCGGTCATGCTACACTGTACCAATATTACATTTTTATCATTTTTTTCACACAAATATAGCTTTCTTTTGGTGGTATTTAACCGCTTCCATACAGAGCAGTTAGACACCCTTCCTGCCCAGACCAATTTTCAGCTTTCAGCACTCTCACACTTTGAATGACAAATGCTCAGTCATGCTACACTGTAACCAAACAAAATTTTTATCATTTTTTTTCACACAAATAGAGCTTTCTTTTGGTGGTATTTGATCACAACTGGGGTTTTTTTTTTCGTGAGATATGCAAAAAAAGAGCAAAAATTTTGAAAAAATAACACTTTTTTTTTAGTTTCAATTATAAAATTTTGCAAAAAATTTATTTTTCTTCATACATTTGGGCCAAAATGTATACTGCTACATGTCTATGGTAAAATTAACCAAAATTAGTGTATATTATTTAGTCTGTGTGAAAGTTATTGAGTCTAGAAGCTATGGTACCAATTACTGAAAATTGATCACACCAGATGTACTGACTGCCTATCTCCTTTCTTGAGGCCCTGAAATGTCAGGACAGTACAAATACCGCCCAAATGACCCCTTTTTGTAAAGTAGACAGTCCAAGGTATTTAGTAAGAGGCATGGTGGGTTTTTTGAAGTTGTCATTTTTTCCCACAATTCTTGGGAAAATGAAGAAAAAAATTTTTTTTTCTTTTTTTTCCCACAAAGTTGTCAATTTATAAGCTATTTCTAACACATAGCATGTACACAGCAAAAATTACACCCAAAAATACATTCTGCTACTCCTTCCGAGTATAGCGATACCACATGTGTGAGACTTTTACACAGCCTGGCCACAAAAAGAGACTCCACGTCCAAGAAGCACCTTCAGGCGTTCTAGGAGCATAAATACACATAAAACTTTCTTACTACCTATCACACTTTTCAAGGCCCTAGAGCACCAATACAATGGAAAAGTCCACAAAATGACCCCAGATTTTCCTCGATGCGCGCTCGCGGGGGCGCGCGGGGAGCCTGTCACTGGGAGGCCGTTTAAAGACGGCCTCCCGGAAATTAGAGCCTGCGCTGTAGCCGTCTTTCGGGTATAGCGCGGGCCGGAAGAAGTTAATAATATGTTAACTTTTCTGCTTTACAAAAGGGAAAATATTGAGAACTATACTTAAATAGAATCAAATACAGCTATTGTTTTTTGACTTTGTATGGCTTTGCTGACATTTTGGTAGTGGGTTTCCTTACACACTCCAAAGGCAGGTTAATTGGCTCCTTTCTAAACTGGCTCTAGTAGGTGTATGTATGAATGTGAGTTAGGGACCTTAGATTGCAAGCTCCTTGATGGCAGGGACTGATGTGAATGTACAATATACTGTATATGTGTAGAGTGCTGAGCAATTGACAGTGCTATATAAGAACTTGTAATATATAAATAAATAGTAAAATAATTTACACTAATGATTGTCTTATATGGGTCCTCACACTAAAAACTTTGGGAACACCTGGTGTAAACATTTGTTTACTGTTAATAGAAATGTATTTATTACGCTCAGATCACAAATAATCCAGGAAATGCAAAAGGGTTAATAACATTTTCTAGCAATTATACAAGCAGTAGTGTCCACGTCCTATTAGACATGGAAGAAATTATCTAACCAAAAATGAAACTGCAGGGAAGGCTGGTAATTTCACTCGTAGGTCCGTGTGGACTTCCATGTGAACTAGTGAGCCAATAACACACACATGAAATAGGATTTTTGGTTGACTGGTGTTAGGTTGACATTTTTTTTTTTTTTTACAGTTGTTGAGTCTCACAAAGGCTACAGATTTCAATAAAATGGAAGCGTTGGCCATTTGTATTTGTCTCTCCTTTCAAGTCAGTTTTATCATTTGTGCATTGCAATGTAACATTAGAAGTGAAAAAATATATTTTAGTAAAATGCAAATTTTAGCTTTGAGATTAACTATTCTGTTACACTACATTTAATTACTGTACACTTATAGGGTATTCTTTTGTTACAAGGCTTTGCTGATTATATTTTGGGATAAATACTTGGAGCTGCTCGTTTTTTTTTTAAGCAGGACAACAAGATGCTTTTCATTGATGTTTAATAATGACTCTGAAGTTTGTGAAATTGTATTTAGCTTACCAGATGTCATTTACCAGCATCTTTATTCAGTTAAATTCCACCATTCATCAGGTTCAATATATAAAGAATATGGACGTTTGAATTCTAATTGCTAAATAGGTTAAATTAAAGGCACATCTGTACATTGTTCTTTGCCTTATTGAATAAACCTGCGAAAGTCGTAATGCAGCCATTTACAGTAAATGAGCGGACTGGAATAGTTGCACAGCTGGTTTTCACCCTTTTTCCCACTATGTGTATCTGCAAATAGATATGCCATAAAATGATACCTTTAGCCAGTTAAGAATGTTGATGGCTTGGTCTGTGCATCTGTTTTCACTGCTCTTTATGGGACCTACTGGAACTATTCTACTCCATCCAGGTTGTACATTTATAACTCTCATGCCTTTGCTTTTTCCCCCAGGTTCAAAATCTTGGTCAACGTTCACCTCACAACATGGTAATTACAGGTTGCCTCTGCTTGCACTCTCTTATTTGCTTTGTTACCCAATTATCTCACCATATGTTTCACTCTCTCTTTTTATGTTGGGCTGGTAGAAACATATTTTTAGCCATAAATTATTCAGCCCTTTTTTGTGGATGTCTGGGAGAGATTAACTATAGAGTGTTTTCTTCCATCTATGTGCGTACATTATTCTGATTTCAGTCGTAGCAGTTTAATATTTTTATATAGTGCAAGTTTATTAATTGGGGCCTATGTTGCAGTATTTTAGAAAACTATACCAATTAAAAGTAGTTTAACCACTTGCTGTCTGCTCACTCGAGCACTACTGCGGCAAAGTGGTTCGTTATCGTCTGGCGACGTAGACCTACGTCGCCAGACACTCCCCTTTCTCGGCGGCGCGCCGGAGGCTCGCTCCCGCTGTATTCAGTCACAGCGGGAGTCGGGCCAGGGGAGGAGCAGCGGCGATCGCTGCTGCTCTTCCCCGATCGTCTGGGAATCGAGTGTGTAAACACAAGCGGGCGGATCTCCTAAGTGACAGGCAGGGTGAGATTGCAGGGTTCAGCATAGCTGAACATGCGATCTGTCCTTGTGTCACTCAGTCACCTCCCCCCACACACGTTAGTAAGCACCAGGCATACATTAACCCCTCCCTCTCTGGGGAGATTACTGTAGTAATGTCACTGGTACCCCCAAAAGGGTCCGATCTGTCTGCCACAATGTCGCAGTCCCGCAAAAAAAATCGCAGATCGCCGCCATTACTCGTTAAAAAAAACACCAAAAATGACAGAAATCTTTCCCTTAGTTAGTAAACGCAATAACCTTTGCGCAAACCAATCAAAATACGCTTATTGTGATTTTTTTTTTACCAAACATAGGTAGCAGAAAACAAATTGGCCAAAAGATTTTAAAAAATTTTGATTTTTACATTTTTTTGGGGGGAATTTCATATAAAAAATGTGAAAAATATTGTTATTTTTTCAAAATTTATGCTCTTTTTTTGTTTATATCGCAAAAAGTAAAAATCGCACAGGTGATCAAATACCACCATATGTTTGTGGGGAAAAAAAGGACATACATTTCGTTTGAGTATGGCGTCGCACGACTGCGCAATTGTCAGTTAAAGTCGCACAGTGCCGAATCGCAAAAAGTGGCCCAGACGTAAGACAGCAAAATCCTCCGGTGGTAAAGTGGTTAACTAGAGATTACAGGGCCCTATTGTAAAACTTCAATGGGGACCCTCAGCAATCACTCTATGTGACACCTGACAGTGTCTAGTGTGGCAATACTGTTATTGATCCTAAGATAAAATATGCCAAAATCAATGACAGTAGGTAAAAGGAAAGTTGTGAACACAGTCAGTACAGTATTGGTGACAAGTTCTGTAGATATTCAAAGCTGATCTCCTACTGTCATTGATGTAGGGGGGAACCTTTATATCATTGTCTCCCTTTATCTTAGGGTCCCCACTCCCCCCTATATCAGTGACCCCCCAGTGACCTGGAGCTGTCACACACTGACCTCTTGTAATTGCCCAAATACAAGAGTAGGGCAGGTCTAGTCTTTTGGTCCTTCTCCCGCTCCTCCTCCTTACAGTCTCTTTCAAATTTGCAGAAAAGGCTCTAAGTGCCATGAGCCAAGTCAAATCTGAGCCAAGCCAATTACTAATACACTAGCTCCAGAATTGTGCATGCGCCACTCTGGAGTCGGAGAAAAGCAGATTTTTTTACAGGCACTTTTTTGCTGTTCATAGACATTTTACGAACAGCAGAATAGTGCCCTTTTTTTTACAAACTGTCTGTACATTTATGGATGGTTGGCAATACTGCACTGGAAACAAAAATGAGTCGGGCTGAGTGGCGCTAAGCCATTCATAGGTTGCTTTGCATTATACGAGTGAGTACAAAGCTTTCTTTGATTGGCTCAGAGGAGATTGTGACATCATCTGCCTGCCTCTCAGCCCTAACGCTATTTTGTTCCAGGTGTGAGATGGGAAGGTCTCACCTCACAGCTCAAACACAAGGCTGTAAATGTTGCTGAGGACACATACTGTTTATACAGTGTGTGTGTCCTGCAAGTGCACCTGTTAGTGTAAAAAATAGTTAATTTGGGACACCTTGGCCTATACAACAGTAAATCTGCAATTCAGCTTTTTAATTGCCAGGTAAAAACAGGCCAGTGGTGTGGGGAATTAACTTTAATCCCAAACAGCTGTGAGAGGAAATTCAGTTCTTACCAGAGTCACCAGGACTTCAAACTTCAAACTTCAAAACTGCAATCAGAATGTAAAAAAATTTTTTTTTTATTATCATCTACCCCTGAGCAGCACAGTGTCATCGTGGTGTCATTGTACTTCTGTGGCAGTGATCATGTACCATGGTTGGCTGCTCTGATATTACTGCGCAGCCAGCAATTGTCTCTGATCACCACCACAGCAGTATTTTGCAAATAAGTGATTTTGTCCGAAACAATGTGAAAATACTTGGATACAATAAAATATGGAGCATATCTCTGAGATCACAGAGCTCTTGCCTAGGCGAGATGGATGAGGGCTTGGAAAACCAAAAGGGAACCAAACCCTTTTGGTTTTCCAAGCCCTCATCCATCTCGCCTAGGAGAGAGCTCTATGATCTCAGAGATATGCTCCATATATGTAATCTAGGGATGTTGGTACTACTGTGTTAATCTTTTGAATTGTTTAAATTCAGACACACCTTAATCTATTGTGGATACAATAAAAAGTGAAATTTTATATATCTTTGCATCCACATTTTCCATTTTTACCTTCTGGGTATCGCAACATCCCTTTCCCCGCTTTGCCAATCCCATTTGGGATTCATTTTTCCCCTTCACTGATGTGCGCTGATGAGGCTGCACTGTTGGGCACTGATAGGCTGAACGAGAGGGTGCAGGCAGAGGGGTGGTTTTGGGACGATGCCCACGGACGCCCTCCTGGAATGAGAGAGCTGTGCCGTAGCTGTCTTTCGACTATAGCGCAGGAAGGAAGTGGTTAATCACATATGGCCCTCTAAGGAACAATCTAGCATTCTTACCATAATAGATACAAGATACTGAACCTACCACTTAAAAAAACAATGGACACTATTCTGCACTCCAACTTCAGGACCTTTTGGCTGCCTTTGATACGGTTGACGACACCCTTCCTTCTTAAAAAACCTTACTGCTTTGGTCTCCTTGAATGTGCTCTAAGCTGGCTCTCATCCTATCTATCCCACTGCACCTTCAGTGTCACTTACAATTCTGCTTCTTCCTCTCCCCTCCCTTTCTCATTGGGGTTCCCCAAGGTTCTGTTCTTGAACCTCCTATTTTCAATCTTCACCTCCTCCCTGGGTGAGCTGATAGCCTCCCATGTCTTTCAATATAATTTTTTATGCTGATGACACCTAAATCTATCTCTTCACCCTCCAACTAACTCCATCAGTCTCCTCCGGAATCACTAATTTACTAGCAGACATACAGTATGTGTCTGGATGTCAGACCTCTCCCTCAAACTCAACTTGTCCAAAACTGAGCTCTTAATATTTCCAACTCCACGTGCCTCTTCCACTGACTTCTTTGTTCATAGCAATGGCACAACCATCAACCCTTCCCCGCATTCCAGGGTGATAGGTATTATCCTGGACTCTGAACTCTGCTTTCAGCCCCACATCCTATCACTTTCAAAGCTTGCCGCCTCAACCTCCAAAGCATCTCCAAAATACACCCCTTCCTAACCAATGAAACCAAAAAGCTACTAGCTCCTAGCCCTTAGTTCACTCCCTGGTTATCTCTTGCCTTGACTACTGCAACTCCCTCCTCATTGTCTTACATTTAAATAGGCTATCCCCTCTTTAGTCCATCATGAATGCTGCTGCCAGACTCAACCCCCTTACAAACCATTCATTGTCTGCTACCCCTCTCTGCCAATCCCTCCATTGGCTGCCACTCAACTCAACAAATTAATTATAAAATACTAACAATAACTCTGCCCCCAGCTACATCACTAACCTAACTGAATAAATAATATTGCTGCGCTAAGTGAATAAATCAATCCTTGTGTGTAAATTAATATTAAGTGACCAAATCTTATCCAAATCAATCAATAAATTGTGATACCAAATGATAAATCAAAAGGTAAACCGTGATATTAATAATAGTCCCAATTCACAGTGAAAAAAGTGACACAGTAGTAACTGAAAAAATCTTCATCCGTGAACGTGATCAAAGGTGCTGCATGCTTCACTCCAAGTGCTCCTGGTTACAAGTGTAAGATTAGCTGCTCACCTTAGAGACAGACTCCTGAGAGTTAAATACACTCTGGGATAATCACAGTCGCCTGGTGCGCCTTCCTACCACTGCCTCCAGATATTCTCTCCAGGTATGTAAGGCATCCGGTATAAAAATAAAAAGAGATCTAGTGCTCTCTGTCTTTATAAGGCTATTTATTATGCACAAAAGATGAAAATACACCTACAATATCAAGCACTTAAAGTAGTGCGGACTTTCAGGGCATCAAAACACTTCCTGTAACCTCCGGGAATCAAAGTGATGACGTGCAGGCTCCTCCCCCGTACACATAGACTTCATCAGCGGTCGGTCATCAGTCGTGTCGCCTCAATGTGAATGGGCTCTTAGGGGCATACATGTGCCGTCCCCCAATGTTAGTGTGCAAGTACTAGCATTGAGAAAGTCAAAACATGTCACAAAATAAATAAAGCTAATATTACCCTGGAGAAGACACAAACATTGATAAGTAACTGTAATGTTGGGAAATGTAGTGAGATGATCCTTGAATCATTGTACATGCGATATAGGAATCTGTGCAATGGAAATTATATGTTTTTAATATTTTCTTTTTTTTTTTTTTAAAGAAGAACAATAAAAGGTTTTGTGCTTATACATTATATACAGTATATATACACCATGTTGCTAATGCCTAACTGCAGGCAAAACTTTCATTCTTAGATTTTTAGTTTTGGATAGAAGGGAGAATGATTAGAGCCTCTGCCTGGTTTTTATTGGTGGTCTTGGACCCCACTAGGGAGATTTGCCTTTCCCATAGCTTGTACTCACAAGAGGTGATAGGAAATCTTTATTAGGGTCACAGACTGCAACATTTCAGTAAAATGGGAAGAAGTTGGATCCCCTGTCAGGTTGTTATTCCTATCTGTGTCTAACTATCCCAGTTGCAGCTTTCTTGTTATTGTGTGTTGTTACAGGGAGAGGAAGTAAGGTTAAATCTCTCTAACAGAGACTAAACATTTAGACAAAAGTATTTCTTTGCTCCCCAAATCAATAAAATATTTTTTTTCTGCTGAAGTTTGGCTTAAAGAATGTACTGGTATGTTTGCTCAACTTAAAAAGATAAAAAATTCAGCTCAGTAGCAACCTTCAGCAATGCCAATCCTTCTCTGCAAACAGCACCACATTAAACTCTCTGGACCTTGCTTTATGCGCATGTCCAGGAGAAAATATAAAAAAAGACTCTTTCTGCGCTCGGGTGTAGTGAATATGGTGGATGTGGATCATAGTACAATTGAAGAAAATGGTCTTCCTAGGCTTAACAGCTCTCTTCAGACAGAGGGATCCAAAAGTAGAGGCCTGTTAGCCTTACAAATTGAGTGTTATAGTTTCTCCCAGTTGTTGCTGCACTGCCCACCAGCTTCAATCACTTCCTTGCTCAGGTGCTGCTGCCTTCCTTGCTCAGGTGCAGGACTTGAAGGACCCCCGTGGCTATTGCCAGTATCAGATATGCATGTTTCAGAGTAAAGGGTGAAATCAGCTCCTTTTCCAAGTGGCAACTTATAATGAAGCTGAGCTTGTTGCATAGTAGGCTGTGAGGTTTGGGCTGTTCCTGGACAAAAAGTGTTGCGATACTCTATTTGGTTTTTCATTGCTCTGTGTCTTTAACCTCCCTGGCGGTCTGATTATGTCCAGATTTCTGTGCTAAAAGCGGTACATTCTTTTGTATGGAAAATCTGTTGTTTTTTAATTTTAAAAACTCACCTTCCCCTGCGATCCCCCGCCGTCCTCCCCTGCCGTCCTCCCGCTGTCCTCCCAGCTGATACCGGCACCTGTCTTCCGGTTCCCTTCCCTGCGAGCATTGCGACGCAGGGGGGCGAAACCGGCGGCAATTTAGAAAATGTAAATACACTAAATGAGATGATACAAAGTTGTGATCCTAACGGATTACACTGTATCATGCCATTTCACCACAGGATTGCACTTGGTGACTTTTCCAGTGCCTTGTCTGTGCTTTTCAAGTTCTTTGTGCCTGGAAAATTGGCATCCAAAAAGCGTTATTTTTGCGCAAAAGCGCTTTTAGCTGTCGCTGTTTTCCAGTTAGTCTAAAAGGCCTTTTGCGTATAAAGAACGCTTTTTGGATGCGATTGTCGTTCAAAATTTTCCAGGCACAAAGCACTGGAAAATTACAGGCAGGGCACTGGAAAAGTCACCAGGTGCAATCCTGTGCTGAAATGGCATGATACAGTGTAATCCGTTAGGATCACAGCTTTGTATCATGTCATTTGTGTATTTACACTTTTGAATTTGCCTCCGGTTCCACCCCCCTGCGTCGCAACGCTCGCAGGGAGGGAACCAGAAGGCAAGTGCTGGCAATCGGCCCTGCACAGAGCGGGGAGAGAGTGTAAGGATGCCAGGGAGGACAGCGGGGAGGACAGCGGGGGAGCGCAGGGAAGGTGAGTAACATTGTGGGGTAATCCCAAGTGTGGCTCGGGGTTACCGCTTTTGGTACTGAAAATTACCCCGGGCCACACTCGGGAATACCGCTAAGGAGGTTAAGCTGCGTTCTCCTGTCAAAGCTGAGCTCTTTCTCTCACTGTACTTGTGTATATCCCCTCCCCTTCCTTCTCTCTGGAATCATTCCACTGTATCCTGTCATGGTGTTGACATCTTTCCATGTGGCTTACAACATTAACATTTTTCTATCTATGAGTATCCTCCATCAAACGGAACATTCAAAAGGCTTCATCTTCTGTCTCCTCAACATGTAAGTTTATTCATCTAGTTAAACTGTCTGAATCAATGCAATGGATAAATAGATCACCAGTTTGTATAATCCCTACATGTCACTGGAGATAAAGTTTATGGCCTTGTAGTTGAGTCAAAACAAAAAGTAAAAAGGGCGCACCAGCCTAGTGCTTTATCTATGGCACCAATTTATTAAATAAAAATTACAAACTATTACACCAACAGACTCTGATGAATGTTAGGCTCTCAACGTACATAAGAAGGATCTCCAAACATAGTCATAGTCTGTGGCCCTAGACAGATACAGATGACACCTGAAAATGTATCACAATATATTTTCAAGGTTGTTCCCTTTTCATCAGCGCTTCATCAGATTAACTCTGAAGAAGAGGGTACATCCTCGAAACCCTCCAGTGCCTGTGATACATTTTCAGTGTCATCTGTATCTATCTAAGGCCACAGATTTTGACAATGTTTTGAGAGCCTTCTGTTGTATGTTATTATGAGCCTAACATTCATCAGAGTTTGTTGGTATAATAGTTTGTAAATTTAATTTCAATAATTGGTGCCGTAGATAAAGCACTAGAGTGGTGCGCCCTTTTTGCTTTTTGTGACAGGTCCAGGGATTGCCCGAACCACACAGGCCTACTTCTAAGTGGACCATGACCTCTTTTTTAGCCTACTTTGCAGCAAGCTCAGCCTTGTTGTAACCTGCCACTGGGAAAATGAGCTGATTTCACCCTTTGCTCTGACATCATGCATGTCTGATACTGACAATTGCCACAGGAGTCCTTCAAGTCCTGCACCTGAGCAAGGAAGGTGGGTGCAGCGGTAAGGCAGAAGCAAGTGATTTAACCTTGTGAGTAGGCGGCAACAACTGGGAGAAACTATAAGATTGATTTTATATGGCTAACAGGCCTCTGATAGACCAGCCTGACCATGAACAAAAGTTCTATCCCTTTCACATATAATCCAATGTGAAAAAGAAAATGTTTTGGTTGAAGGTGTGCTTGCAGGGCAGAATAATGGGTGCTTCAGGTTCAGTATAGCGGAAAGAACAAATGCTGCTTATCCCTGTATAACATAATTGCAGTGCTCAGAAGATATGTGGTTTGCCATTTGACTTCTGTTTTATGATAAATCATGCCAGTGTTTTTTTCTGCAGCCAATGATGTCTTGGCCTGCAATAAAAAATGTGATACAAAAAAGTTGCCACATTTGTTTTGCTGTGAAATAGTCTAAAGCATTCAATAGTGAAAAGGTAGAACATGGTGCAACAGACATGAATGATGTCCTTCCCAACAGGATACACGTCCTCCTTCTCCTCAGTACCACACCGTCATCCACATGGGTATATGTAAAAAGAATAACAACCCCACTAGTGTGATACCGTTTATAATTAAAATCAGTTTTATTTAGATTTTACTTTAGATTAAGTGTGCACTCACAAAACACATGCTTGATTGAAGCCCATCTAATCAAGTACATCAATCACATCAGGCTGGATGATTCCAGCAACCATCCTAGGTACTCACGACCTCTCCACGCTGAAGGAGTAAACCGCAGGGATTTCCGTTCATCACCACAATGTACTTCCGGTTGCCGTATGGTCACGCCCTGACATGTTTCGTCATTTTCAACTTTCTCAAAGGGGAATGACCATACGGCCCGACACACTATTTTTTATAATGTTACTTCTCACAATAATAATGTGACACAGCAGTGGTGGGAGTTGCCTAGCATCCGATTGCTGATTACCATAATTTGAATGCAGAGGGTTTGTCTGACCCGGAATAAAGAGCCTTTGTAATAAGCGAGCAAGCCCTGTCCATGAGAGTGGGGGGGGGGGGGGGCAGATATCTCTGGTGAGTGTCCCATTCCCTTGGGGTGACCAGCACTCTGGTGGAGGCTTAGAAGGTGTTCCCTTTGTATAGAACTGCACAAGTGGGACTTTTGGACTTTTCTCCCTCACCTTAAATTTGGAGTTGATCAAGATATGGACTCTGCTTTGTGATGGCACTTTTGTGATAGACTGTTTCCTCCACATTACACTCTCCAGTGTGCAATTACTTGCTTATGGGCCATTGTATTTAAAAGTTATACTATATGTTTATATGACCATAATGTGATTGCGCTACTGATGTCAGTTTCTCTATTAAGATTAGTTGGTGTTGCAATATTATTAGTTTTACTTTAAGTAGCAGCAGTCCGACTTAAATTGGGAATTCAAGTGTGGATATCCCAGATAGGTGGTCTGCTTTCTCTTTTGAGTGCAGGGGACCATTACAATTCATTTTTTGTCTGGTATTTTACAACAGACATGAATGCTTTTGTTTTCACTGGGCACTAAGAACATCCCCAATTCTACCTGAACTCCTATATCAATGCCGGACACTTTCTCTTGATATATGCTTAGGACCATGTGCTTTACTTGGGTTTTTATTTTTATCAATAAATGAACAAGGTTTACCCATTTATAAGCTAGTATCATTGACTGGTCCTAGGTTCTGGTGCAGGAAAGTCCCGAGGAACTTCATTGTCCCTGGGACTTTCCTGCTGATCTGAACTCATGGTGATGTTTAGTTGCTATGGATTGCAAGATATTGGTACATTTTCTGCTAAAATCACATATTGTAAACCAGCTGATGATGTGGGAAACTGGAAAAGGGAAGGTAACATGGGTACAAAGCATGATGAGGGACAGACACCACAGAAAACAGAAAATAGAAAGGAGAAGTATAGAATAATGGATGTTATTCATCAGTCTGTGAGCAGTCTCTGTGCAAGCTTGCAACATTAATCATACAATGAACATCTTCCTACTTTTCAGGACAAAACCGAAAAAAGAAACATAAAAGGAAAATAACAGGGTTAGTCTACATGGCTGTCTGAAACGAGCCATGATAAATTGCAGAGTTCCTAATCTCTAAATGTTGTACTGATGGTTATGTCTAACAATTACAGCCAGCAGTGTATGTCTGTATAGTGTAGCTTACTTGATAGATATTACTCTGTGTTGAGAAATACATTTCTTTATTATATTTATCACTGGTATTTATATAGCGCCAACAATTTACACAGCACTTCACATATACAGCATATTGTACGTTCACATCAGTCCCTGATCTCAAGGAAGTTTACATTGTAAAAAAAAAGGTATAGAGGGATAGATAGATAGACAGACAGATAGACAGATAGACAGATAGACAGATAGACAGATAGATAGATAGATAGATAGATAGATAGATAGATAGATAGATAGATAGATAGATAGATAGATAGATAGATAGATAGATAGATAGATAGATAGATAGATAGATAGATAGATAGATAGATAGATAGATAGATAGATAGATATCTGTATACTACCCACGCCTATCCGTATACTACCCATGCCTATCCGTATATTACCCTAGCCTGTCGGTATACCACCCTAGCCTGTTGGTATACCACCCTAGCCTGTTCGTATACTACCATGGCCTGTCTATATACTACCCTAGCCTATCCATATACTACCCACGCCTATCTGTATACTACCCTGGCCTGTCTATATACTACCCTAGCCTATCCATATACTGCCCACGCCTATCCGTATACTACCTTAGCCTATCCGTATACTACCCACGCCTATCCATATACTACCTTAACCTGTCAGTATACTACCCTAGCCTGTCCATATACTACCCTAGCTGGTCTAGTTACTACCCTAACCTGTCTATATACTACCCTAGCCTGTCTATATACTACCCTAGGCTGTCCATATACTACCCTAACCTGTGTATTTACTACCCTAGCCTGTCTATATACTACCCTAAGCTGTCCATATACTACCCTAACCTGTGTATTTACTACCCTAGCCTGTCTATATACTACCCTAGGCTGTCCATATACTACCCTAACCTGTGTATTTACTACCCTAGCCTGTCTATATACTACCGTAAGCTGTCCATATACTACCCTAACCTGTGTATTTACTACCCTAGCCTGTCTATATACTACCTTAGGCTGTCCATATACTACCCTAGCCTGTCCATGTACTACCCTAGACTGTCTATATACTACCCTAGACTGTCTATATACTACCCTAGACTGTCCATATACCTGTGGACCATGGCTGGTGGGAGAAAGTGAACTGATGCCGTCACTATTTGTCTTCAGGCAAGGTCCAGAAATACAGGAGCAGGCCTGCGGACTACGCCTAAAGAAATAGGTGGAGAGGCGTCACAGAAATCTCCATCCCCGCCACCTTCACTGTATGCATGGGCAGGGCAAAGGGGGTGGAGTTAGGGGCGGCAAAATTAGGTTTCGCCCAGAGTGGCAAAAACCCTTGCACCAGCCCTTTATAGCACCCGTTTATATGTACAGCCATTTCTACAGGAAAGTGTGCGCTGGGATTACAGCATTGGGAGTGTGCAGTGAACACGCTTTCACACATAAATATTGGTTGCACAGTGTGCATATGTGCAGTAAAGCCCTACCCTCTTGCCACCGCACATATGTGTTGGATGATCATAAAGGGGTTAGAGAGAATACATGTTCACTTCACAGCATTCCACCTTTTATCACACTTTGGTAAATCACATTTAGTTAATTGCTTATTATTTAAATCACGTATTCATTATATGCAGATTTGAAAATGTGTTCCTTTATTCCCAAAATAATTCTTAAACAAAATAAGATTTTATAGGGTGAAGCCAATATATCTCACATTCCTCCACCCGCCCAGCTTTGCAACTGAGAAGGGGAGGTGGGGAGAGCTCACATATTTCTCTCATGACAGATATATACAATTTACACAATTATATGTATTGTCATGTGCAATGTAAGAACATCTCCTGTACACATTCACCAGGCACCCCTTTATGCAAAAGAAATTAATTTCTTTTTAAGCATATCTAAAATCAAGAAATGCAATGTACTTGTCACTTTCTGTGAGCTGAACTGGAAGCATAAAACAATTTTATGTTTATTCTGTAAATTACTAATATCCCCACCCCTCATGTAATGAAAGTCAATGCGGAGTTCCGGCCTAAAACACTTTTTTAAACTAAAAATACCCCCTTAATACTAACAAATGGGCAATTACATTAACACTATCCTCACATTACAGTACAGTACAGTTTTTAATTGTTGATAATTTCTTACCTTTAAAATTAATTGCAGAGCGCGGCCATCTCCGGTGTGGGCGTCTGAAGCCTCTGTGTCCCCCACTGTGTCCTTCTTCCTGATTTCTGGCTACCCAGAATGCCGATCGCAATCTCGCGCATGCGCTGTAGATTGTGATCGGCAATCAGAGGAGCGTCTGGCCATTCCCATTGCATCCTGGGATTGATGACACACATCTCCCAGGACGCAATGCGAAACCGGAAGTGACGTCCGGAGCCGCGGCCGCAGAAGGAGTAAGTCAGACAAAGATTTCCCTAAAATAAGGTAAGTGACCCCCAAAAAAAAAAAATATTGCCCAATTCTTTTTTAAAAAAGCATATGCCTGCTCAAATCCGTTTAGTTGAAAAAGAGGGTGGAACTCCCTTTTAAAGTAGAAAAAATGTAACACAAACTGAAACAATGTATTTTTAGTATTCAAAACAAAGTCACCCATCCATCCATGTCTCCATGCTTTATTTTGTTTGTCACTTTGAAAAACACCCCCTAACATTTCTAGCCACAGCCATCTTGAATAAGAGCAGATGATTCATGTAGCAGGTACTTTCTGGAATCCATCTGTCTTTATCTCAGGCATACAGGCAGGAGGACGTGCTTAGCTGAGAAAGCCCCTCCTCTAGACGAAAAAATAATCGGCTATGAGGACTAATGGGATATAGGACATCATTTTGGCCTAGGCCAGAAACCAAGCAACTGAAGAAATAAAAAATAAAAAAAGTTTAAAACATGTAAATATGATATTCCTTAATAGCATAAGGATTGAAAATAGTTATTGCTGACAGAGAAAGTTTAGTTCCACTTTAAAGAACATGTTTGTATTTTTTATTTTTTTTTGCTTTCTGTGTGCACCTCGCTCTAAAATCTAGTTATAAGTTGGGGCAGTAGCTATTTTTGTTAAAGTGATTGTAAAGTCTAATTTTTTTTCCTTTCGGGTCCTTCTTCCGTGATCCTGGCTCCTCCCTCCTGTTGTGTGCCCCCCACAGTAAGCAGCTTGCTATGGGGGGCACCCGAGCCGAGTCACAGCTCTCTGTGTCCATTCAGACATGGAGCCCTGCCCCGTCCCTGCCCCCTCTCTCCCCTGATTGGCTAGCTGATTTTGATTGACAGCAGCAGGAGCCAATGGGAGAAGGGAGAATCTCAGACAGCTGAGAGACTCGTGGACATCGCTGGACAGAGAGGGACCTCAGGTAAGTGTTAGGGGGGCTGAGGGGGGCTCCTGCACACAGAAGGCTTTTTATCTTAATGCATAGATTGCATTAAGATAAAAAACCTTCTGACTTTACAACTCCTTTTAAGTGTTACTAAACCCAGGACCTTGAAAACATTATATCTGGTCTCTCACAGTACACAGAACATGGGAATTAACTTATTTTAGTAAATATAAACTGATAAATACTTTTCCCCATCAGCAGTTAAAGCAGTCTTGGGACTTCTATCAGTGTCTGGTTAAAACTTGTAGGAGGAGTTTTCATTCTCTGACTGTCCTATGAGGGTGGAGGGCTCCTGTCCCTCTGTCTGGACAGTGCTGATTCGCCCAGTGCTGATCACACGCATTCTCCTCAGAAAAAAAAAAAACTCTCTAGCAATACACACCAAACTGAGCTTGTACAGCTTGTCCCCTAGCCTCTGTACTATTAGGAGTTAGATTGGGGACTCTGGAATAAGGGGAGGATCAGAGGAGACAAGATCAAACAGCCTTTTTGCACAATGCAGAGGATTATTCCCTTAGGTTCCACAGTGAGTATAAGAAGCATACTTTACTGCATATACAGACTGATTTTACTGTTGTGGGTTTAGTAACACTTTAAGCATTGTCTTTTATTTCAGCCTGTGTTACAACCATGTCTCCCTCCACAGATACAGCGGAGGAGTGAGCATTTTTTTTTTTTTTAGGTTTAGTTACGCTTTCATTTTTTTATTTATGACTTCTACAGGCTTTTTTCCTCCTTCTCTTTGCCTTACGTAATTTGCCAAAGCTGTGTCATTGCTGCATTGCCAAGGAAGAGCAGTCAGCGGTTTAGGATCCATGCCGATGTTTTTTTTTTCCAGTGTGTTATTTTTGCTCTTCTGAAACTCATTGGGAACACAGACACAGCTTGTTTTAATTGGCCTTTACATTTGCTATTGGAATGGCTGGGAGCTGTCTGCCAAGCTGTCTACACAACAGTGTGGTGGTCTCTGCCACTGAGCTTTAAAGCGACGGTTTTGGGGGTAACATACTGCTAGGGTACTAGGATACAGAAGCATGGTGGGTTTCCACACCATGTACACTTGTTTCAGTTAGCAGGTCTCACTATGTTTGACCATTCTTCCAGAAGCACATTTGTGAGGTCAGGTCAGGCCCGGATTGGCTAATCGGGAGCACCGGGATAATTCCCGGTGGGCTGGTCAGTTTTTTTGACCACTAGGGCCGTTGTCATGGCCAGGGGCGGACTGACCAAGTTGCCTGGGAGGCCCCACGCAGGGTGGCAATTTCCCCGATCTGATCCCCCAGGACACCACAGCAGCACCTTTAGTGTGCACTAGACTGGTTGCTAAGATGGCCAGCCGCCTGGCGTCTAGCAACCAGTGACATGCAGAGAAGAGGACCCAGAATGCACGGCGGAGGAGGATCTTCCTCGTCCTCCTCTGCGCCTATTGGAATGTGTGGCATGTGGCTCCACCCACCTCCTCCCTGCATCTTCACTGTGCGGCCGAAGGGGGCGGGGACTGCCGGTGGGAGGAGCGAAGGAGGAGAAGGCGGCACCCAGGGACAGCTAGCAGCTTTTTTTAATGCAGGAATAATGCCTTTTTTTTCAGCCAGGACCTACGGCGCTGCCTCCTTGCATTGCCGCTTACTACAGTCACTTATAATCACAGAAGCCCAGCTTCTGTGTTTTATAAGTGACAGCAATCTCGGCAGCACGCTCAAAACCCTCCCTGCTCTTCATGCATATTCAACAGAGGAGGGGGCGTGGCAGGATGAGCAGGGGGCGTGGATCGACGAGAAGGGGGCGGGGCACACAGCTCTTGCCTCGAGCCTACAGTATCACAAGAAGCCCGTGGCATCAGCCTGACCTGACCTGTAAGTTACAGTCTATTCTTTTCTGTGGGGCAGAGGACAGGGAGGGGAGCCCTGTACTGCACTGGGCAGGGAGGAGAGAAAAGATCTGTAATGGGAGGGAGGGGGCAGAAATTTTGGAGAGAGATCTGTACTGGGGGGGGGGGGGGGGGGTTGACCTGTGAGATATGCACACCTGCCCTCTGTACATAGCATAAGCTGTCCAACACAAACCTGGCAATTTTTCAGAAATAACAAAAAGAACAATATTATATATTACTTTGCAGTGAAGTGACAGTGCTAACCTACATATATGTGTATATACTCAAGATCCTATATAATCTTCCAAAAAGCATGTATAATAGTGAAACAGAAAACATACTATAATATCCTTAATATGCAAAATCAATAAATATAATGTGTGAGAAATAGAACGGCCATCTGTAGATCAGCAACTGTGTGTCAGGAAGCCCTTACAAAACACCTCCATGTGCAATGAAATTTTAACCCATTACAGGTTATATTGTGCCTTTTTGTATGTTTGTTTATAGTCAGGTGTGGTTTCACTCAAGATGTATACTCCTCTTCCGCTGAAAAACACTCCGCTGGGGAATGAGTACGCAAGATATGAAAGAATAGGCTTTTAGCATAGTTGGTCTTAAAAATGAGGTATTTTAAAAATATTAAAAACATTTACATTTGCAGTACTTGCCAAAACGCATGTAAAAAAACAGTCCTTGGGGACGATAAATCTCCTCACTGCGATACTTCTGTGGGCACGGAAGTATCTAGGTGAGGAAGAGATTTACCACCCCAAAGGACTGTTTTTTTACATGCGTTTTGGCAAGTACTGCACTCCTGAACCCTGACATCTGTAGGTAGTGCGATCCTGAACCCTGACATCTGTAGGTAGTGCGATCCTGAACCCTGACCTCTGTAGGTAGTGCGATCCTGAACCCTGACCTCTGTAGGTAGTGCGATCCTGAACCCTGACCTCTGTAGGTAGTGCGATCCTGAACCCTGACCTCTGTAGGTAGTGCGATCCTGAACCCTGACCTCTGTAGGTAGTGCGATCCTTAACCCTGACCTCTGTAGGTAGTGCGATCCTGAACCCTGACCTCTGTACGTAGTGCAATTCTGAACCCTGTAGGTAGTGCAATCCTGAGCCATGCACTCTACACATAGCACACTCCTGAACCCTACCCTCTGTAGGTAGTGCAATCCTGAGCCATGCACTCTACACATAGCACACTCCTGAACCCTACCCTCTGTAGGTAGTGCAATCCTGAACCGTGCATTCTATATGTAGCACACTCGTGAACCTTACCCTCTGTAGGTAGTGCGATCTTGAACTGTGCACTCTGTACGTAGTGCACTCCTGAACCCTGTAGATAGTGCAGTCCTGCGCCGTGCACTCATCACATAGCACACTCCTGAACCCTGCCCTCTGTAGGTAGTGCGATCTTGAACCCTGCACTCTGTACATAGTGCTCTCCTGAACCCTGCCTTCTGTACGTAGTGCAATCCTGAACCTCGCACTCTGAATGCAATGTACTCCTAAACACTGCACTCTGCACGTAGTGCAGTCTGTACGGAGCACAATCCGGAACCCTGCACTTTGTACATAGCACAATCCTGAACCTTGCACTCTGTATTCAGTGCACTCCTGAATCTGCACTCTGAATGTAACGTACTCCTGGGCTCTGCATATAGCATACTCCTGAACCCTGCACTCTGTATATAGCACAATTCTGAACCCTGCACTCTTTATCTAGCACAATTCTGAACCCTGTACTTAAAATTCAATGCACTCCGGAACCCTGAACTCTGTACACTGCACACTATATACAAAGCACACTCCTGAACTCTGCACTCTGTGCTTAGTGCACTCCTCAACTCTGTACAAAGCACACTCACACTCCTCAACTCTGCACTCTGTAGGTAGTGCACTCCTCAACCCTGCAATCTGTACATAGCGCACCGCTGAATTCTGCACTTTGTACGTAGCACATTCCTCAACTCTGCACTGTTCACAATGCACTGCTCAAACTTGCACTTTATGTGTAATACATTTCTCAACTCTGCATTCTGTACATAACGCCCCCTAAACTCTGCACTTTGTGCATAATAAGCTGCTAAACCCTGTACTCTGTATGTATCACACTTCCCTCTTTCTTTCCTCTCCCTCTCTCTCTCTCCTTCCCTCTTTCTTTCACCCCTCCTTCTCTCACTCCCTGAATGAATTACAAGGCTGTAGAGAACAGTGCGCCATTGCAAACTTATATTCTGAGGTTTTAATATTATTATTTTAATATAGTCAGTCGTGAACTTAAGTGGGCTGGTCTAAGGCATGAAACTCCAGGGCTGAAAATGAGTCCCACTCCGGCCCTGGGTCAGGTACTAATGTTGAACATGAAGGTCTGGCTGGCAGTCTCCGCTCTAATTCATCCAAAGGTGTTCTATCAGGGTTGAGGTCAGGACTATGCAGTGGTGACCTCCACCACAAACTCACTCATCCGTTTCTTTAAGGACACTGGTTTGTGCACTGGTGCTCAGTCATGTTGGAACAGGAAGCGGGCCATTCCCCAACTGTTTCCACAAAGTTGGGATTATAAAATTGTCCAAAATGTTGTGATATTCTGAGGTTCTAAGAGTTTCCTTCACTGGAACTAAAGGGCCAAGCCCAACCCCTGAAAAACAACCCCACACCATAATCCCCCCTCCACTAAATGATTTGGACCAGTGTACAAAGCAAGGTCCATAAAGATATATATAAGCGAGTTTGGGGTGGAGGAACTTGACTGGCCTGCACCTCCTGACCTCAACTTGAGAGAACACCTTTGGGATGAATTAGAGCGGAGACTGCGAGCCAGGCCTTCTCGTCCAACATCAGTACCTGACCTGACAAATGTGCCTCTGGAAGAATGGTGAAACATTCCTATAGACCCACTTCTAAGCCTTATGGACAGTCTTCCCAGAAGAGTTGAAGCTGTTATAGCTGCAAAGGTTGGGCCAACTCAAAATTGAACCCTACGAACTAAAACTGGGATGCCATTAAAGTTCATGTGCGTGTAAAAGCAGGCATACCAATACTTTTGGTAATATAGTGTATGTCTTATAGTGAATATTTTCATGGGTTAACCACTTAAGCCCCGGAAGATTTTACCCCCTTCCTGACCAGGGGGTTTTTTGTGATTTTTTACTGCGTGACTTTAACGGACAATTGCGCGGTCGTGCGACGCTGTACCTAAACTAATTTCACGTCCTTTTTTTCCCACAAACAGAGCTTTCTTTTGGTGGTATTTGATCACCTGTGTGATTTTTTGATCATGCGCTATAAACAAAAAAAGAGCGTAAATTTTGCAAAATAACAATATTTTCCACATTTTTTTATATGAAATTCCCAAAAAAAATGTAAAAATCAAAATTTTTGAACATTTTCGGCCAATTTGTTTTCTGTTTGGTAAAAAAAATCGCAACAAAAAGCGTATTTTGATTGGTTTGCGCAAAAGTTATCGCGTTTACTAACAAAGGGAAAGATTTTTGTCATTTTTGGTGTTTTTTTTTTTTAACGAGTAATGGCGGCGATCTGCGATTTTTTTTGCGGGACTGCGACATTGCGGCGGACAGATCGGACCCTTGACTGACATTTATGACACTTTTGGGGTTACCAGTGACATTACTGCAGTAATCAGTGCTATACATATGCACTGTTACTGTAAAAATGACACTGGCAGGGAAGGGGTTAACTGTATTGGAGAGGGAGGGGTTAAGTGTGTCCCTAGGGGCGTGCTTCTAACTGTGATGGGACATGGCTACTGGTGTAAGAACAGAGATCAACGGTCCTACATAGTAGAACCATCTGATCTCCATTTTTACACAGGGGAGAATGACAGGCGGCTTGTTTACATAAGCCGCCCGCCTTTCTCCCGCTCTACCGACGATCGTAGTGTGACCGGCGGACATCGGGACATCGCCCGCTATTGGCTCACAAGCCGGTCACAGGCTAGTGACGTATATATCTACTTGCGGCGGTCGGCAAGTGGTTAAGGAGTACCCTGTAAATACCAAACCTTTTACTCTGAATTTTCCTTTGCATTTTATAGTGCCCTTCCTAGCATGTAATAATGCCACTGCAGTTCTGCAAACTAAAAGCCGCATTTCTACAACCTGATGTTATTTAAGGGTTTTCAACCTTTTTATCCTATAGGAGCCCTTTGATTAATTTTTAGGTATCAATGAACCCCTGCTAAAAAATGATCATACTTACAGCTCAGAGTACATTGGTATGATTAGCAAGTAACACAAACAGTACAAATTGTGGCATGCCTTAAAGTAGAAGTTAACACGTCGATTTAACAGTTTCAAGAAACAGTTACATTTCCAGCCCTTGCCAAGAATGTAACTGTCACATTGATTGTGCTCACAATTAAACTGCCAAACAATCCAATGGCTGGTGTCATAACCAGAGATGTATAGTAACGAAGTAGAACTACTTAAGTACTGTACTTAAGTACCGAAATGTGGTATCTGTACTTTCCTAGAGTAGAATTTTTTTCTCCTACTTCTACTTTTACTTCACTACATTTTTTCGATGATTTCGATACTTCTACTCAAGTATTTTTTTTTTGTGCTGCATAGTTACTCGTTACTTTTAAAAAAATTACCACTGCCAGAACAGTAGATGGCAGGTTGCATAAAGCTAAAAAAAATGTGTATAATGTCATTTGTAAATCAGCGCATACGAAAATAAAGGCTGTGTATAATAAAAGCTGCTATACCTAATCTTTCCAATAAAAAGAAAATATGAAACAAACAAATAAATGGTGCTACAGCGCTTAAAGTGCATCAAGAAACTACTAACAAACACAGGTTAATCATTTGAATAAATCATTTGAAATAATAAAAACAATATGATGTTCATACTTTTGACTTCTTTCTTTAATAACTACATAACACAGTACTTGTACTTCTACTTTCAGTACTTGAGTAGAAATTTTTTTTCAAAACTACTGGTACGTTTTACTTTTAGTACTTAAGTAGCAAATTTTTTGAAAAAACTACTTGCAATACTTAAGTAAAAAAAATGTTGAATACTTTAGTACTTCTACTTAAGTAACTTTTTCTGCGAGCACTTCCACTTCTACTCAAGTAATTTTTTGATCGAGCACTTGTACTTTTACTCAAGTAGAAATTTCGAGTACTTTATACAAGTCTGGTCATAACTGATCACATGTGTAGCATCATGGCAGTTGAAGATTACTTTGCTTAAAACGATAGGAGGGCTTACTTTCACATCAACATTAGTCGTCAGTATAAAAGTTACCTCTTACAGTTGTGGTCAGTTTAAGTGGAAAATTACCTTGCCACTGCTTGAGGAAATCCTAAAAACCTCAGGAGGAATCTTTGAGTGCCATGGAACTCTATTTGAGAAAAGCTGATCTAAGACCCATCCCTCCCACTCCTGCCCCCAATAATCTATATTCAATGTCAGAGCTTTGACTTTCAGATTGACCCTAAATATGATCATGACAAGATGGCTTGGGTGACTGTTCCAGGTATGTGCTGTCACCTCTAGGGTTTATATCCCACCTTTCACTGGCAGAGTCTGCTTAAATCAGACCCAACTTACAGTATGGCTCCCTTCCTCCCTCTTCCTAAAGCAAAGAAAAGAGAAGGGCGCACCGACCTAGTGGAATACCATAAAATATTTATTGGAAAATTGTTAAAACCACATCATGCATTATACTCACAAGAGTACGCTATATAAAAGCAAAAACCAAAAGAGTTCCCTCAGCTGTCCAGAGACCGCAGGACCTTAGTAATGACAGGCGAACTTGAAGGTGTCCATATAGATAAGGCTAACAAGTTTCGAGGGAGATCCCTCTTCCTCAGAGCTCCCTTCTTCCCTCTTCCTGTTCGAAGATTGATCATTGAAGTTAGCTGACTTTTTCCTGGAACTTCATGAATGTGTCTGGAGTATGAGATGGCATCTTTGTGAGGTAGAGGGAGCAAATCATTCCTTCTGCCTTACTCATATTATGCCCTGAGCCCTGCCCTGAACTGTGGTGGTGGATGCTTGGTGTGTTAGCCACAGTAAGAAGAAGTGAAGCCCTATTTTATGACACTTTTATGGACATTTGTTTAGGCACTTTTGGTGGACTTTGGTTATATTAATATATTTTTTCCATCTTTGTGAGGTAGAGGGAGCAAATCATTCCTTCTGCCTTACACATATGCCCCGGACGACGTCACGTATGATGAAACCGGTCGGGCGGTACCGGATGCACAGCTGTCACTCCCCCTAGACGCCGGCTTTTCTATACACGCGGGGCGCCGCGGCTTCTTTTATTTCGATGTGCTTGATTCAAGTCAGCTTATTGTAAGTGCAATTTTAATAAAATATATTTGTGTGCTTTATACGGGATTATGCTATATGCCCTTTATTTCCCTCCATACACACTTGGTAACATCTCTGGAGTTCTGAGTCTAAGAGGTTGCAGCAGATCTCATTCCCTTCCCTGGTTCCTGAAGGATGCATTGTACTAGGATGTTGATCTAAGCGTGAGTGGCCGTTCCATTAAATTGGAGGCCTAAGCTTCTGGTAAGCTGCCACTTTGATACATTTACCACGGGTGCGCTCCTGTCTTTACCTTGGGAATCAAGCCTCTCATCCTATCATCACCCGCTCTGGGACTTGTGCACATTTGTTGGATTCATACTTAGTCACTTTAATGGACTTTCTATTCAATTATATATATAATACATTGGTTGTTTTATTGTAAAACACTATATGGGTTGCACCATATATGTTAGCGCTGCACTATTTTTGTTTTTTATATTGTTTGATTTACTATTGATCAAGTGTTTCAGCTGCTTTCACAGTTATAATAATTTTTCACATTTTTCACATAGATTTTTCAATTTTAGCGCAGGATTTTTTGTGATTTTTACACATATTCTGCCCTGAGCTATGGTTGTTAGAGGTATTCAGAAGCAGGTCACTTACCACTGGAGGACCCAAATCCTGATTATAGGTATATTAGTATTATCATTATCAACTTGAAGTAGCCAGCAATGACAGGAAGACAATAATGATAATTTTAATGTAATGTTGTTTTTTTGTTTCTCATTTTATTTTCTGTATGTGCATGTTGGAGGAGCTGATGGGAGAATGGGGAACAAATTCTGATACTGGTATCCCTTTGTAATTCCTGGGCTTCCCTTTGTACACATTTTGATTTTTTTTCCTAAAATATTTCCCAGATGTATCCTGGTTAGGCAAAGTCAAGACAGTTAAATTAACTCCAGATCTTTATGTTAATCTTGTGCTGTAGAAGCGACAAAGAACTACGGTTTTACAGCCATGCTTCTTCGAGGGGATGCAGAAAGAGGAAGTGAAAAGCCTGAAGTACCAAGAGAACGTTTATTATGATGGGTTGTTGCTTGCACTGACTGCCTTGATCACATCTTCAGTCAATCATTCCCACTTCTGTGTATCACTTTCACATATCTGAATCATTTGCTGTGAGTTCTGTACTGAGGTTGTTTACCATAAATCAGGGGTGACTAAATTCATACAGAGTTCAGAAACCCGTCCATCAACTGTAGTCTCAGCAAGGAGGGATAACATATAAAACAAGGAACAAATTAGGGTATAATATAGTACTCAGCCATAGTAATAAAAAGAAAGAAGATCAAAGAATAACCTGTTTTATCTAGTATGTATGTAAATGGATGACATATAAATAATGTATAATGCCAAATAACATTTTTTGTTAAAGCATAGTTGAAGAAGAAAATTCAGAAGATTGTTCTCTTAATTACTACATTTTTTCAAACGGGAAGAATTTGTATCAATTCAGTTTTTGGCTTATTTATAGAGGGAAACGTATCATATAAAATGTGCTCTGCGCTAAAAAAAAAAAAAATGTGCCAAACCACCAATTATTAACCACTACCTATAGTGCTGCTACCTAATAAATGTGAAGAACACCAAACAAGCTGATATATCATCAATACTAATCAGTTTATTATCCACAATAGCACACAAAAAATAGAAACATAGTCAAAATATTCTCACAAAGAACATATCAATAAGCAAACCTAAAATAATAAAGTAATGGAAAAAATATATTAATATAACTAGGGATGCACCGAAATGAAATTCTTGGCCGAAGCCGAAGCCGAATAATAATGAAATGCTTGGCCGAAGGCCGAATACCGAATGTGGTGTTTCGAATTTTTTCCATTTATTTTGCCAATTTTTAGGGGGCACGCTGATGGGCACATTTTATGTTAGAGGGCACGCTGATGGGCACATTTTATGTTAGGGGGCACTCTGATGGGCAAAACAAAACATTTAAATCAGTGTTGCTCTTAACATAAAATATGCCCATCAGAGTGCCCCTTAACATAAAATATGCTCATCAGCATGTCCCCTAGCATAAAATAAGGGGCACGCTGATGGCCACATTTTATGTCAAGGGAGCACTCTGTTGGGCACATTTTTTTTTTTTTTTTAAGGGGCACTTTATAGGGCACTCTAATGTAATGAGCATGGCAAGTGGCAACAACATATGGCAGTCTACACACTAATGCTTGTGCAGCTGCCAGCTACCGTATTCTCCCCCAAATGTGCTCAGCTCCACATCACATACCTGAACTGCAGCCGGAGCCAAAAGCCGCGAACAGGGGGGCGGGGCGTGGACCTAGTGTGAAGGAGCCGCAGTCAGGAGCAGGGGGCAGGACGCGCGCGTGACGTCACTCCCCCTACTCGCGGCCGGACAGGACACCGGCGGCGTGTGAGAAGGGAGCCGCGAGCTGCAATGAGGAAGGTGAGCGGTCAGGGCGGAAGCTGACATTGTTCGGCTCAAAATTATTCGGCCTTTTGACTTATTCGGCCGAACGCCGAAAGTGCTATTTTCTCTAATTTCGGCCGAATAATGTTCGGCCGCCGAATATTCTGTGCATCCCTAAATATAACCAAAGTCCATCAAAAGGGACAAAACAAATGTCCATAAAAGTGTCATGAAATAGGGCTTCACTTCTTCTCACTGTGGCTAACACACCAAGTACCCACCACCACGGTTATTTTAAGTTTGCTTGTTATTATGTTCTTTGTGAGAAAATTTTGATTATGATTTTTTTTGTTGTGTGCTATTGTGGATCATTATCTGATTAGCATTGATGATGTTTCACCTTGTTTAGTAAACTTATCAGATAGCCAATATCTTGGAACCAGTGTTATCACAGTTATGAGAATCAGATTGACTGATATCTTTATAAAACCTAAAACCCATCCAGGACTGCATTTCTAAAAGCTCCAATCTTGGTAAATGCCAACCAAATGAGGAGGTAAAAATCTTGATTGAACTTTCCTCAAGTCAATGCACTGCAACCCTATTCACAGTTACAAGTGAAGGAACACAATGCCACCTGTTTGGGATCTTATATTGTAGTACTTTATATTTTACACTTTCTAAAAAGTTACATTTTTTTCTGGATTTTAACTAATTTCCTTTTTCATGTTGACAGAGGACCCTATTGAAAGGAGGGCTGTAGCAGATGGTTGGTATATGAGTCTGTAGAAGCTTTAACAGGGCACCCATTACCACTAATATTCTCTCCCAACCAGACTAACTAAGGTGGCATCTTACACTGTAAGCAAAAGAACTATTGAATCCCAGGAATGGTCACAGCTAATCAGTCCTGAGTCCTAAAACTTCAACCTTTAAAGCGGAGTTCCACCCAAAAGTGGAACTTCCGCTTTAAGCAGTTCTAACCCCCTGACATGCCACATTTGGCATGTCATTTTTTTTTTTTGGGGGGGAGCGGGTACTTAGTTTTCACATGTACCCGCTCCTACTTCCGCTCGGAGCGCCGCGGCGCCCTGAGCGGAAGTTCTCCTCTCCCCCTCCCTCCCTGCAATCTTCTGGGACATGTCGGAGGTCCCAGAAGATTGCCGGCCAATCACGACGCATAGCGCAACTCGCGCATGCGCAGTGCTTACCCGGCTGTGAATCCGCAAACTGTCGCAGCCGGGTGCCCACACCAATTATGCCGGCGCCGCAGAGGAGAGAGGGAGAAGAGCGAGGCTTCGGGCAGCCGCATCGCTGGACCGTTGGACAGGTGAGTGTGTTTAGGCTGGAACTCCGCTTTAAGGTGAGAGGGTATGATACATAAGCAGGTCAGTGGCTAGACCTGATCCTATTAGCTCTCCCCCACTCTGTGTCTGTTTGCCCCATGTTGACGTTGTGCCACCGTAGCATTTGCAGAGCAGAGTAGGACTGGTCATAGAGGGATTACTTTGACACAGTTGGCCAGCTTAAACATTTATTGTAATAGGTGTGACCTAAAATGCCCTGTTTTTTTTATTGCAAAGTTTGTTAGAAAGGGTATATAGCAGTGTGCAGAGGGTTCAGCCAGAATTTCTAGAGTTAACATGTGGTCACACGCCTTTAGCCCCTGATAGATTATATACATGTACAAGCTCCTGGGATTTGAGCACCGCTATATCTTGTTTCTGTTGCATTGCAGGTCAGTGGCCTGACCTGAACCTAATAGTTCTCCCCCACTTTGTGGCTGTTTGCCCCATGTTGACATTGTAGCCACCGTAGCATTTGCAGAGCAGAGTAGGACATACCATAGGGGGATTATGCAGCTGGCCAGTTTAAACATGTATTGAAATATGTGTGAACTAAAAATTCCTGTTTTTCATTGCAAAGTTTGCTAGAAAGGGTTTATAGCAGTGTGCAGAGGGCCCATCCAGAATTTCTAGGGTATGATACATGGCGCACAGAAATACTGTGTTTAAACCACATGTTCCTTATCTGCTTTAGCCCCATTCACACGTGGGAATTTGTTTGCTCATTTTCCTATGTCTGAAGAAGCCTGATGAGGCTCAACATCAATAATCCCATTTTCTAATTTTTCAATTGACTATGTTCGCACTTGTATGCACAGTCACCCTACACTCTACATCCTATACCTAAAAAAGTACATGAACTTTTTTTGAGTATATACAGATGTATTTGGCCTCATAGACTGTGCCTGTAAACACTTAATAGGTGTATTTTTGCATGTGTTTTTACACTTGAAGAGTTCCTCTCCTGCTATAGGACTTCTCTCACCCCCTTGAGCCTTGCCTAGCCCAGAAAACAAATGCCTGAACTATGTTACTAGTGCAAAAATGCTTGTAAAACGCCTGAAAAGAACACTTCAAAACCACCAGGAATACCCTCTGCTTACACCCTTTTCCTGATTGGCTGAAAAGAGAAGTGATTTTACTGGCCATTGGCCAGAAAGAGGGAGGAGGCGTACGGCCGGAGGAGACTCACAGCCGCTTGGGGAAGGAGCAGGTAAGGATGCTGGCTGTCCGGGGAGGGGTTGGTAGATTTAATTGCTGGCTGGCCGTCCCACCGGGGGGGCGTCAAAACCCCTCAAATTTTCATTCACTAGCCGCCACTGGTCGTATATAAAATGCACTTTTATCATTCAAGAAGTGTTTCCCAGTGCTTGTAAGTTTTAGCCAAACTTTTTTTGTACAATTCTCCTGTAAGGGAGGGGGGGGGGGGCAGGGGGTGTGTCCTATGTCTCCAACTCTTGGCTAATAAGTGTCCCTCATTCCCATTTTTTAGACAGTTGGGAGGTATGCATATATGGTGCTCCTATAGCTTCTGTAAATTACAAACACAATAATATATCTGTAAATCTTGGCAGCAGTTCAGTAATGAATATACCAATAAGCTTACCTGATACCTATTTCTGTGTAAGAGAAGCTTGTAGAGCATATGATGAAAATATAGTAGTTGTATACTAATGTAATTATTTCCTCAGTACATTATGTACTCCAGCATTACCATAGAGTGGAGGCTTGTTATACACTGGAGACTTCAGCCATGTGTCTCCCCTACGCGGGCCCCAGAAAGCCCATGTGGGCCATGAAATGTCTTCATTTTTCCAAAGCTTCCAGAACATTTGCTTATATATGCATTTGAATGTTACCAGTAGCTCTTTCATTTCTACAACCTACAATTTAGGTTCTGCAGACCTTTCATTCAAGATGCTTATTATCCCAAAATTCAGACTTCTGATAGACCAGAAATAAAGGAACTTGAAGCAATAGGTGCTTATTACTATAATGGTGTTTTAGGAACCTATGAGAAGCCTGGGTGGCTTTTTGTGTGAACATATCAACATAATGCAAAAGTGTAATATATTGCAGCGTACCAATCATTAGATGTGGTGGCTGCATTAGGTGGTATTAAACCCAAAAGCAAACATTTATTATATTGCAGCTTATCAACTCTCAGATGTGATAACTGCATTCATTTCCTTTATTATGCTTTCTTTCTTCTGTTTTCATCTGGTGATCCAGCCAGCAGGTCTGTTGTTTTTATAAAAACAGAAGTTCCAGCCAGAATGTATCATTCTACATGGATGAGACAAACTATTTAACACTGGCAAGGTGATTGAATGATCAGCTTTTTTATATTCATGTAAAACCTTTATCCCAAAAGGAAAAACATTTTTTTTTGCTCTAACTGTTTATAAAGTGTGAGCTGGAATTTGGCTTTGGTTTGTTAGTGTCATTATATGCTCATGACCTCGGCAACCTATTGAGAGGTGCCCAGAGTTGCCAAACTATCAGACTGAAATTTACTGATACGATACCCAAAATTTACTGGCACAGACAAGTTTTTACTGACATTTCCAAAAGTTACAAAATTACAGTTTTAAGTGCAAATTTCAGTATTTAGGCTACAAACAAGTCCAATATGCAAGAAGCAATGTGATTTATGGTAGATATTAAGGCAAAAGACATTTATTACTTTAGAATTATAATGGTCGGCACACACACACATGAAATTGGCTCTCACAGTGACACTTATAGCAGTGTGCAGCAGCATAGATGATGATGATGATGATGACACCTCACCAACACGACATGTCCCCTCCTGAGTCACAGTGACAGTCTATCTCCATGCCAGGTGGTCCCTTAAGTCCACTCTAAACAGCACTGACAGTCCTGGTTCCAGCTTGCATTGCTCCTGTTCTGCAGACCTGCACACAAGGCTCTGGCTCCTCCTCTTGGCTCCCTTGCACCATGACATCACATTACACACACTCAGGCACCGCCTCCACCAGACCCATCCCCCACCGGCACTGCCCGAATACACTGTAGCAGGCACTTAAATGGTCTAAGCTAGCTCCAGAGCCGAGAGTCAAAGCCATTTTTTTTTAACTGGCATTTGTTTCCTGTTACTGGCATTTTCTGGCAGGAGAAAAGTTCCTGGGTTTTTACTGGCTGCCAGTAAAAATACTGACAGTTGCCAATAGGGTTGCCACCTTATCCCTTTAAAACCGTGAACACATATTAATTACATAGGTTCTGTGCATTATCTGCATTAAATTAGCCTCAGAACCTGTGTAATCAGGGCAAAAAGGGCAGCTGCTCCGGGCCCAGTCATTGTTGTTGGGCCCAAAGCAGCTTCCCCTTGAGCCTGCATTGCCTGCAAATAGTTGATAAGTAGATTCAGGAGGGCCCAAGAAAATGTTTGCCCAGGGTCCAACCAATATTAAGTACAGTCCTGTGTGTAATTAATATGTGTTTGGTTTTAACCACTTTACCGCTGCTCACTAGAGCTCTACTGCGGCAAAGTGGTTCGATAACGTCTGGCGACCTACGTCGCCAGACATTCCCCTCTGCCGGAGGCTCGCTCCCGCTGTATTCGGCGATCGTCGGGGAATCGAGTCTGGAGATCCGCCCGCTTGTGTAAACAAAGCTGGCGGATCTCCTAAGTGAAAGGCAGTGTCAGATTGCAGGGTTCAGCATAGCTGAACCTGTGATCTGTCCCTGTGTCACTCAGTCACCTCCCCCCACACATGTCAGTAAGCACCAGGCATACATTAACCCCTCCCTCTCCAATAAAATGAACCCCTTCCCTGCCAGTGTCATTTTTACAGTAACAGTGC
Organism: Pelophylax lessonae; assembly: GCF_965119305.1. Taxonomy (NCBI): domain Eukaryota; kingdom Metazoa; phylum Chordata; class Amphibia; order Anura; family Ranidae; genus Pelophylax; species Pelophylax lessonae. The sequence continues at coordinate 124,498,839 of NC_138768.1, forward strand.
ATATTTATAGCACTGATTACTGTAGTAATGTCACTGGTACCCCCAAAAGTGTCAAAAATGTCAGTCAAGGGTCCGATCTGTCCGCCGCAATGTCGCAGTCCCGCAAAAAAAATCGCAGATCGCCGCCATTACTCGTTAAAAAAAAACACCAAAAACGACAGAAACCTTAGTTAGTAAGCGCAATAACTTTTGCGCAAACCAATCAAAATACGCTTATTGCGATTTTTTTTACCAAAAATATGTAGCAGAAAACAAATTGGCCTAAAATGATAAAACATTTTGATTTTTACTTTTTTTGGGGGGGAATTTCATATAAAAAAATGTGAAAAATATTGTTATTTTTTCAAAATTGTCGCTCTTTTTTTGTTTATAGCGCAAAAAGTGAAAATCGCACAGGTGATCAAATACCACCAAAAGAAAGCTCTGTTTGTGGGAAAAAAAGGACGTAAATTTTGTTTGGGTACGGCGTTGCATGACCGCGCAATTGTCAGTTAAAGTCGCACAGTGCCGAATCGCAAAAAGTGGCCCAGACGTAAGACAGCAAAATCCTCCGGTGGTAAAGTGGTTAAAGGGATGATGGTTGGTGGCAACCCTAGTTGGAAACACTGTTGGTGCCCCACAATGGGCTGCCTAGGGGGCATTTCTCAGTACCAACATGTCTAAGTAGGCAACAGTTTTGCATAAGTTCCCAGTTACTTAGTGGCCCTGAGTGTTAGCATACAGAAGCATTTTGCTAAATTTATTATACCACAACTCAATGGTGTATAGTCTTGGTTGTCAACTGTAGTTTCAAGGCTAGAGACAAGTACCGCCGCACCGAGCAAAGTATCTGAAAAACAATGTTGAATGCTAATATTAAATGTACTGCATAGTTCAAGAACTCATAATCCTTTCAGCCTGATTTACTCAAATGTATCCTTTTTGATCTTGAGATCACTTCACTCTTTTACAGCCGTACTTGTAAAAGGAGAAGTTAACATTTAAACTGCAATAAAATAATCTATTAACAGTCATAAAACAGTCTGTAATATCTCTCTGTGTTACCTTGATTACAATCTTGGAAGAGATACTTCTCAGAGAAGCTAATATTGGTGCTTGAACGTCTGCTGCTTTTGTGTATGTTACATACAAATAGATCTCGGCACCGCCAAAACATTCAGCAACTGGCAGCAAATCAGAAGGAAACTGGGAGAAAGTACTGCCGCTGCCTTACTTGTATTTACAGGGTTCCTGGAATGAACTCCTAAATCAGCCGTTTTATGGTCTACGTTTGGATGAGATACAAAGATCTTGATGCAGAGAAGGAAGGACTGACAGTGACAAACAATTCTTGGTTATGCTTTGAAAACGACATTTCCTTAATAGTGTTTTACAGGATGCATTGAGCTGGGCTATGGGTTAAAGCTGAATCCAGGATAAGCCAATATTGTCCTACTTAAATCTTGGTGCTTTGTGTATTTCTTGTAATGCCTGTACACATAGGTGTGTGCAGCCTATTGCATTAGGGTGTGAACCCCAAAGCTCAAGCACATATGCCTTTCTCTGCAGCCTCAGCTGCACTGGACAGGAATGAATGGGAAGTGCTCTGTGCTGATTGACTTCCTGTTCATTTACAAGCTGAGGCATAGTAATCACAGTTTACTATGCTTCAGTTATGAATGAACACAGAGAGTGAGTGTTCATTTAGAAAAAGAAGGCGCTGGTAAATTACATATTTACTAGCCCCTTCCCTCACTTTCCATCCTGAACATCCCTCACAGCAGCTGGGGGGGAGAGGAGAGCCAGCAGCACTGCAGGACAGGGGGCCAACACAGGGAAAGCCCAGACAGTAGGCGGAATTGGCACTGCACGTAGTGATTAGGGTGTGCCCAGGCACACCTGGCATACCCCATGCACACCCTTTAGCCTGTACAATAATCCTGTGTAGAACCTCGCCTCTGTGCAGGAGCTTCCTGTAATAAAGACGGCTCACTGCTGCGCTCTTTCCTTGTGCAGGGTGACCGGTCTTGTTTCCTCCCCTCCTGTAGTTTTCTGCAGTATGTAGTGGGTGGAGTCTGCTGGGCCCCTCCCACATCTCTGCTCTTTGCACAGGCTATGTGCAACACAGTGATGATGGCACTGGTTTTTATTTCAAGGGTTTGCAAAGGCATTTGGTACACACAGAATGGTTTTATATTGTTTGTGGCTATTAAAAAATACCTTTAGGCCTCATACACACTGGACATATTTAACGCGTTTCTTTGGGGCATCTGGCTTTTTTTATGCCTGTAAATGCCCCTGCAGGTTAGCCTATGTGTCCATGGGCACATAGGTGTTTAGAGGAGATTAGCAGCATTTAGAGGCAGAAAAAGAAACCCACCGCCAGGTGCAGCACTGAACGGTGTATTCTGACAGGGGAATCTGTCATATATTTTTTTTTTTGTTCAATCCACTGGCTCAACGAAGAAGAAAAGAAATATATGCATACTGTTTATACTCAGCTTTAGTATAACCGGGGTGGGGGCCTTTAGAAACACACTACTTCACCCTGAATGTGCCAAATGACAATGCCTCTTTAACCACTTAAGGACCACCCCCCATGTACATATACTGCGGCAGGGCAGCCCTTAAGCGCAAAATCACATTCTTGTACATGATTCAGACCTTCTGCTCTGGGGCGCGCGGGCGCACCACCCGAACCCCGTTGTGATTGGACACAGCGAGAGCCAATCAGCGGGTCTGGCAGCCGCGATGGCCGCCGGGACCCACCGATCTTTAAGAGGTGAGGCAGAACAGTGGTCTGCCTATGTAAAGAAGGCAGACAGCTGCTCTCTGAGGGAGGGAAATGGAGATCTTGTGTTTCTGCTACAGGTCTCTGTTTTTCTCCAGGCACAGCATTCCCCACACAGTTAGAAAGCACCCCCCTAGGATCACACTTAATCCTTTGATCACCCCTGATGTTAACCCCTTCCCTGCCAGTGTCATTTATACAGTGACAGTGCATTTTTCAGCACTCATCACTGTATTGGTGTCACTGGTCCCCAAAAAGTCTCACTTAGTGTTAAATTTGTCCGTCGCAGTCCCGCTAAAAATCGCTGATCACCGCCATTACTAGTAAAAACAATAAAAAAAATAAAAAGTCCATAAATCTATCCTATAGTTTGTAGAGTGCTATAACGTTTGTGCAAACCAAATATATATACGCTTATTGGGATGTTTAACAAAAATATGTAGTAGAATACATATTGGCCTAAACTGATGAGGAAATGTGATTTTTTAAATTTTTTTTATTGGATGAGTTTTATAGCAGAAAGTAAAAAATATTGTTTTTCAAAATTGTTGCTCTTTTGTTGATTATAGCGCAAAAAGTAAAAAACCGCAGAGATGATCAAATACCACCAAAAGAGGTACAGTGTCACAGGGCCATACAATTAATAGTTAAAACAACATAGTGCTGTATCGCAAAAAAATGGCCTGGTTAGAAAGGGGGTAAAACTTAAGTGGTTAAAGTACTATTAAAACCTCAGTGTTTTTTTAGCTTAAAATTGAACTTTTTTCAGAAAGTTAGGTACTACTAGATCACTTTAGGCTGGCCCCTTTTGTAAGTATAGCTATGTAAAACATTAAAAATAAGCGCCTATATATTTTAAAATCCAGTAATAAACTGTCTCACTCTGCTCTGAACATGCTCAGTGGCTCTTGGCATTGTGTTGAAAATCAGGGCCACTAGAGGCCGATCTGCTGTCAGCCTAAAGATTTACTGCTGTTCAGGGGCTCTGGGTTTGAGCAAAATGGCAGCCTTCAGCAAGAAGAAATAGGATCAATGCTGAAGGCAATTTACAGCACGCACTCATTTTGGTAGCATAAATAATAACGTGGAAGGTATGTTCCTTGCTGAAGAACATAATTTTTTTTTATACTACAAACAAATGGCACTGCCCTCACCTATAACTGGCCTTTGCAGTGAGGAGCACCTGGAAGGGTGTCCCCAGGGACAATTTTGTCTCGACCTATGACAGCAAGACATATACCATAAAAGATTTTTTCAATTGCAACACAAAATATCTTATTTATCTAATTACATGTAAATCATGTTCTGTTCAGTATGTGGGTAGAACCACTCGGAAGCTAAAAGACCGTTTCAGGGAGCACCTTAGTGACATACGCACCCTCAAGTCAACCAATATAGTGAAACATTTCAACAACGCTCATGGTGGCGATATGTCCCTGGTACAGGTCCAAATTATAGACCATGTCACTAGGCCTGCCAGAGGTGGGGATGTCTTCAGGTTACTTTGCAAAAGGGAGGTTTTATGGATCTTTAGGTTACACACTCGGATGCCTCATGGTTTAAACTGGGAGTGGGATGTCACTCATTTTTATGAGTGACACCTCTCCTTGGTGACTATTTTTCCTTCCTTTTGAGTTCATAATTGAATTTGGCCTTATATGTTGTGATCTTGTTCTAATGGCGATGATTTACAAAATGCTTGTTTATATTGATCCATCTGTTCATTGCGTCCACTTTCTGCTATGCAATTTTTGCCATACATATCTTTTTGAAAAATGTTTATTTGCAATTTTTGCATCGTTAGTCCTATGACCGTGTCTTCAGATTTACAATTGAGATGATATTTAATACACACGGACATTGTTTGTCTTGATTATATCGATAAGGGTTCTCCATTGTTTTTCCCGTAGACTTTTGGTCCCACACCCCTACTGTCTTTTAGCATTGAATTATTTGTAGATTTTCGTTGGAAAATCACACAGCTTAGTACTTAATGTTCAAATAAATATAGTGAGTAAACTTCCTTTCCCGGTTTAAAAATTTTTTATTAATGGGAATATGGATTTAATCTGTGTTTACGATTTTTCAATTAGACTCTTGGCCATTGACAGAGATTGGTCAATTTTCAAACAATATTTACCTATTTTGTCTGTTCAGGTTTGGGACCTTTTTCTAACGGGTTTATGTACATTGCGCTTATGGAATGTATCCATTTCGGCATTATTTTGCTTCTCTGTATTCAGCTGACCTTCACATTCACCCCTCAATTTGCACCAACAAAAAATAATAAAAAATATCTATACATAATTTCTCTATATACACGTATTTTTATTTCATTTAATATTTTTCATATTAATGTACACACATGACAACTTATATATATTGTCATTTTCTGTTGCTTCACGCAATAGAATTATTGTTCACGTGTATTCTTTTTGTATAAGCCCCTATTATCATATTCATCATTATTATTATTGGCTGGTTTAGACACAACTTTACACATATATTTTTCACTATATCTATTTCACCAATCAATATTTTTATTATTATTTTTATTTTATTTATTTTTTGCAAGACAAGTTTGTTTTCATAATTTTTCTTTTATGATCACTTGTCATCATTCATTCACAATTTTTCACATTCTTTTTACATTTGTTGTTATTTGTTCTTTACACATGTATTTACACCATTATACATATATTATAACTGTATATTCAGGCCGGGATACACTATACAGCTTTTCAGCAACATGTATATTTCCTATTACATAACATATGCACGTTTTCTGTGGTTTCAGAATAATTTATGCATATGTATATATATACATGTGTTTTCCTGCCTCCCATATACATATACATATATATTTTTTCTTTTATATATATATTTTTTCTCTTCATGGTTTTTTATTTGGGGAATGATGAAGGTCTTTACTTTATATGTAATATACTCTGAAGCTCAATATATGTGCAGGGGAATACAAAGGATTGATACATATATATATACACATATTGTTCCAATTTTATATATCGTCCTCTTTTGCATTTTGCCGATTTGGATTTTTCCTGTGCCAACATGATTTTATCATAACATTCAACATTTATTTTTACTTTGTATTTCTATCAGTGTACTGTCATTTAAGTCTATATTGTTGTGTTTCTGTACTTGCTTCTTTATGAAGCAGTTTCACATGTACTTCTAAAAGTCCCAGGTGTTAGATCACGGATTAATCGGCTCCTCATTGAGGAAAATGAAACTAATGACACAAACCTGCGAGCAATCGCATCAATCAACTAGGGTTCGTTTGTCTATTAATACCAACCAATTTCCGTTATCCATCACTATTGGTTATGAGTAAGCGGCCGTGTGTGCCGTGAAACGCGTTAACCTTAGATTACCTGTTCCCTGCACTGTCTGTCTGCCTATGATTTGAAGAATAAAGAGATTTCATTGCTTTGATTTACCTGAGTGCGGTTCCACTATGTCTCTTGCACCTGGAAGGGCAACATATGCAAAGCAAAACCAAAGAAATTTCAAGCTCAACTTACCGACCGGCCTGCTAAGCAACCAAATTGTCCTGTCTAAAAGTATGCGTTAAAAACAGAGATTTATTTTGCACACATTTGCAAATACACTCCTCAAAAAAATGAAAGGAACACTTTGAAAACACTTTAGATCTCAATGGGGAAAAATATCATGCTGGATAACTATACTGATATGGAAAGCGTTAGGAAGGAAAAGGATGCCACATCATTTGATGGAAATGAAAATTATTAACCTACAGAGGGCTGAATTCAGACACCCCAAAAATCAAAGTGAAAAAATTAAGTAAGCACAGGGCCCACTAGAGGACATCGGGCTCTCAGGCCACCTTTATGAAGTCTGTTTCTGATTGTTTGGCCAGAGATATTAACACCAGTGACCTGCTGGAGGTCATTTTGTAGGGCTCTGGCAGTGCTCATCCTGTTCCTCCTTGCACAAAGGAGCAGATACCGGTCCTGCTGATGGGTTAAGGACCTTCTACGTCCCTGTCCAGCTCTCCTAGAGTAACTGCCTGTCTCCCGATCATACCTCCCGACCAATATAACGGTGTCCTCACATGGCGTTGGCGGTTATCTTTGCCTTGTCGGAGGGGTGTGTGAGCTGAGAGGAGTTGGGATGAGTTAGGACGTCACTTGCTCTGCTCTTCACGGGTCAACTTTCAGGCTGTACTCACCTGCACAATATTTTCCATCTACTATTGCACCAAGTAATAGGTAATATATTGGATGAATTTTTTTTCACGCATTTGTTTTTGGTTGTATTCACTGCTTGACCACCTTTGGTTGGTGCATTATTTTTTATTTTCGTTATCTCTCTCTTTTTCTTTTCATGATTTACAGGGTTCCTTTTTCCCTGTCAATCAGCACTCACCCCTCATTCACTGGTCACACGATGGGTATCTATGCTTTCACATCCTCAATTTCTTACAATATTCCAGTCACACTTTGGTACTTTGGTTTCACCTCATCTTCACTTTGATACACCGGGGCTACCACTGCCGATTTCTGGGATATGTTTTCTGCTACCTTACAGGTCATCTCTAGGTTTTTCCTCCATCTCCTTCTTCCCACGCTCTGACCTCGGCCAACTTATCCGCCTCAGCCCCGGGTGAGACATTCGCTGGGTTTCGATGACGTCCTTGTTTGTTGGAACTTTTTTCTTCTCCTTTTTTTGGGCTACCTCAGTAAGTAGCTTTTATCTACATTGGAGCAATGGTTATACTTTTTCTATATATATATGCTATATCTCAATGTTAATTTATATTAACAGACCCAGAATTTCAAACTAGCTCCTGATGAGTGGACGTTGAACCACGAAACGCGTAGACCCTATAAGATACGAAGATAAACTATTTGAAGACTGATTTACATGTTGTTTATTTATTTATATAGTGTACTGACGGATTATGTATTCATTGATTGATTACTATGTATGTATTTTTATGAATTTAATACTTCATGTTCAGTTCCGATATGTGGATATTCTCAATTTTTATCTATTTACAATGTACTTTTCATTATTTATGTAATAAATCAATTTTGTGAGATTGCATATTATCTCCAATATTTACTAATGACTGTCCTCACTCAAAGTCCCACAACCCTTGCTCTTGTTTTTATGTATATTAGGGATGGAGGTCAGTCATTAGCTATACTTCAGATCATGTTCTCCTTTCTCTTTTTAAGTGTTTCTTTAGTTTTTCTTTGAGCAGTGTATAGGCGTTAACTACAGAGCCCCGTCAAGGCAACCCAGTATTTTCTGTAGTCCTAACTCTTAATGTATTTTTTTTGTCAAGCTTTTATAGATAAAAGTTCCACTTTACAATAAAACTAAAGGCAACACTTTGAAACTCCTGGTTGTCACCAGGGCCACTGATTTCCCCTCTATTTCTGTCCTGGTGACAACTCAAAATTTGTACAGTAAACATTTGTGGGGACACAGTTCCCCACAAATGCTTGCTGTACAAACTAAGGTACGTAGGTATGAACCATATGGTGAGTACCTGGATAGAGAAATGGCTCCAGGGGAGAGACTAGAGGGTGGTGATAAATGGGGAGTACTTGGATTGGGCGGGTGTGGAAAGTGGGGTCCCCCAGGGTTCTGTCCTGGGACCAATCCTGTTTAATTTATTCATAAATGATCTAGAGGAGGGGATATCTAGCACAATCTCGGTATTTGCGAATGATACTAAACTAAGCAGGGCAATAACTTCTATGCAGGATGTAGAAACCTTACAAGCGGACCTGAACAAAATAATGGGATGGGCAACTACATGGCAGATGAGGTTTAATGTTGAAAAATGTAAAGTAATGCACTTGGGCGTCAGAAACACGAACACAAGCTACTCACTAGGGGGGAAACCTCTGGGTGGATCTAAGATGGAAAAGGACCTGGGGGTACTGGTAGACAACAGGCTTGGCAGTGGAATGCAATGCCAAGCCGCTGCAAGCAAAGCCAACAGAATACTGGCATGTATAAAAAATGGGATTCACTCCAGAAATAAAGAGATTATTCTCCCACTCTACAAGGCTCTGGTCCGGCCACATCTGGAGTATGCCATCCAGTTCTGGGCACCGGTCCTCAGGAAGGATGTGCTGGAACTGGAGAGAGTCCAGAGAAGGGCAACAAAAATAATTAGGGGAATGGAGGACATCAGCTATGAGGAAAGACTACAAGCACTGAACCTATTCTCTCTGGAGAAGAGACGATTGAGGGGGGATATGATATCAATGTACAAATACTGTACTGGTGACCCTAGCTTAAGTAGAAAACTTTTCAGAGAAAGGGAATACAATAAGACACATGGCCACTCAATAAAACTAGAGGAAAAATGGTTTAACCTTAAAATACGTAGGCGGTTCTCTACTGTCAGAGCAGTAAGGATGTGGAATTCTCTTCCACAAGCAGTGGTATCAGCAGGGAGCATTGATAGTTTCAAAAAATTATTAGATGGGCACCTTAAAGACCACAACATAAAGGGGTATACAATGTACGGTTAACAGCAAACACACACACACATCATAAGTTGAACTGGATGGACTGATGTCGTTTTTCAACCTCACTAACTATGTAAAATTTGGGATTTTTTTTTTTTACTTTCTCTTTCGCTGATAATATTAAACATGACAAATATAGAATGTGAATCTCAATAATGGGGCACAGAGAGAGATAAGAAATGGACAGGTGTTTTAATCCTTCTCCACTCTATCCAAAGGAAAAAATAAATAAACCTTCCCCAGTAAACTATTTGTAAAAAAAAAATGTAACCCCCCAACACTTTCCAGTGCTACTGGCTCCTGCTCTTTCAGTGCAGCTTTCCTGAACTCATGGTCTTAACAGCACCACCCTGTAAGGGCCACTGAAAAATGACTGTCCCAAAAGGTTGCCCTGACCTCGCAAGCCTTCCGACACCCTGGGTTCTGACGTAATTCAAATAGAGAATACATTTGGAAAAAACAACAGAGAAACAATAAAAATGGCAAATTAGTATTTTACTAGATGTTCTTGAATTAACTAAAGAATGTATATGTAAATATTCCTCAATTGGCGTTCTCTAGCATTAAACAGGATTACAGAGAATATACATATACATATGAAATGGCAATAACAATAAATCAGGCAGTAATGAACAATAGGCCCTAGGAGAACCTATGACCCCAGGTATAAGAGGGAGAAGAAAGACTTTTTGTCAAACAGCTACCTCTAAACCCTGGACCAGGGGACAAACAGGAAAAAAAGGCACAATATATGATAACACAATATGTGAAAAGCGCAATAAGCAAAACCTGAGTAAGAGTTCCCCTTTAAGATGAGCAGGTGTTATAAGCAGAGTCCATTTTGGGGGAGGAGTCCGGAACAGCTGCAGATCAGACAGCAAAGCCTTAGTGCAACTGCTGCACTTATATATGGTGTTGGCGCCAACGTCTATTGGCACGCACATTTCACGAATACCGCGCATGCGCATTTGTGTCCTCCTTTGGCAAGTAACAATACTGTGACCAGCACGTTCCTGACACGCCTGCTCACATCCACCGGAGCAGCCTGGTCCCTGCTCTGCAGCCGTAGGACGAGGTCCTAAGAGAGCGAGCCCCTCCCCGGTCCGTTCTATTTATCTCCCCACCCAAAATTCCTCCTCTCTCTGGCCAGCTGGAACTTGTAGTTTGCAGCAGCAGTGGGTCCAGTGGAATCCCAGTCCTCCAGACTATATATCCCACGATCCCCTGCATTCAGTAGTGATCTCTCTCGCTGCAATCAGGAAATTATGACATAATTCCCTAGCTGGGCAGGAGAAGGAAGAAGGCTCATTGAAATCTTGAAGTAATGTCCTAAGATCGGCTACAGGTTGTGAAGATAGAAGGTTTTTATTTACCTTAAGGCATTCGTGCCATTGATGTGTGCAGCCTATTGCATTAGGATGTGCACCCCAGAACACAAACACACATGCCTGTATATCATCAGAGCAGTGGACGGTGTCAGTAGAGAAAAGATTGGTGTCAGTAGTTTTTATTTATATAATTTTTTATTATTTTTTACAATTTTGTTTTTTTTAATTATTTTTTTACGAGAATTTTTTTGTTTTTTTTACATTTTTTAGGGGGGGGGGGCTTTGGTAAAATATCAAAGGTCCAAACAGACCCCTGATGTCTCACGTTTGAGACAGAGAAAGGGACTGAGGATAGAGCTTCCTTTTCATTCATAGTAAACATTGTTTACTATGCTTCAGTTAAGAATGAACACAAGCGCGATCAGTAGACATCACCCACTTTGTATTTATTCAGAAAACGAAGGAGTTAGTAAATATTTCATATTTAATTTCCCTTGCTCAGCAAACATCCCCACAGCAGGAGGTGCCAGGAAGCAGGAGGAATCAGCACCACACAGGGTGAGTAGAGTGTGCCCAGGCACACCCTGGGCGCGCGCCTATCATTCCTGCATTAGGCAAACACCCTTCTGTGTGCCCCGCTCCCTCTTATACTTACCTGAGCTGATCCCGATCCAGCACTGTGCCTGAGAGCAGCGGCTCTCTCCACCCTCTTTCTCCTTTGGCATTGGCTCCTTATCAATAAGCAGAGAGCAGGGGGCAGGGTCGAGGTCTGCTTTGTGTTTCAGTGGACACACAGAGTGTGGTTATGGATTGAGCCCTCACAATTGCCCCTATAGCAAGCAGCAGAAGTAGGAGTCAGGAGTGGCAGTGGGGGACCACAAAAGAGGTGGTTCTGGTTGCTCTGTGCAAAATCATTGCATGGAGCAGGTAAGTATGACATGTTTGCTACATTAGAAAAAAAAATAGTTTACAATAGTTTTCACAGTGGACAATGCAGTCTACACCGTATGCCTGGATAAGGGATGGTGAGGAGGAGGGAGAAGCAGGCTGATGCCTTGCCATCCTGGGCTGCAGGAGAACAAATCCAACAAAACTTTTCATAGAAATCTCTTGGTGAAGACACCAACAGTTTTTTACAGGAAGTTACAGATTTTTGAATTTTCTGCATTTCACTCTGATAGCACATAAAATGTTTTCTGTCCAGAATTAAAGTAAATGTGAAAATCTCTCACTTCCCTTTATAAGGACTCACCAACAGACGCAGCCGAGCAATGTCAGTTCTGTGTAAATATTAGTGGCAGTAAATATTTGGCAATAAATATTTAAAAAAAAAAAAAAAAACTGTCTGCGTGTTTTTTAATCTTTGTGTAGAGATGATTAATACATTCCATTTCCCATTTCTAACCAAACGTTCCATCATATTATCCACATCAAGCCCTTTAACACCATCTGTCAATAAACAACTTAACCAAACAAGGGTTTTATGGAAAGTCATAAATTAGCTGAAGGCATACAGCCATAATCCAACTTGTATCTCCAGGTTGTACTTTTTAGTAAAAATTACATATTAAATCAGTGGATTTCATGGGATTCATTATTTATTTAATCCAAAGTATTTCTAAACCTGAGAAAAAAATGTGGTGGCTACATCTGATTTTTTTTTTATGTTTTCTTTGTTTTTCAGCTGGAGATCCTACCAGTAACACGCTTACTGTCCATGCTAATCCACTGTCCAGTATTTATGAAGGAGCATCGTTGTCACCCATGGACAGGATATGCGTTCAGACTCCCCTCTCCTCAACTCTATATTATCAGAAGGAGGTATCCTGTAGTCCACAGAAGTGAACTAGGAACAATAGTAACTGGTAACAGTCAGCACAGGGAGAGAGCACAGGAATCCCACAAGATTCCTAGAAGGATCAACAATATTCATGGTAATAATCATCATCATATGGATTTTAAACCCTCTGTGAGATTTGGTTAGTCAGATGCCCGTCTAAAGGGTGTGTGGCTGGATGTGAGCCAGGGAAGTCGCACAGCTCCGTAGCACCGCTCTGCTATTAGTCCTGCTTTAATCCTACTGGCATCTAATCTCACCCTGTCATGGTCATTTGACTTCCTAACACTCGTGATCCGTGGGACCCAGCGCATAACAGATCGGGGTAAAGGGCCAAACGCAGCAGCCCTTTAACCATGTGATTGCTCCGTCCAATGACAGAGCAATCACTTTGTCAACAAACTGGCTTCATGTCTAGCTCCCCAATACAGTGTGTAAGGAGAGGAGGGAGACACAGTGCAGCAGCGTTAGACGGCTGCATATGGAGATTCATTACAGTGCCAATACAGTGCCATAAGAGCCATCACAGTGCCATCAGAGCCATCACAGTGCCATCACAGTGCTCATCAGTGCCACATCAGTGCCATCAGTGCCACTACAGTGCCCATCAGAGAAGAGAGCCATGCTGCTGCATCTAGCTGGACCTCAAGTTCAGGACATTTTTGAAACCCTGGGAGCAACAGGGGAAGATTCAGACTATGAGACAGCTATGAATAGACTGAGTGAGTACTTTGAGCCAAAGAAAAATATTCCCTATAAAAGATATAAATCTAGACAGGCTGTGCAAGAGTCGGGAGAAACCACAGACAGTTATGTGACTAGGCTGAAATATCTGGCAAAGTCGTGTGATTTTGGGACTGTAACTGAGGAGATAATCAGAGATCAGGTCATTGAGAAATGCACACATGTAACCTGCAGTAAATGTGGCAGAGAGGGACACACAAGTCAGGACTGCACTGTGGTACAGAATAAAATGTGCTATGCTTGGGGAAAGACAGGTCATTTTGCAGCTGTGTGTAGAAGTACACCCAGAGATAACAAAACCAAAGGACCATCAGCACAAGTAAATGTTATAGCTGAGGATAAAGAGAGTGCTCCTGACTGTGAATTTATATTCTCCCTGTGTTCTCTGCAAGCTGGGACATTAACCATTAAGATTGGAAATACAGATGTGTCAGTGTTGATTGACTCTGGAGCTACATGCAATGTTATGGACTTAGCTTCTTGGCACAGTCTTAATGGCAGAGAAAATCACCTTAAATTGTGTAACACCACTAAACAGATTTATACTTATGGCTCCAGTACACCACTACAACTTAAAGGCAAATTTTATACCTCTGTTCAAACACATGAGACTGGTCCTCCATTGCAGACCGAATTCTATGTTGTAGATGGCACAGGGTCGCCTCTGCTTGGTCGTCAAACCGCAATGGCACTAGGGGTGTTAAAGATTGGCCGTGATGTAGGCAGCGCAAGAGTGAATATGGTGTCTCCTGCTATTTCTGCATTGACAGAGGAATTTAAAGATTGCTTCTCTGGGTTTGGAAAATTAAAGGATTTTCAGTTGGAGCTTCACATTGATCCACATGTAAAGCCTATTGCACAGCCAGTACGCAGACTTCCTTATAGCCTGAGATCACCTGTTGAGCACAAACTGGCAGAGCTGCTAGACCTTGACATTATTGAACCTGTAGAAGGACCCACTCCGTGGGTATCGCCGTTAGTTGTTGTACCAAAGGGCACAGATATTCGGATTTGTGTGGACATGAGATGTGCTAACCAAGCTGTGCAGAGAGAGAGACATCCAATTCCCACTATTGAAGATGTTCTACATGCAATGAATGGGGCAAGTGTCTTCAGTAAACTGGATTTGAAATGGGGTTATCATCAGATTGAATTGACCCCAGCATCTAGAGTCATCACTACATTTGCAAGCCATAAAGGTCTTTTTAGATAAAAGAGGTTGATGTTTGGCGTATCGTCAGCACCGGAGGCCTATCAACATGTGATTCAGCAGGTGCTACATGGTTGTGAAGGCACGCATAACATTTCTGATGATATAATTGTGTGGGGAACAAACACACAGGAGCACGATGAACGTCTCCGTGCAGTGCTAAATCGCTTGAAGGAGAAAGGGTTAACATTAAATGAGAAGAAGTGCACATTTCAAATGAATAAAATGACTTTTATGGGCCATGTGCTGTCTGACAGGGGCATTGGTCCGGAGGACTGTAAAATTAAAGCTGTGTCTGATGCCAGAAATTCTGAAAACCCTGCAGAAGTACGCAGTTTTCTTGGGCTAGTGAATTACTGTGCCAAGTTTATTCCAGATATGGCGACTGTAGTGAACCTTTGAGATTGTTGACTCGCAAAGCAGTCCCTTGGAAGTGGGGCCTTTTGGAACAAGGTGCATTTAAGGTGCATGAACTTAAGAGACGGCTGACTTGCGCCACAACTTTGGCTTATTTCAATCCTACTGCACACACCCAAGTTATTGTCGATGCTAGCCCTGTGGGGTTGGGCGCTATCTTGATTCAGAGACAATGCACAGGCGATTGCAGGCCTATTCAGTATGCAAGCAGATCCCTTACTGATGTAGAGAGACGTTATTCTCAGACCGAGAAAGAAGCTTTGGCTGTTGTTTGGGGATGTGAAAGGTTTCACACCTATCTCTACGGCCTTGATTTTGAAATCATCACAGACCACAAGCCTCTGGAAGTGATATATTCGCCACACTCAAAACCATCCGCCTGTAACGCTCCTGCATTTTTATTTATAGGCTGGATTTGCAGCTGCAAAATCTCCACTCAGTAGTCATGTAGAGATGTGTTGAATACCAGATCCAACTCTCCAGGACTCATCACCGTGGGCCTGTCAGCTTCAACATACAGATATATACACACTCAATGAGATGTTCCTGGAGTGATAGGATGTATATGATAGTATGAAGGTGATGTGCTGAAGGGACAGGTGTGAACAGTGACAAGGATGGTAATCACTTGATAGGTTTTGTATAGGAGAGTTCAAGATGGTATTTAGGAATGCAGATAGGTTAGTATCGAGTATGCTAACAGGTGGTGAGGACAGCAGATGACAAATACAGGATAGACTAACCCAGTGCAAGGATAGATAGTAGTAGACAGGAGAGCCAGCAATCTATGCAGCAGTGCAGATGATAGATGGTAGTAGGCTGAAGAGCTAGCAATCTATGTAACAGTGCAGATGATAGGATAGTATAGATAGGTAGTAACAGTCCTTAATGTGCATAGGTAGATAGTGCAATTAGGTTATGGAGGGTTCCCCTGCGGGGTACTTATCCTTGTAATGTTAGTAGTTTAGAGAGGTCCAGTAGATAAGGGATGGTCCGGTAGCGAGATACAGGGATCAGTAGTGAGGTTCCGGTCTGCTCCAGGTAGAGGGAATAGCTGGAGGTTCCGATCGAGAGACAGGCTTGAAAGCATGTGGATAACAAGGCAGGTTGAACGAACAATGTGAGTGAGACCGCCGGCGGTTGAAATAGCCGCTCTGCGGCGCTCAGCAGTGACATCATCGTTCTTAAAGGTATATGCGTACCACCTGAAGAGAAAGGTGGGACGCATTACAGAGGAAAGTGGTGATTAAGGGTACCGGGGGTACCAGAATCTTACAGTACCCCCCCCCTTAAGGCCGGCTCCGGAAGGCCTATAGGACAGGTTTCTCTGGGTGTTTCGAGTGAAAGTTCCGTATAAGTCTAGGCGCATGAATATCAGAGGTATCTAGCCAGGTGTCGTCTTGGGGTCCATAGTTCTTCCATCTTATGAGATACTGGAGTCTTCCTCTATGGATGCGAGAATCCAAAATTTCCTTGATCTCATACTCTTCTCCACCTTCAACTTGTATTGGAGGTGGAGGCAAGATGGTAGGCCTTATTCCTTGGTTAGGAACATGGGGCTTCAGTAGCGACACATGGAAGATGGGATGGATCTTGAGATCTGCTGGTAGGGTGAGCTGTATTGCAGCTTTTCCGATAAGTTTTTTAATTGGGAAGGGTCCCAAAAATAAAGGTCCAAGCTTCTTGCTAGGGATTTTTAATCTTAAGTTCTTTGTCGATAGCCAAACAAGGTCCCCAATAGCATACTGAGGAGAAGGTCTTCTACAAAGGTCGTAGTACTTTTTTTGTTGACTGTGAGCGTGTGATATAGTGGTATTGAGTAAGCCCAAAGAGTCTTTTATTTGGGTAAGGTAATCCGAGGCTACTGGGTTACTCGATGGCAGGATGCGTGGTGGAAGAAGAGTGGGATGAAACCCATAGTTCAAGTAGAACGGACTTTGCTTCGTGGTACTGTGGGTTGCGTTGTTGTAAGCAAATTCTGCTAGAGGAAGGAGATCCACCCAATCATCCTGCAAGTATGATGTGTAGC
Source organism: Pelophylax lessonae (assembly GCF_965119305.1). NCBI lineage: Eukaryota > Metazoa > Chordata > Amphibia > Anura > Ranidae > Pelophylax > Pelophylax lessonae. Next base: position 124,515,710 of record NC_138768.1, read on the forward strand.
AACGTAGATATTGCTCAATGCACTGGTTGACTCTTTCAGTCTGTCCGTTGGTCTGAGGATGGTAGGGAGAAGTGAGCTTTCGCTCAATGCGTAAAATTTGACAAAGTGCTTGCCAAAATTTAGAGATGAATTGTGAACCACGGTCGGACAAAAGAGTTTTTGGAATTCCATGCAACTTAAACACATGTTTCATCAGTAGTTCTGCTGTTTGTTTAGATGAAGGTAGCCTACGGATAGCAATGAAATGTGCCATCTTTGTCAAGTGGTCCACTGACACTAGGATAGTATTAAATCCTTTAGAGGGTGGTAGTTCTACTATGAAATCTAAGGATACAACTTCCCATGGAACCTGGGGTATTGGTAGACTACAAAGTAGTCCAGATGGTTTTGTAGTGTCAATTTTGGACCTTGCACAGATGTCACATGAAGAAACAAATTTTTGTACAGACGTCTTCATATCAGGCCACCAAAACTGCCTGGTGAGCAAATTAAAGGTTTTCGTTATACCCATATGTCCTGCCATGGGCACATCATGCGATAACTCCAAAATCTTGGTGCGCATAGTAGGGGGTATGTAGAGTTTGTCATTGTAATAGAGGAAGCCTTCTGCATCAGTACTTAGTTGTGGTGGAGGTGAATCCATTCTTATACTGTGCAAAATCTCTTCCTTCAAGGAACGGACAACACCAATAATGCGTTCATAGGGTATTATGGGAATGGAAGGGATTTCGGCGCAGTTATCTTCGGTTAATCGTGATAGCGCATCCGCTTTTTTATTTTTGTCTGCAGGCGTGTAGGTCACTAGGAAATTAAATCTTAAAAAGAATAATGACCATCGTACCTGCCGGTGGGAGAGAGTCTTGTTAGTCTGGAGGTATTGAAGGTTTTTATGATCTGTATATATGAGTATTGGTAACTGGGTACCTTCGAGCAGATGTCGCCAATTCTCCAATGCCAGTTTTATGGCAAGCAACTCCTTTTCACCCACTGGGTAATTCACCTCTGGGCTGCTTAGTGATTTTGAAAAGAAAGCAACTGGGTGGAGCGATGAAGTGTTTGTTGGTCGTTGGGAGAGAACTGCTCCTACTGCCATATTTGACGCGTCTACCTCTAGAATATATTGGAGGGATGGGTCTGGATGGCGTAGTAGGGGAGCAGAAGTAAAGCTTGATTTTAACAAGCAGAAAGCTTGATTTGCTTCTTCTGACCATTTGAATGTTTTTTTTTATACTTGTCAGTTGTGTGAGAGGTCTCACAATAGCGGAAAAGTTCTTGATGAACTTCCTATAGAAGTTCGAGAATCCAAGGAATCGCTGTAGGGCCTTACGAGTTGTTGGTATAGGCCAGTCTAGAATACAGGATATCTTACTCATATCCATCTTAATTCCAGTTTTGGATATGAAGTATCCTAGAAATAATATTTCTTCTTTATGAAATAGACATTTTTTTAATTTCACATATAGTCTGTGTGAGAGCAGTCTGGACAACACAAGTCTTACATGTTTTATGTGTTCAGGCATAGATCGAGAATAAATAAGTATATCGTCTAGGTATACTACAACACAGACATCAAGTAAGTCTCTAAAGATGTCGTTTATGAATCTTTGGAAAGCTGCGGGAGCATTACATAGCCCGAATGGCATCACAAGGTATTTGAATAGTCCGTATCTGGTTCTGAATGCTGTTTTCCACTCATCCCCATCACGGATTCGGATTAGGTTGTATGCCCCTTTCAGGTCTAATTTGGTGAAATAAGTAGCCCCACGTACCTGTTCAATAAGTTCAGGGATGAGCGGCAAAGGATAGCGATCCTTTATCGTAATCGTGTTTAATTGCCTATAATCGATAATAGGCCTGAGACTGGAATCCTTATTGCGGACAAAGAAAAGTCCTGCAGCAGTGGAAGAAGTAGAGGGTCTAATGAACCCTTTTGTCAAATTCTCATCCAAGTATTCCTTGAGATGAGAAAGTTCATCCTGTGAAAGGGGATAAACATGACCGAAAGGCAATTTGCTGTTAGGGAGTAGATCGATAGTGCAATCGTAATCCCTATGGGGAGGCAACACTTGAGCATTTTTCTCAAGGAACACTTCGGACAGATCCTGATAGCATAGTGGTGCAATTTCATCTGACACCACAGACAGAATCTTCCCATAAGATGGGAGGTTACACGTATTCTCACAATAGTGAGAAGGGAAAACCAAAGTCTGTTTTTTCCAATCTATGATTGGTTGGTGTGTGTGTGTAACCAGGGAAGTCCCAAAATAATAGGAAAATGAGGTGAGGATAGTATGTCAAAGGTGATGGTCTCCACATGTGATTCGTTGGTAGTGGCAAGGAGTGCCTGAGTCTGGTTGGTGATTGGACCAGAAGACAGTGGAATACCATTAATGAAACTAACAGAAACAGGCTTAAATTTTGAAATAATAGGTATTTTATTTAAGGTAACAAAGCGTGTATCAATATAGTTTCCACAAGATCCAGTGTCGACCATAGCCTTGGTGGTGATCCTAGTTTGGTCCCACTGTAATATTAAATGAACAAAAAGATAGGGGTTAGAGAAGGAAGTCGATAATCCTCCCAGCAAGACATGTGAACACTCACCCTCTTTTTTGCGGACAAGGGGACAGGTGTTTATCAAATGATCCGAGGATGCGCAGTACATGCAGAGATTTCTGGATGTTCTTCTAGCTCGTTCAGTAGTCGTTAAAGGTGGGCGTATGGTTCCTACATCCATGGGAGTAGGGTCAACGGCCGAAATCTGAGAAGGACTAGACAATGGCATTCCCATCTTTTCAGCCCTTCTTTCTCGCAGTCGTCTGTCGATGTTGATACTAAGTTGTATCAAGGCCTCCAAGGTGCCAGGTAAATCCGCTCGGGCGAGCTCGTCTTTAACAGCTTCCGATAACCCGAGTCTGAATTGAGTTCGCAAAGATGTGTCATTCCACCCTGAATCAAGGGTCCATCTTTTGAACTCAGATACAAAGTCTTCTACAGGTCTCCTTCCTTGTTTTAAGGCCCTCAACTGAATATCAGCAGTACTCTGCCTATTGGGGTCATCGTATAAACTAGCGAGTTCCGCTAGGAATAAAGAATAGGTGTTGAGAATCTGATCATTACTCTCAAAGAGAGAGTCTGCCCAGGCCCGTGGATCACCCGTCAGGTATGAAATAACGGTACAGACTTTTATTTGATCAGTGGGGTATGTACGAGGTTTTAACAAAAAAAGCAATTGACATGCGTTTTTGAATTCACGAAATTTTTTCCGATCACCTGTAAACACTAGAGGAGGGTTTATTTTAGGTTCAGGAGGCTGAATAGCAGTAAGCCGTGAGAGCTGGGTTACCTGCTGTGTCAGAGTCTGATTCTTTTCTTGTACGTCAGTCAGAGCAAGTATTAACGCTTTTACTTGTTGTGTTAATTGTGTCACTTGAGTGGGTAATTCTGCTGAATCCATTTTTAAGGTTCGTTCAATCTGTAACGCTCCTGCGTTTTTATTTATAGGCTGGATTTGCAGCTGCAAAATCTCCACTCAGTAGTCATGTAGAGATGTGTTGAATACCAGATCCAACTCTCCAGGACTCATCACCGTGGGCCTGTCAGCTTCAACATACAGATATATACACACTCAATGAGATGTTCCTGGAGTGATAGGATGTATATGATAGTATGAAGGTGATGTGCTGAAGGGACAGGTGTGAACAGTGACAAGGATGGTAATCACTTGATAGGTTTTGTATAGGAGAGTTCAAGATGGTATTTAGGAATGCAGATAGGTTAGTATCGAGTATGCTAACAGGTGGTGAGGACAGCAGATGACAAATACAGGATAGACTAACCCAGTGCAAGGATAGATAGTAGTAGACAGGAGAGCCAGCAATCTATGCAGCAGTGCAGATGATAGATGGTAGTAGGCTGAAGAGCTAGCAATCTATGTAACAGTGCAGATGATAGGATAGTATAGATAGGTAGTAACAGTCCTTAATGTGCATAGGTAGATAGTGCAATTAGGTTATGGAGGGTTCCCCTGCGGGGTACTTATCCTTGTAATGTTAGTAGTTTAGAGAGGTCCAGTAGATAAGGGATGGTCCGGTAGCGAGATACAGGGATCAGTAGTGAGGTTCCGGTCTGCTCCAGGTAGAGGGAATAGCTGGAGGTTCCGATCGAGAGACAGGCTTGAAAGCATGTGGATAACAAGGCAGGCTGAATGAACAATGTGAGTGAGACCGCCGGCGGTTGAAATAGCCGCTCTGCGGCGCCCAGCAGTGACATCATCGTTCTTAAAGGTATATGCGTACCACCTGAAGAGAAAGGTGGGACGCATTACAGAGGAAAGTGGTGATTAAGGGTACTGGAGGTACCAGAATCTTACACCGCCAGAATTGAAAGATGGGTTCTCAGATTGTTACCGTATCGATTTACAGTGCGGTACAGACCTGGACCGACTAATGCGGCAGATGCACTTTCCAGATTGCCTCAGTCTTCAGCACCTGTTCATAACCTAGCAGAAGAGTACATTCGTTTTGTGGCTACTAACGCCATGCCTCAGGCATTGACACCGCGGGAGGTTGAAGAATTGTCATCTGTGGATCCGGAAATTGCTCGGTTGAGAAAATGTGTAAGACAAGGGGTTTGGGTGGATTGTGACCCAAGCTATCACAGAATCAAACAAGAGCTGAGTATTGCAGGACAACTAGTTTTACGTGGCAATCGTATTGTGATGCCTAAAGACTTACGAAAACGTACATTACATTTAGCCCATGAGGGCCATCAAGGCATTGTACACACCAAACAAAGATTACGTGAGAAAGTCTGGTGGCCAGGAATTGACAAGGATGTGGAACGTTTGGTTTCTTCATGTCGAGCATGTCAGTTGGTGGGCAGCAAACCTAAACCAGAACCAGTAACTCACACTGTTCTACCTGAGGGACCATGGGAAGATTTAGCCATTGATCTGTGTGACATTCCATCTGGACACCATCTTTTAGTTGTTGTGGACTATTATTCAAGGTGGCAAGAGGTGGTAGTTCTCACTAAAGCTACATCATCCACTGTAATTGAGGGGTTGGAGAGCATTTTTGCGTCTCATGGGTTGCCTAAACGGATTGTGAGTGATAATGGTGCCCAATTTACTTCTCAGGAATTTCAGGATTATCTGAAATCAAATGCTATTGAACATCATCGTACAACTCCATACTGGCCACAGGCTAACGGGGAAGTGGAACGCCAGAATCGAACCTTGCTGAAAGCTTTTCGGATTGCTCATTTAGAGAGAAGAGACTGGAAAAAGGAACTGTGGCATTTTCTTTTGGCTTATCGCACAACTCCGCATACTGTCACTGGAGTTAGTCCTGCGGAACATCTTTGTGGTCGCAAATTCAGGACAAAATTGCCAGACATTGGGGGTCCTCCTACGAGTCAGAAACCTTTTCGGCATATTGATGAGGAAAGGAAGATCCGGGCTGAACAGTATGCAAACCACCGCCGCCAGTGTCAACCTAGTGGCCTTCAACAGGGTGATAAGGTGTTGCTTCAAAATGATCGGTTTAACAAACTGGCTCCGTCCTTTGAACCTGAGCCTTATGTTGTAAAGGAGAAAAGAGGTACTCAAGTGGTTTTAGAGGATTTAGATGGACACACAAAAGTGCGTAATTCCTCATTTGTGAAGAAATTTATTGAGTCAGAAGGTCAAGTATCGGAAGACGGCGAACAGGCAAAGAGTAGTGATGATACTGCCAGTGATCCAGACTTCAATCCACAACCATCCACATCGGAATGGCCAAGAGAAAAACGAGCAACTAATCCACCGGCCTACCTTAAGGACTATGTGTATAGTCAGGAGTTTATAGTTTAAATTTCTAGTTGTTCATCCATGCATTTTGTTAATCTTATTAATACGTTGTGCATGTTATGTTTTATTCAAAGAGAGGAGGGAATGTAGTATGGTAAGCAACGGGTTAAGTTGCTGTCTGCAAAATGTTACAATTATGTATATATCTGGGAGCTGGGTGTGGCTGAAGTTTAGTTGCATGCGTGATGTTCAGTGAATAAAGAAGCAACCTGTACAGCCTGGTCCGTGTTAATACACTACACCTGCCCTCCAAAAGATTGTGGAACGTAATGTCTCTGTGTTGCTGGAACAGAAAGCAACACAGAAAGCATGTGCAGGGATGCTACTTATTTTTTGGTGGCTGGAAAGGATGCAGGATGGTACACACCCTCTGGCACTGGTGGTACCGCCATGTGTCTTGTTCGATTGTGACAGCACGGTCACCTGTACCGCCTTGTTGTTGGCCTCAGCTTCTGACGCCTTGAAACCAGCAGTCCTCCCCAGACCATATGCACTATCATTGGTTTAGCACTGTTATGCTGTGTTACAGTTTGTATGTCTGGGGAACAGGAGTCACACTGGGCCAGAGCTAGGCCGAGAGGTTGCTAACACCACACCATCTTCAACCAGGCCTTCACCCTTTTAAAGTGTGGGGGCTGGTGTATGCAAAAGCCCCTTTATTGGCCCTCCTAAGCCAACTGACCCAGACTCGAAAGGCGGGCAGTGCATTATGTTACAATTTATTCAGTCTGAACTGCAAACCTTGAACATGCAGGGTTAGCCTCTGATCCATGATAGCAGCAAACTCAAACCTCATCCATAACTGTGACCCTAAAAACAAACCTTGTTTTCTCAATTATACAGTAACTTCAAACACAAGTTAAAGAAGTTAAAGCCCCAATCCAGTTTTCTTTTTGGATGGAAATAGGAAGGGTTCAAATCTATGGTTTTCTTTGTTGTCTGTGATCCTGTTGGGGATTTTATCACTCACTTCCTGTTGTGATTACTGGGCATCCCAGGTAACGGAAGTAATGAGAATTCCCCCAATAGGCTTACAAAAAGATTTAAGCTGGCCATAGAGGGAGTGAATTTCATATGTTTTCTTATGAATCGGCTGAAATTTGCTCAGTGGGTGGCCCTGTTGGCCCCACTCCACCCATCATTTAACTGAAAAATAAAGGAGCTAGGGATGCAATTGTTAGCCAAACAGTTCCTTCATTACAATCAAATGCAGGCACCATTCAGGTATTTTTACTGCCGATGCTGCTGGCTGTCAAGATACAATAATGTGTAAATCTACAGTATCTCACAAAAGTTAGTACACCCCTCACGTTTTTGTAAATATTTTATTATATCTTTTTATGTGACAACGCTGGAGAAATGACACTTTGCTACAATTTAAAGTAGTGAGTGTACAGCTTGTATAACAGTGTAAATTTTCTGTCCCCTCAAACACACACCAATTAATATCTAAACCGCTGGCAACAAAAGTGAGTACACCCCTAAGTGGAAATGTCCAAATTGGGCCCAAAGTGTCAATATTTTGTGTGGCCACCATTATTTTCAAGCACTGCTTTAACCTTTTTGGGCATGGAGTTCACCAGAGCTTCACAAGTAGCCACTGGAGTCCTCTACCACTCCTCAATGATAACATCACAGAGCTGGTGGATGTTAGAGACCTTGCGCTCCTCCACCTTCTGTTTAAGGTTCCCCAACAGAGTCTCAAAAGGGTTTAGGTCTGGAAACATGCTTGACCAGCCCATCACCTTTACCTTCAGCTTCTTTAGCAAGGCAGTGGTCGGCTTGGAGTTGTGTTTGGGGTCATTATCATGTTGGAATTATTGCGCTGCGGGCCAGTCTTTGAAGGGAGGGAATCATAGCTCCCCAGTGCCGGCAACACTCATGCAGTCCCAGACCATGACACTCCCACCACCATGCTTGACTGTAGGCAAGACACGCTTGTCTTTGTACACTTTTCCTGGTTGCGACACACGCTTGACATCATTTGAACTAAGTAAGTTTATTTTAGTCTCATCAGACCACATGGCATGGTTCCAGTAATCCATGTCCTAAGTCTGTTGGTCTAAAGCAAACTGTTTGCGGGCTTTTTTGTTCATCATCTTTAGAAGAGGCTTCCTTCCATGCAGACCAATTTGATGCAGTGTGCGGCATATGGTCTAAGCACTGACAGGCTGACCCCCCACACCCTCAACCTCTGCAGCAATGCTGGCAGCACTCATATGTCTATTTCCCAAAGACAACCTCTGGATATGACGCTGAGCACTTGCACTTAACTTCTTTGGTCGACCATGGCGAGGCCTGTTCTGAGTGGAACATGTCCTGTTAAACCGCTGTATGGTCTTGGCCACTGTCTTGCAGCTCAGTTTCAGGGTCTTGGCATTCTTCTTATACCCTAGGCCATCTTTATGTAGAGCAACAATTCTTTTTTTTTCAGATCCTCAGAGAGTTCTTTGCCATGAGGTGCCATGTTGAACTTCCAGTAACCAGTATGACAAAGTGAGAGTGAAAACACCAAAATTTAACACACCTGCTCCCATTCACACCTGAGACCTTGTAACACTAACGAGTCACATGACACCAGGGAGGGAAAACGGCTAATTGGGCCCAATTTGGACATTTTCACTTTGGGGTGTGCTCATTTTTGTTGTCAGCGGTTTAGACATTAATGGCTGTGTGTTGAGTTATTTTGAGGAGACAGCAAATTTGCACTGTCATACAAGCTGTACACTCACTACTTTACATTTTAGCGAAGTGTCATTTCTTCAGTGTTGTCACATGACATAATATGATAAAATATATAAAAAAATGTGAGGGGTGTACTCACTTTTGTGAGATACTGTATGTGTATGGCCAGCTTTAGATGGCAGTATAGTACATTGAGATCAATGAAAGATAATTGATTGGTAACCTTCAGCTTTTACATTTTGTTATTTGTGTGTTTTAACTACATTTTGATCTTTATTTCTTTTCTGATATAAACACATCCAATATTTTTAACTCTCCAGCATTAATTATTAATAGAACTCATAAAACTTGCATGAAGCTGTGCAACTGATTTGTAGATAATCCCATGAACCTTGATGATAGAAAATTGCAGAGCTCTTTTGTATACTGCAGAGCATACTTTTCGTCTTTTCTGCCTTTGAAGTATGGTGTGCTAATAATGTTAGTATAATTTAGCTGTAGACAATAGTAAACACATTGCAGTCCAGCTGCAGAGAACGGTCATTTCCCTGGGCCTCATTTAGGTGATTTTTCCTCATGTAAATTTGAAGATCTCGGCGGTTCCACATCAAAGCACTAATAATGTGGCATTCCTGGAATGAGTGGAGAGAAGTGTTACCACCCATCCTCTGTCCTTTAGAGAAGAGTAAATGCAGTACTATAATTATCCCGACTGAGAATGGGGAATGTCACTGATCCACAATGCATAGTGTATTTCGTCTTCATGGTTCATTAGATGCCATTGTTCGCTCAGTTATGAAATATCTGTTCTTTCAATTCCCTTGTATGGTAAGTAGAATCAGATTTTTGGATACCGTATTCAACACTATTTAATTTTTGTTGCCAGAACAAGGAATACATTGACTACATCTTCCAACACTGTCATGCTGTTTATTCTAATACCATAATATACATGTGGCTCGTGTAATTATGTTTGTTCTGAGATTATACTGTAAATTAAAGGAACCAATATTCCTTAAGAGGACGTAGCATTTGATATATTTTTTCATGCTAAATAACATGTAAATACAACACATTTATTGCCTCTCACAGAGAACACAGCACTTCCCATGGCAGTGCCTTCATCTGCTTTCTTTTCCAGGTGGATAACGCCATTTTTGTTCTTGCATCATCCTGGGTCACCAACTACTTCCTAAAGACCTAGACTGCAATGCTGACTCAGAGATGATACAATCATGTAATCAGGAGCATACTAGGTAACTTTAGCTTTGAGGGCAAATACAACCAACTCGCCCTTTCATGGTAGAATTTCTGCAGACCAAGTAAAATCTATTATAGAAAGTGTTCCATGGAGTCTCATAGGTTGGTGAGCATGGTGACATGAGATTTTTCCTTAACCACTTGCCGACCGGTCACGTTGACCGTACTGTGGCAAAGTGGCTCGTTCCCGTCGAGCGACGTAGACCTACGTCACTGGACTCCTACCCTTGTGGGCGGCGCACGCGCACCGCCGGAGGCTCGCTCCCGCTGTATTCAGTCACAGCGGGAGTCGGGCCAGGGGAGGAGCGGCAGCGATCACCGCTGCTCTTCCCCGATCGTCGGGGAATCGAGTCTGGAGATCCGCCCGCTTGTGTAAACAAAGCGGGCGGACCTCCTAAGTGACAGACAGTGACAGATTGCAGGGTTCAGCATAGCTGAACCTGCGATCTGTCCCTGTGTCACTCAGTCACCTCCCCCCACACACGTTAGTAAGCACCAGGCATACATTAACCCCTCCCTCTCCAATAAAATTAACCCCTTCCCTGCCAGTGTCATTTTTACAGTAACAGTGCATATATATAGCACTGATTACTGCAGTAATGTCACTGGTACCCCCAAAAGTGTCAAAAATGTCAGTCAAGGGTCCGATCTGTCCACCGCAATGTCGCAGTCCCGCAAAAAAAATCGCAGATCGCCGCCATTACTCGTTAAAAAAAAAAAACACCAAAAATGACAGAAATCTTTCCCTTTGTTAGTAAACGCAATATCTTTTGCGCAAACCAAACAAAATACGCTTATTGTGATTTTTCTTTACCAAACATAGGTAGCAGAAAACAAATTGGCCAAAAATGTAAAAAAAATTTTGATTTTTACATTTTTTGGGGGGAATTTCATATAAAAAAAAATGTGAAAAATATGTGATAGGTGATCAAATAGCACCAAAAGAAAGCTCTGTTTGTGGAAAAAAAAGGACGAAAATTTTGTTTGGGTATGGCGTCGCACGGCCGCGCAATTGTCAGTCGCACAGTGCCGAATCGCAAAAAGTGGCCTGGACGTAAGACAGCAAAATCCTCCAGTGGTAAAGTGGTTAAATACATTCTATATTGTGAAACAGCTTTACCTTTTCATACCTTTCAGTACCAGCTTCCTTTAAGTCCTGGTTCACACTACCGCGACTTGTCAGGCGACTTGGCCGCCTGACAAGTCGCGGTCCATTCAGTGCTATGGGAACCGTTCTAATAGGAGCGACTCAAGTCGCTCCGACTTAGAAAATAGTTCCTGCACTACTTTTGACCGAAGTTGGAGCGAATTGCATTGACTTCCATTATGGGAAGTCCGTGCAAGTCGCGCCGAAATCGCAGTGCACGGTGACTTCACTAGTCGCCCTCGAAGTCGGATCGCCATAGTGTGAACCAACACTAAGGCTCTTGGCATTTGATCAATGCCACAATGTAATTGCAGCGAAAGGTGGTTCTACAAAGTATTGACTCAGGGGGGCTGAATACAAAAGCACGCCACACTTTTCACATATTTCTTTGTAGCACTGCCCCCTAGAGGACTGCTGATGATTGACACTTTTCGGATTCCCCTGGGTTACCCGTAGCAACTGCATTCAGAATTCTTAGCACTCTATGTTCTTGGCTCAGTCAATGATGAGTCTAGGGGTAGATGTTTTTGTTTTTTTTATTTAATTTTGGGATGGGAGAAAGGATGAGTGGGATACTCCAACCTTGAACTATTCACAAATTCTGAGGACTTCTAACTTGAGGATGCAGCCAGCCCGCTACTTCATCCTGCCACTTGAATGAAGCTGTGGTAAATGTTCCTGTTTGTATTTCTCTTCAGGGTACTCCCCAGTACCCCCTTTCTCTATACCGGCTGACACCCGTCCACTGACTAAATTCTCTGGAGTGGTCCCCTTGGTGGGCAGACCCCTGGGCAAGATCCTCTGTACTCACAATACTGATTTCCAGATTCTCGCAGTGCCCCAACTCCTCAGTCAGCTCTCCTGGACCTCTGGGCTCGGCTCCACACTGTGCGTTCACCAGGCCAACTGCCTGTGACTGTCATCAACTGCTGCAGAAGAGGAGGCAGCCACCACCCTCCTTCTGGGACTCTGCTTTCCACCAAAGACCTCTACCTCATGTGCCCCTGGCTTTTTATACCCTGCCCCACAATGCACCGAGACAGTCTGTACCAATCCCTGGGGCTGTATCAAAAGTCTATGTGTCATTGGCCAGGTTTCCTCCACTGTCCAATGTGCCTCCCCATTGGACACAGTGGGGACACTCCCTCGGACCAGATACATCACACACTGGGCACACTGAGCAGACCTAACTTACAGATCCTGCTCTCTGGTAAGCAGAGAAAAATATAGATTTTACCTGCTGCTCCTCTGATAGGCAGACAGAGCCAAAACTATACTCACTCTCTAGCACCTATCTAGGAGGGTGCTACATATTTGTAAAAACATTTGAAAATCATTTATCATTTCCTTCCACTTCACAATTATGTGCCACTTTGTGTCGGTCTATCACATAAAATCCCAATAAAATACATTTAAGTTTTTGATTGTAACATGACAAAATGGGGAAAATTTCAAGGGGTATGAATACTTTTTCAAGGTACTGTATATAATACCCAACATACAGTATGTCACCAACTCCTGGCCCTGCTGTGATTGATGTATGAATAGTAAGGCATCTACAGTCAGGGCCACCAGCCCAATGATATGCTATTAGTACAGACCAGGCGGGCAAATAGAGTCTCCAGGGACAGGTTTAATTTAACCTGTTGTCTACTGGAGCATTTTTTAATGTTACAATCTGCTAGAAATTAAAGCTTGTTAAATGTCGCAGCAGCCATGAGCTTCCTTTATCCCCTTGAATACCATGACGTTTATAATGCACCTCGGTAGACAAGAGGTTAAAGTAGATCTAAACCCAATTACTCACATAAGCTTCAACTTGTCAATGCAATCTTTTTTAAATCTGCAGCTTTCATGAAAATAAAACCTGGTTATCTTTCCAGGTGATCCTGTAATGAATGTCTTTCCTAAGACACTTCTCCAGTTCTCCAGTTATAGGTTAACAACTGTAGCCCAGTTGTCACCCTGTCACATGCACCCATGCCAAGCCAAGACATTGCAAAAGCATGGTTCACCATTGCCATTATTAGGAAACTCATTCAAAGCAATGATCTGCAACTGAAGCATGTCGACTGGAAGTGACTGAAAGGGGTTGAAGGAGATCATCAGCACTGACAAGCAAAAACAAGGAAACAAAGGTAAACTGTATGTTATTGAAAGAATATAGCAATTGTTATGACATGCAGTGCTTTAGCAAACTGAATTTCATCCAATTTGAATTGGATTTGAATTTGAACTTGAATTTTGCGGTTTGAATCAATTTTAAAGCAATATTAATCCCTCAGTGATCACTTTCTGCAGCCGATTTAATACATTTATGGGTATGCAGCTACTTTATCTTTTAATCTTTATCTTTGCCTATATTCTAGTTTAAGTTGGTGCCATGACCGCTGCCCCAGATTTCCTATTTTAGTTGGCTGAAACACACAGCTCCGTAGCCTAGGATGACATGGCACTCCCCTGCTCCTCCCCCTCTTCTCCCTCCTAACAAACTGACTGGAAACTGCACTGTCCACTGTCAACTTCATAAAGTTCAGGGAAGCAAAACTGAAAGAACAGGAGCTAATAGCATTAAAATTGTAAACTGAAAGTGCTGGGGTAGGAATTTGAATAGTTTACTGGGGAATGTTTATTTAATTGAGCTCAGTGTGTGAAACTAAACACTGGGGGTTTCATACTACTATAAAGCTAATAAATATATTACATAAAATGTATTATACAACTGTTTTGAGATGAACCTTGCTAAATGGAGATTTGCACCTTCTCTGGTTGCAGACAAAACATGCCTTTTTTTAAAAGCAAAAATAAAATATTGTTTGAGGGGATCTCATAGTAAGCACATATAGAAAAGTAATATAGACACGTAGCTGACCACATTTACTAGCCCGAGGCGCTGATTACGATGGGAAAATCTGACAGGGTGGTTCGAATACAGAATTAGTTTGGTAGATTAACTTTTTGTCATAGAAAAAGGCTTGTTCCCCTGATGATGTAATCTATAATGAAACGCATAGGGTGGGGGCTATGGCAATGTCACCATCACACATGTGAAGCAGATTGGTGGCCGGGCCCGGACTGTCAGCCCATAGAAATGACAAGGCATGATTTCTTGTCCCAATGCTTGTTGCTAGTCGATTCATTGTGAGTGTGCATTTTTTATGTTCTTCAATAAAAATGTTTTTATGGGTTTACACTATGGGATTGTTCCTTTCATTGAAAATTGTGAATATGTGTAAAAGTGCTGCGCATTCAAATAATAATGTGAATCTGTATAGAATGTTGTAATACTGTGACCAATCAAATTAAATATAAATTCAATTAATGGTGAATTCTAAAGTGATTTTGCATGCAATGAAACCTCAATGTGTGAGAATCAGTATTAAGTGCTGAAATAATATAATTATATCCAGTATAACATTCAATTAATCAAATAAAGAATTAAATAAAATTAAATAAAATAGTGGAATTAGAAATATAACTGCATTAAAACATCACGCTGTCGACATCCATACAGAATGCTTGTGTAGTACACTTGTATCAATAAATAAATAAACACAAATATTCCAAATGTGAAGTCTGTGATTTTGATTAGTCCCAATCACCAGTGTTCTATTAACACTTTAATAGATATTCCATGGCTGCAATATGGCTGCAATATTCCATGGCTGCAAGACTTAAAAAATCGCTCACATAGTGCTGGTGCTACAGCACACCAGTCTATACAAACGAATTTCATGAAGGTTGGTTCGTTGACGATCAGTACAAAGATGCCGCTGCTTTCACATGTATCAGTTTTCCTCGCTGTGTGATACTAAGTTCACCGACAATAGCCTGGCCCCTCCCCTAGGTGTGACGGCACCGGGACTGCATGCCTTCCTCAGAGGGATCTGATTGGTCGGTGAAACTGCCGGCTTTTATCAAAGGGGAATCAATGTGATTAATCCTCAGGTTGCTGAATTTTGACATTCCATTACAAGTGTTCTGCCTACGTATTAAAGTTTTATACCCCTACACAGCTATGGCGGCGAGGAGTGTTGAGCAGCGGGATGTTAGAACCAATCGTCTTATATCACAAAAAACAATCAGAAGACAAACACAAATGTCGATCCCTATATTGTATATATGAGCAGGGGACTCCATACTAGTATTCAGGACCTTATGGGAATGTATGATAAAAATGCATATTAACACTATGCTATTGCACATCATATATAATCTTAATTATACATGTATATTTACTGGCACTTAATATATCGGAATGCGCCAATGTTGTAATATAAATTGACTATTACTGCAGTGTGTTGTTGTAAGTGTCCAAGCATTGATATTATCCCATATGCTGCCCTTATATAATTTGTACAAACCTTATATATGAAATTGCTGTTTATTAAATAAACTAGATATCGGGGGAAATTGTGGCAAGATATATTGTAAGAGCTCTCGAAAGATATATATATATTTTATTTACCTCAAGCTGCTTGGTATTTTGGGGGTCCTATTATTGCTATCATGGATGGATATTTATTTAAGCTATTATATAAGTAGATGGCATTGGCCCATTATTAATAATTATAATTTAGATATATAGCCCTATTGACAGTAAAATATATAATGATGACAGATACCTTTATTGATAATCATGACTATTATATGAGGTATTGGTGTATTCCTCATAATCGGGATATTGGTATATATCTATAATGGGCCAATTTTTTTGGTCCACAATTGTATAAATGCATCTCAATCATTATTGACCACATATATAGGTGTACCATAACTAATAATTTCCTATAAAGCATCCAAGTTCAAAATCCTTATTGAATCTCCCCGGTATGAGAGATGGGATAAGACACTGCTGGAACAGTTAAAGGGCAAAAATGTATAAACCTATTACAAGACAATTTTATGTTGCAGGTTATTGAGGCCCCCACTAGAAATGATGTTTTGTTGGACCTGGTAATCTCAAACCATGCAGAGCTTATTAATAATGTTCATATAAAAGAACATCTGGGTAGCAGTGACCATAACATGATTTCATTTAATGTTAGCTCTAAGCAAAAAAATGCATATAGGAAATACAAAAACACTTAACTTTAAGAGAGCAAATTTTCCAAGGATGAGGGCTGCTCTCCAGGATTTAGACTGGGAGGGAATATTGGCATCGATGAGCACAGAACAGAAATGGGAAATTTTCAAAAAGACTTTATACAAACTCACTGTAAAGTATATTCCCATAGGTAATAAGTTTAAAAGGCTAAAAATAAAACCTATGTGGCTCACGGCCAAAGTTAAAAAAGCTATAGATAAAAAGAAAAAAGATTTTAAAAAATCTAAAAATGAGGGAACGCTATCATTGTTTAATTGTTACAAAGAATATAACAGAATATGTAAAAAGGAAACCAGGGACGCAAAAATTCAAAATGAACGATTGCAAAAGATAGTAGGACAAACCCCAAAAAATTCTTCAAATATATTAACAGTAAAAAAGTTACATCTGAGCACGTAGGCCCTCTACAAAATAATCTGGAGTAGTGACTGGGGACAAAGAGAAGGCAAATTTATTAAATACTGTACTTTCTTCAGCTCTGTGTATACAAAAGAACATGGGGGAGTTCATGACCATAATGAGGATGGTATTGACACAGCCCCACAATGATCCACAATGGCTCAAAAGTGATATGGTCCAGAAATATTTAGACAGAATAAGGGTGGATAAAGCGCCTGGACCAGATGGCATTCACCCACCCATCCTAAAAGAATTGAGCGCTGTAATTTCTAAGCCTTTGTTTCTAATTTTTAGGGACTCGTTAAGGACTGGAATAGTACCACTGGATTGGCGTAGGGCCAATGTGGTACCTATATTTAAAAAGGATCAAAGTCTTTGCCAAGTAACTATAAACCTGTTAGTTTAACTTCTATAGTCGGGAAGATATTGGAGAGTTTAACCACTTTACTACCGCTCACGGTAATACTACTGCGGCAGAGTGGCTCGTTCCCGTCCAGTCACGTAGTATTAACGTGACTGGACTCCTCCCCTTCTGGGCGGCGCTTGCGCGCCGCCGGAGGCTCGCTCCCGCTGTTTTCATTCACAGCGGGAGTCGGGCCAGGGGAGGAGCAGCGGCGATCGCCGCTGCTCTTACCCGATCGTCGGGGATCGAGTCTGGAGATCCGCCCGCTGTGTGTAAACACAGCGGGCGGATCTCCATAGTGACAGGGAGTGACAGATCGGACTGTTCAGCATAGCTGGACATCCGATCTGTCCATGAATCACATAGTCACCTCCCCCCCTACACGTCAGTAAGCACCAGGCATACATTAACCCCTCCCTCTCCAATAAAATTAACCCCTTCCCTGCCAGTGTCATTTTTACAGTAACAGTGCATATATATAGCACTGATTACTGCAGTAATGTCACTGGTACCCCCAAAAGTGTCAAAAATGTCAGTCAGGGGTCCGGTCTGTCCGCCGCAATGTCGCAGTCCCGCAAAAAAAATCGCAGATCGCCGCCATTACGCGTTAAAAAAAAAACACCAAAAATGACAGAAATCTTTCCCTTTGTTAGTAAACGCAATAACTTTTGCGCAAACCAATCAAAATACGCTTATTGCGATTTTTTTTACCAAACATATGTAGCATAAAACAAATTGGCAAAAAACTTTTAAAAAAATTGGTTTTTACATCTTTTTTGGGGGGAATTTCATATAAAAAAATGTGAAAAATATTGTTATTTTTTCAAAATAAACGCTCTTTTTTTGTTTATAGCGCAAAAAGTAAAAATCGCACAGGTGATCAAATACCACCAAAAGAAAGCTCTGTTTGTGGGAGAAAAAGGACGTAAATTTCGTTTGGGTACGGCGTCGCACGACGTAAATTGTCAGTTGAAGTCGCACAGCGCCGAATCGCAAAAAGTGGCCTGGACGGAAGACAGCAAAATCCTCCGGTTGTAAAGTGGTTAATAAAAGACCACATAGATGAGTTCTTGCGGAAAAAAAATATTTTAAGTAACAGACAGCATGGATTCATGAAAGACAGAAGTTGTCAAACAAACCTGATTTCTTGTTATGAGGGGGTAAGTAAAACCTTGGACAGAGGGGTGGCTGTGGACGTAGTATACTTGGATTTTGCAAAAGCGTTTGACACAGTTCCCCACACACGGCTAATGTGTAAGGTAAAGTCTACTGGCTTAGAAAGATCAGTTTGTAAATGGATAGAAAATTGGCTAAAAGATACAATTCAGAGAGTAGTGGTTAATGATTCTTACTCTGAATGGTCTAAAGCTATCAGTGGTGTACCCCAAGGTTCAGTGTTGGGACTCTTACTTTTTAATATCTTTATAAATGATAAAGGGTCTGAGATTAAAAGTAGCATTTCAGTCTTTGCAGATGACACCAAGCTTTGCAGTGGAATAACTTCTTTAAATTATGTCTCCAACTTACAAGCTGACCTCAATGCACTGTTTCATTGGGCAACTATGTGGCAAATGAGGTTTAATGTTGATAAATGTAAAGTTATGCATTTGGGGGCTAAGAATATGCATGCATCATACATACTAGGGGGCAGAAATCGTCCTCCAGCTCCTGAATCTGATCTGTCCCTCTCCCTGCTATCAGCTTTTATCTGTTGAGAAAGAGACAGTTGTCCCTCACTAATCCCCCTCCCTTGTGTGGGCCCCCCTCCCAGCACTTATCTCTGCTCAGGAGTTTATTTGTGAATTGTAACTTTGTTTCTCTCTCTCTGTCTCTCTGATCACTGAGCTCCAACTGTATGTTTTTCAGCCTGTATATTTTTCTCATCTCATCTTCTCTTTTATTTAACATAGTTTTTTTTAAGATTTAGCAGGAATTGTGCGAGTTATGTTCTATTTGTGTCTGCTAATAGTGATTTTGTTGTAATTTTAGCTAAATATATCTTTAATATTTTCTTGGGGGGGGCCCTGCCAGGTAGTCTGTACGGGGCCCCGTGATTTCTAACAGCAGCCCTGCTAAGGGGAGTAGAACTGGGGGAATCCATAGCGGAGAAGGATCTGGGTGTTCTGGTAGATCATAAGCTTAATAATAGCATGCAATGCCAAGCTGCGATTTCCAAAGCAAGCAAAGTCCTTTCTTGTATTAGGAGAGGCATGGACTCCAGAGAGAGAGATATCATTTTGCCCCTGTACAGATCATTAGTAAGACCTCATCTGGAATATGCAGTTCCGTTTTGGGCACCAGTTCTTAAAAAAGATATCAGGGAACTGGAGAAAGTGCAGAGAAGGGCAACCAAACTGATAAAAGGCATGGAGGAGCTCAGCTATGAGAAAAGATTAGAGGAACTGAATTTATTCTCTCTTGAGAAGAGGAGATTAAGGGGGAATATGATCAACATGTATAAATACATAAGGGGTCCATATAGTGAACTTGGTGTTGAGTTGTTCACTTTAAGGTCAACACAGAGGACGTCTAGAGGAAAACAGATTTAGTCTCCAAATACGGAAAGGTTTCTTCACAGTAAGAGCTGTGAAATGTGGAATAGACTCCCTCCAGAGGCGGTTCTGGCTAGCTCACTAGATTGATTTAAAAAAGGTCTGGATTCTTTCCTGGGTGTACTTAACATAAGTGGGTACTAAAATTTTGTTAGGTAAAGTTGATTCAGGGAATATCTCTCGGGGGATCAGGAAGGTTTTTTTTTCCCCCTGCTGTAGCAGATTGGATCATGCTTCGCGGGGGTTTATTTGCCTTCCTCTGGATCAACTGCGGGTATAGGATTGTGTATATGGGATTGTATAGTTGGGTTTTTTTTGGTTGAACCAGATGGACTTGTGTCTTTTTTTCAACCTGACTAACTATGTAACTATGGTATTGATTAAACCTAAGCGCGAGATCCCATCCCATAAGGTGCGCAAATACCCTTAAGGGGAGTCACAAGAGGGAAGGGAGAACACCAGACAAACCGCTACACAGTTTTGCTGCCACGGAATATCTATTAAAGTGTTAATAGAACACTGGAGTTCGGGACCAATCAAAATCCCGGACTTAGATACACATTTGGAATATTTGTGTTTATTTATTTATTGATACAAGTGTACTACACGAGCATTCTGTATGGATGTCGACAGAGTGATGTCTTAATGCAGTTATATTTCTAATTCCACTATTTCATTTAATTGTATTTATTATTTC
Source organism: Pelophylax lessonae (assembly GCF_965119305.1). Lineage (NCBI taxonomy): Eukaryota > Metazoa > Chordata > Amphibia > Anura > Ranidae > Pelophylax > Pelophylax lessonae. The sequence goes on from NC_138768.1 coordinate 124,535,811, forward strand.
ATTATTTGATTAATTGAATATTATAGTGGATATAATTATATTATTTCAGCACCTAATACGGATTCTCACACATTGAGCTTTCATTGCATGCAAAATCACTTTAGAATTCACCATTGATTGAATTTACATTTAATTTGATTGGTCACAGTATTACAACATTCTATACAGATTCACATTATTATTTAAATGAACAGCACTTTTACACATATTTAGTATTTCAGTACTAACCTTGAAGGGTAGTGATCAGTGCAAGCAGCGTTACGACATTGTTTTTTACATGGTTGCTCACGGGATTATACATATTATTGAAAATTGTGGCCACATATCTTTGATTGGTCTGGGAGAGGAACCATATCAGCCAGTGGGAGGCTAATAACCCTTTCATGCACTGAATGACCATCTGTAAGCTACAGCAGTCATTGAGATTTGGTAAGGAGCCATAGTGTGTACATCTTGGATTGGGTGCACGTTTTTTTTGTACCCTATGCAGATTACTCTTTCACACTTTGTTGATTTATGTGGCATTTTAATTGATTCATTTTATGCATCACTTTATATGGACACTTGAACAAAATCACCTGTAATTATGGCATAGGGACAGACTATATGGACGTAAGTGGACCAAGACCTATTAAATATAGATCTGATGCTCTCCAGGTGAAGACAAAATAAGTCAAGAAATCAATGTAGTCATAGAAAATGTTATTCACAAGTTGTTTAAATATAGTATGTGCATCAGCTAATACTCAAAATCGGTATGAAAGACCATTTTTCTTTTGTCTGCGTTCCTAATTTAAACAAGATTATAGGTCTTGGTTAATTATCATTTTGAAATGGCTTTTACAAATTTCTAACTGTTATTTTTATTCAGCAGTGTACAGACAGTCTTTACTAGGTTCTTGATAGTGCACAGATAACTGTAGAGTGTGATCCTACTATCCTTCCTTACTTTCTTCTTTCTATACCTTTATGGAGGCTCTAATAAAGATACTTACATAGGGCTTTCAGTTCTGCTTCAAAAAGAGGAATATTGCACGTGGAAGGAGTTCAATGGTGGAATCATAGATAAGTCCAAGCACAGAAAAGTCCAAAAAGGCAGCTGCTCTGGAAAATAATGATGTGCTTGGTAGGAGATTACCCAGTTTACTAATTATTAGTAGGGTTGTACATGCAAGATAATTTTAGCCCTAAGATGACAGGTATAATAGGAGTAAGATTAACGTGTATGCAGGGCTTTTTTTCAGCGGGAACGTGGGGGAACGCAGTTCTGGCACCTCCAGCACTGAATGTATGTAATGGCAAGGGGTGCTGGGCTTTGCTACGGGTGTCTTTTGATGCTGGCTGGTGGGGGATCTATTGTTGCTGGAGGTGATATATTTTTGTGGGGAGTTTATTGTTGCTGGTGAGGTCTACTGTTGCTGCTGGGAGAGCTATTGAAGGGATTTATTTTTACAGAGGGGGTCTATTGTTGCTGGGGTTGGTCTTATGTGCTGGGGGGGGGGTCAGTTGCTGCAGAGAGGGATCTACTGTTGAGGAAACCGTCTGTTGTAAATGGCTGCTGGGGGGTCTATTGATGCTGTCTGTGGGGAGATCTGATGTTGCTGCTGAGGGTCTATTGTTGCTGGGTGTATTTTGTTGTGTCTGGTTCATTGTTGCTGGTGGGATCTATTGTTGCTGGGGATGTCCTTTGTTGTTATTTTGCTGCTTTTCTTGTTATCATTAACAAATCCAAAACAAATTACTTAGTACCACAAATGATACTTGATTCTGTATTCTCTAAAAGGGGCAGTACTGGGAGGTGGGTAGGGGGTGGAAGCTAGGTACAGTGCTCTGAGGTAGGTAGGGGGCGGAGAAAAGGGGTAACTCCAAAAGTGGGAGTTCCTGCACCTATTCTCTGAGAAAAAAAGCCCTGCGTGCATGAATCCCTCAAACATAATCCAGTATAAAGTAGAATGGTTTAAGTTTGGGGAACAAGCCAACAAGATCTGGTGATATTCATTGAAAGGAGTTAAGAGTCGCCCCTTGCCCGCCATGAGGACTGGAAAGTAAGATGAATGGTTGTTTGCTGTCCACAGCTTAAGATGCACAAGTGGAATGGTACTAAATCTGTGTCTTGATGTCCTGGCAATGTCTTGTCCATCATAAACTGAAGAAGCAGTAGCAGAGAAGGGATCAACCTAAAGCCTAGCTTGACATTAGAGAAAAGGATTCAGCACAGAGTACACTAAGTGCTCGTTTACACTTGCTTCATCATGCTTTTTTATGCGTTTTTGATGCTTCGGTGATGCTTCAAATATACTTTTTGAAGCTTTAATAAAGCTTTGCAAATGCCCTGTGCGTTGATTTTCTATTTGTTTTAAAGGGGCTCAGTAGAATCCCCACTCAGTAGTACCTCCAGTCAGCAGATCCCTAGCTCATTGGTACCCTTGTTCAGCAGATCCCCAGCTTATTAGTACCCTTTTTCAGCAGATCACCTATTCAGTAGTACTCCCAGCTCTGCTGAAGCCCATCTCAGAAGGAACCCCTAGCTCTGCTGATCCCCCGCTCAGTAGTAACCCCCAGCTCTGCTAATCCCCTGTTCAGTAGTAACCTCAAGCTCTGTTGATCACACACTCAGTAGTAACCCCCTAGCTTTGCTGATCCTCTGGTTTTCTGTTCCCCCTCTCTCTCAGGTCATTTGCACTTGCTTCAACATTAAAGAGCCTACTGCTTCATCATGCTTTTTTGATGTGCTTTTGATGCTTCGGGTGATGCTTCAGTGATGCTTCAATGATGCGTCAAATGATACTTTTTTGAAGCTTTAATGAAGCTTGGCAAATACCCTGTGTGCGTTCATTTTCTAGTGTACAGAGTACACTAAGTGCTCATTTACACTTGCTTCATCATGCTTTTTTATGTGTTTTTGATGCTTCGGTGATGCTTCAATTATACTTTTTGAAGCTTTAATGAAGCTTCGCAAATGCCCTGTGCGTTGATTTTCTATTTGTTTTAAAGGGGCCAGTAGAATCCCAGCTTAGTAGTACCTACAGTCAGCAGATCCCCAGCTCATTAGTACCCTCGTTCAGCAGATCCCCTGCTTATTAGTACCCTTGTTCAGCAGATCACCTATTCAGTAGTACTCCCAGCTCTGCTGATGCCAATTAAGAAGGAACCCCTAGCTCTGCTGATCCCCCGCTCAGTACTAACCCCCAGCTCTGCTAATCCCCCGTTCAGTAGTAACCTCCAGCTCTGTTGATTCCCCACTCAGTAGTAACCCCACAGTTTTGGCTGATCCTCTGGTTTGCTGTTCCTCCTCTTTCTCAGGTCCTTGCTCACCTCCTGCTATATTGCTCCCATGCTGTACAGCATGTGTGACATTGCTAGTTTCTCCTGCTCTGGTCCCCCAGCTCGGCTGATCCTCTGCTGCTCAGTCCTCTTTCTCTGGCCCCGCCCACCTGCTGCTATAGTGTTCCCATGTTGCACACTATGTGTACCGTCTGCTCCACTCCAGTCCGGACCCCGTTCACCTTCCTGTTGCTCCACTCTGCACACAAGATGTGACGTCTGAACCGGAAGTGGCAGCTGATGACATCTTTCTGAGAGCCCATTGCTGTTGTACAATAAGCCTATGATTAGGAATGGGATGTCTAAAAGGTTCATCTACTGTAGGTATTATGGTCAGATGTCCACAAACCTTTAACCATATAGTATATGCGCTAGAAATATTCTTGCATAACCTGTTATCCAGTGAAAAGGGAGATAGAATACACAGACCAAATAGCCTTTTATATAATTTCTATAAATATTGCATTTATTTCCAAAATATTATTTTCCTCAGTAGTATACATATTTTGAAATTAAAAGTCCATCAGTGGCTCTATTAGCTTTAAATCTGGATAGAAAGGTTTGATTTTTGGTTTCCCAGTGCTTCCTGGGCTATCTCAAACCTGCAATTAGTGATGGGTCGAACACCCCCCTGTTTGGTTCGCACTAGAACATCTCGAACAGGAAAAAAGCGAACATGCAAACTCTATTAAAGTCTATGGGACACAAACATAAAAAAATCAAAAGTCCTAATTTTAAAGGCTTATATGCAAGTGATTGCCATAAAAAGTGTATGGAGACGTGGGTACTGCCCTGGGGGACATGTATCAATGCAAAAAAAGTTTTTTAAAAATTATCGTTTTTACAGCAGCGGTGATTTTAATGATGCTTAAAGTGAAACAATAAAAATGAAAAATTCCTTTCAATATCGTGCCTGGGGGTGGGTCGCCTTAATGTGCCTTTAAAGTGGTGCATTTGTATGATGTATGTAGCCTACTGTACCAATACTGATATTTATAAAGGAAAAAATGTAATTTAAGCTTGCTCGCGGCTGTAATGTATTGTCGGTTCCCGGCAATACAGATTAAAAAAACGGCGTGGGTCCCCCACTCCCAAATTCATACCAGACCCTTATCTGAGCATGCAGCCTGGCAGACCAGGAAAGGAGGGGGGCAAGCAAGCGCCCCCCCCTCCTGAACCATACCAGGCCGCTTGCCCTCAACATGGGAAGGGTGCTTTGGGGTGTTGATGGGGACAAGGGCCTCTTCCCGACAACCCTAGGCTGTGGTTGTGGGGGTCTGCGGGTGGGGGACTTATCGGAATGTGGAAGCCCCCTTTAACAAGGAAGCCCCCAGATGCCACCCCCCCCCCAAAGTGAATGGGTATCGGGTACCCCTACCCATTCACCAAAAAAGTGTAAAAAAGTAAAAACCAGAGAACACACTTTTTGACGAGTCCTTTATTAAAAAAAAATAAATTAATATAATTAAATAAAAAATAGTGTCCCTCTACGTAAATCCATCGTCAATCACGACGCCCTCCAGGACCCGAAAAATAAAAAAAAAATACAAAAATAATTTGTCTCTTCCGAGGCTAGCCGCCACATGCTGCTCTTTAGCTTTGACAGTTCTTAGCATGAAGTGCCCCTTAACATCTGTACCAGACCCCAAGGGCCTGGTATGGATTTTCGGGGGGACCTTTAATTTTGGTGTGGAGTTCTTCTTAAAATCTATACCAGACGCAAAAGGCCTGATATAGATTTGGGGGGGGGACCCCGTGTCGTTTTTTTTTAAATTCTGTCATAGGGTTCCCCTTAACCAATTAAATACAGGGCACTTTCACCCCCTTCCTGCCCAGACCAATTTTCAGCTTTCAATGCTCTTTGGTATCTATGGGAAATATTGGGCAGCTTGACATGGCACTGCTCCCTGTCTTTAACACTGGTGTCTATAGGAAATATTGGTCAGCTTGGCATGGCACTGCTCCTGAACTATAAGTGACAGGGACACAAAACTTGGGGAGCACTGAGAGGGGACCCAGGACTACAACATATCTATACATTTTAAAAGTGGAGTATGTCTGTACACTAAACTGACTGCACTAAACTAACACAACACACTATCCACTAACTACCTGCCTATTCTCTATTGTAACACACTATACAGGGCTGCCCTGTAAGCAGCAGCCTTATATAGTGTGGGGCGTGGACTTTGTCCCTGAGCCATGATTGGCCAATCATGGCTCTGAAAGGACATTGTGCTGTTATTGGCCAAAGCATACAGGTCAGGTGCATGCTTTGGCCAATCATCAGCAATCAATGCACTGCAACAATACACTGCATTATGGGGCGCTCATCGGCAGGCAAAATTCCCGCTCCCCCCCCCTATTTGTTCGTGTGTTCTGTGAAAACACGAACAGCTGATGTTCGTGTTGAACTTCCGTTCGACTCAAACACAGAGCCCATCCCTGTCTGCAATACCTCCAAAACAAAGCAAAGCTAAAGCTGAATAAAAGCCTCTCAAAAGCAGCAGGTGCTTCAAGCGAGCTTTGTCATAGACTTCTATGGAGGCTTTGGAGATGCTTTGAAGCAGCAAGAAAGCGATATGGGGTATAATTTTTGAAGCGAAGCAAAGCTAAGGAATGTGTAATCAGTACTGTATTTTATTAGTGATATGTCTGAAGCCACATTTTGAAGCATCTATAGCAAGCCCTAGGGAAGAGTGAGGCCCAGGGGAAGTGGTACTGCTTTTACTGTTGAATGGTGCTAGTGGAAATCATCTGGTGTATAAAGATCTGGCCTGCCTCAGTAAGGGTTCTCTCTTATGTGGCAGCTGCCTTCCAATCCTTTTACCCCACATTATACCCATGTTACAGAACATACAGTATCTCACAAAAGTGAGTACATATATCTTTTCATGTTACAACACTGAAGAAATTACACTTTGAAACAATGTAAAGTAGTGAGTGTACAGCTTGTATAACAGTGTACATTTGCTGTCCCCTCAAAATAACTCAACACACAGCCATTAATTTCTTAACCGCTGGCAACAAAAGTGAGTACACCCCTAAGTGAAAATGTCCAAATTGGGCCCAAAAAGCCATTTTCCCTACCTGGTTTGACTCGTTAGCGTTACAAGGTCTCAGGTGTAAATGGGGAGCAGGTGTTTTTTAATTTGGTGTTATCGCTCTCACTCTCTCATACTGGTCACTGGAAGTTCAACATGGCACTTCATAGCAAAGAACTCTCTGAGGATCTGGAAAAAAAGAATTGTTATTCTACATAAAGATGGCCTAGCCTATAAGAAGATTACCAAAGCCCTGAAACTGAGCTGCAGCACAGTGGCCAAGACCATACAGCAGTTTATCAGGTAAGGTTCCACTCAGAGCAGGCCTTGCCATGGTCCACCAAAGAAGTAAAACGTATGAGTGCTGCAGCATTGCTGCAGTGGTTGAAGGTGTGGGGGGGTCAGCCTGTCAGTGCTCATACCATAGGCTGCACACTGCATCAAATTAGTCTGCATGGATATCGTCCCAGAAGGAAGCCTCTTCTAAAGATGATTCACAAGAAAGCCCACAAACAGTTTGCTGAAGACAAGCAGACTAAGGACATCGATTGCTGGGGGGCAGTAATTAGTGCAGGGCAGTATTCTAACATGATAAGGACCCCAAACACACCTCCAAGATGACCATTGCCTTGCTAAAGAAGATGAGGGTAAAGGTGATGGACTGGCCAAGCAAGTCTATAGACCTTAACCCTATTGAGCATTTGTGGGACTTCCTCAAATGGAAGGTGGAGGAGTGGAAGGTCTCTAACATCCTCCAGCCTTGTGATGCCATCATGGAGAAGTGCAAGAGGACCCCAGTGGCAACCTGTGAAGCTCTGGTGAACTCCATGCCCAAGAGGGTTAAGGCAGTGCTGAAAAATAATGGCGACCACACAAAATATTGACACTTTTGGCCCAATTTGGACATGGTCACTTAGGGGTGTACTCACTTTTGTTGCCAGGGGTTTTGACATTAATGGCGGTGTGTTGAGTTATTTTGAGGGGAAAGAAAATTTACACTGTTATACAAGCTGTACACTCACTACTTTACATTATAGCAAAGTTTCATTTCTTCAGTGTTGTCACACGAAAAGATACAATTAAATAATTACAAAAATGTGAGGGGTGTACTCACTTTTGTGAGATTCTGTATCTGTTAGGAAGTAATTCAGTCCCTTTTTCATATCTTCATCACTTGAGGATGGATTTAAACCTAGACCTGAAGAATAATTTAGTGAAGCAAGATCCCAGCTCTCAGTACTACAACTTGAGTTTACTATTCATCTTATAAGTTTTTCATGTGTGGAATCATGGAGTGTAGTGGAAAATCTAAAATTACTCCGGTAGTTCTCTTTCCACATAATCTTCATGATAGTATGCACTTAATCCTTCCCTTCCCTGTTTTCATTATATTTGTCTGTCCTGGTATTATCTAGCAGATGTCTTCTCATTCTGTAGGATAAATTGCCATAAATGTCGTCATAGCCATATCTATCATCATAGTAGTGATCGTAATATACATTTACCTTGATTATTAGACTCTAATTGTGGATCTGTGTTTAGATCTCTGCAAAGGAAATTTGGATGAAGTAAAGTGGAGATTGGTTTTCATTAGGAATGGAATGTTTCATTTCCTCACTTGTGTTTTCATCTCTGTACATGCGACTTCTACCCAATAAAATCTCTTTTTATTAATTGTACTGCTCCTCCCTGCAGTTATATTATTTAGTGCACCTTTGTGATGTTGCAGATCCTCATACCTTCTCTTCTTTTTAGGGCCGAATCGATACAATAAATCATTCATTCACACAGTGGGGTTCATTTAGTAAAGGCAAACAGGGTTTTCACTTTGAACACATTCCTATTATTTAGTGAATTTAAATGCACTTTGAAAAGAATATCCAATCACGTGCACAGAAAATTAAAAAAACTAAATTTTTGTTTGCACGTGGTTGGATGATGAAAGTCAGCAGAGCTTCCCCTCATTCACTAAGCTGGGGGTAATTTCCTCTGCAAAGAGAAAATTAGTGTGCAAAGTGTATAACCTGTTTGCCTTTAGTAAATCAATGTGTATTGATATTGTCTAAAAAAGAGTACAAAAGGACATCTTTTACAGTGCAAGTATAATAATGCAAATGATTTGTGTTAGTCCTTACCATTGATTTAGTATTTGACACCAATATGTTTTATTATTTTAGCAGCTGGTTCTGTGATTACATTGGTTGTTCATAGTAAGACATTTATATGATACCTTTGATGCATTGTATTTATTATCATTAATACTAATTTATATGCACTGTATTTATTTTTAAAATATTCCTACATTATACATGTAGCACTATCCTTGGAAGCTGCTTGAAACTGATTCCCCTGGGTAACCCATAGCAACAACTTATTGATTCTTAGTGCTTTAATTGTTTGGCTCAGTCAGGAAACAGTCCAGGGGATTTGGTTTTTGTTGTTTTTATTTTAGAACTTGGGATGGGAGAAGGGATGAGTGGGTTACTCCAACTGGATGAACTATGCACAACTTGAGGACTTCTAGCTATGTTGAGTGCGACAAGGCCGCTGCTTCACCTTGCCACTGTAGTGAAGTACTTGATAAGCGAACTGTATAGTGAATTACTCTTCAGGGCCCCGATTGGCACCCCCTTTACCCTTACTCTTCAGGGTTATACTTGGCACCCCCTTTACTCTTGCTAACTGTGTGAGCAGACCTTCTATCCTCTGACTTCTCTGAAGTGGTCCCCCTTCGTGGGGAGACCCATTGGCTAGCCCCCTGGTACTCACGGACACTGTTTTCCCAGATAACTCTGCCAGCAGCTCATCCGTCAGCTTCCCAGGATCCTTCAGGCTCAGCTCCACACCTGGCTCACCAGGCCAACTGCCTCTGGCCACCTTCCTCAGACAGCAGGAGGAGAGACAGCCGTTACCCTCCTCCTGGGATTCTGCTTCCCGCCAAAGACGCCCTGTCACATGTGCCCTTGGTTTTTATGGTCAATCCCAGGATGCACTGCAGTGGTGCCCTCTCACTGGGACTGCCACAAAAGCCCGTTTGCCACTGACCAGGTTTCCTCCACTGTCCAACACGCTCCCCTATTGGATACAGTGGGGACACTCCCTCAGACCAAGTGACTCATACCTGGACACATGTAACAGGCATAACTAATAGATCAGGTTCCCCTGATAAGCAGATGGAGTGCTGAAATTGCTAGCATTATAATCACTAATAATTTGAAAACTAATAATTTGAGGCAGAGTTTCACACTTAACTGAGTCAGTGGTAGGTTGTATTCTGTAGCAGCAAAGAGGGGAATTATGAATAACGCTGTACTTTTATAAATAATCTGTTTCTGCTCATGTTTATCATTGCTTTGATGTGTGAAAAAAACTTTTAACGTTTTACAGCTTGTCTGAATGTAATATTTTTCTATGTATGAATTTCTGCTAGTGAAAAATGTGTGTTCTGTAGTTCATTTTTAGGCCAGTAATTTCCTAAAGTTATAACAAAGGAAGCATTAAAATAGCATATGCAAATAGCAGATGTTAGCATAACAGTATCATCAGTAAAGGAAGCCCAACCTTTAAAGCTTTTACATAACAAACTGTAGACCCTCTCCGTAACAGTAAAACATCATGCAGCTAAGGAAATGTGTTGATGGGCTTCAGGCTTGCTTGGATGGCATTAGTCTGAGACTTTGGAGATTATTTAGAATATACAGTATTGAAAGGTGCATTTGACCTCCTCATTTGACCTGTATTAAGTAGATCGACACTGGTCCTAACACATGCAATATTCGTCACCATCATTGGTGATTCAAGCTTTCAAGCTTTTATTAAAGTTTTGGCAAGGGAGTTGAAGCCTGGTAAAAGCTTCCAATCTACAGCCAAGTCTCTTATTAACATCTGTAGCCTATACTCCCAAAATGGAGATGAAGGGTACTGTATAGGCTTTTTATGTTTCAACGTGTTTATTAAAGTTTTTCATTTTACAATGCCAACATACAGTGCCTTGCGAAAGTATTCGGCTCCCTTGAACTTTGCGACGTTTTGCCACATTTCAGGCTTCAAACATAAAGATATAAAACTGTAATTTTTTGTGAAGAATCAACAACAAGTGGGACACAGTCATGAAGTGGAATGAAATTTATTGGATATTTCAAACTTTTTTAACAAATAAAAAACTGAAAAATTGGGCGTGCAAAATTATTCAGCCCCTTTACTTTCAGTGCAGCAAACTCTCTCCAGAAGTTTAGTGAGGATCTCTGAATGATCCAATGTTGACCTAAATGACTAATGATGATAAATAGAATCCACCTGTGTGTAATTAAGTTTCTGTATAAATGCACCTGCACTGTGATAGTCTCAGAGGTCCGTTTAAAGCGCAGAGAGCATCATGAAGAACAAGGAACACACCAGGCAGGTCCAAGATACTGTTGTGGAGAAGTTTAAAGCTGTATTTGGATACAAAAAGATTTACCAAGCTTTAAACATCCCAAGGAGCACTGTGCAAGCGATAATATTGAAATGGAAGGAGTATCAGACCATTGCAAATCTACAAAGACCTGGCCGTCCCTCTAAACTTTCAGCTCATACAAGGAGAAGACTGATCAGAGATGCAGCCAAGAGGCCCATGATCACTCTGGATGAACTGCAGAGATCTACAGCTGAGGTGGGAGACTCTGTCCATAGGACAACAATCAGTCGTATACTGCACAAATCTGGCCTTTATGGAAGAGTGGCAAGAAGAAAGCCATTTCTTAAAGATATCCATAAAAAGTGTAGTTTAAAGTTTGCCACAAGCCACCTGGGAGACACACCAAACATGTGGAAGAAGGTGCTCTGGTCAGATGAAACCAAAATCAAACTTTTTGGCAACAATGCAAAACGTTATGTTTGGCGTAAAAGCAACACAGCTCATCACCCTGAACACACCATCCCCACTGTCAAACATGGTGGTGGCAGCATCATGGTTTGGGCCTGCTTTTCTTCAGCAGGGACAGGGAAGATGGTAAAACTGGATTGGAAGATGGATGGAGCCAAATACAGGACCATTCTGGAAGAAAACCTGATGGAGTCTGCAAAAGACCTGAGACTGCGACAGAGATTTGTCTTCCAACAAGACAATGATCCAAAACATAAAGCAAAATCTACAATGGAATGGTTCACAAATAAACATATCCAGGTGTTAGAATGGCCAAGTCAAATTCCAGACCCGAATCCAATCGAGAATCTGTAGAAAGAACTGGAAACTGCTGTTCACAAACGCTCTCCATCCAACCTCACTGAGCTCGAGCTGTTTTGCAAGGAGTAATGGGCAAAAATTTCAGTCTCTCGATGTGCAAAACTGATAGAGACATACCCCAAGCGACTTACAGCTGTAATCGCAGCAAAAGGTGGCGCTACAAAGTATTAACTTAAGGGGGTTGAATAATTTTGCACGCCCAATTTTTCAGTTTTTTATTTGTTAAAAAAGTTTGAAATATCCAATAAATTTCATTCCACTTCATGATTGTGTCCCACTTGTTGTTGATTCTTCACAAAAAATTACAGTTTTATATCTTTATGTTTGAAGCCTGAAATGTGGCAAAAGGTTGCAAAGTTCAAGGGGGCCGAATACTTTCGCAAGGCACTGTATAGGCGACATAAATCAGAACAAGAAAAAGCAATTGAGCCAAATTGTGACAAAAACCAATCGCCTTCAAGGAAAAATACAGTGAAGGGTTATGCACAAATAGAGTAGAATACAGTCATTACAAACATCCATAAACCATGCGAGGGAGACCTTCTAATGACCCTTCTCCATATAATATGAAGCTCATTGGTGGGGTCCAATTAGACTAGAGGATCCCCCAAAGGGGGGAAAGGCGGACTGATGAAGTCCACCCGCCCATGGACAGAAAGTTAGGCAGTACAGGGAAAAGACCACAAAGGGATGAAAGAAAAAAAGAGAAGAAAGAAAATAAAAATAAAGGGAAAACAATACAGGACAATGAATAGCTAATACTCAGTACCAACTCAAGTTGAGTTAGACGGCATACCCCATCCCCTGAAAGTCGGGACAACCCGGAAAAGGCTATCACAGTTCAGCCCGAGGGTCCCCCTCCAGATATTGTAACCATGGGTTCCAGGTTTTTTCAAACAGTTGCACTTTATCATTATATATATGATATATTATATCATATAGTATAGCTGATAAATGCTCGTTAATCATCAACCAAGACAGTTTTGCTCTGAGCAGTTCAAAGGGTATGGTGGCCAACCTCCAAGACCGCGCAATTACGATCCTGGCTGCCACGAATATAAATCTGATGAGTAATTTAGCCCCCTTGGGGGCATAAGTAACAATTTTCCCCAGCAATGCATGTCTCGGGGACTTCCGTAGGTTCACCTGGGTCAAGGAATAAATAAAGTTATATATGCAAATCTAATATCGCCTCACCTTGGGGCACGTCCACCACACATGGAAAGCCGTGCCCTGCTGACCACAGCCTCTGAAACATAGCGGAGAAGCCCCTGGGACATATGTTGCCAATCTAGTGGGAACCATATACCACCGCAAGAGAACCTTGTAATTAGCCTCAATTATAGAGGTATTAATCAGAGCCCTGCAAGCAATGCGTGCCAATCCTCCAGGTCTAGTGACTCTTGTAGGTCCCCTTCCCAGGCCCCCATATAACTTAATTTGTTGGAACCAGAAGACGTTAGAATAGCGTATATATTTCTGAAATGGGACCCCTCAGTTTATCAAATTTTTCACACACAAATTCCATGCGGGTTCTACAAGCGAGGTCAGATTTTTATTGGCATAGTGTGCAATTTGTAATGTGTAAGGTGGATTCCCAAATAGGGGAGGGTATGAGTTTGCCATTGAAAAGAAAAGTTTTGTCATAAGTTTTCCACTGTGCAATGGTCTAACGATTTATTCAATGCCTGAGATTTTGCATGATTGACTGTGAGTCCCGAGATCTGAGAAAAATGGCCAAGCATTCGATACAAATTAGGGATGGAGATCATCCGCAAAGAGCAGGCATTTATTATCCACTCCCCCACACCAGAATATCCTTATGATTTTGATCGCTAAGGTTTCAAGTGCCAGAACAAAGAGTAATGGCGAAAGGTGGCAACCTTGCCGGGTACCCCTGTGTATTTGCAGAGGGGTGGTCTGGTGACCTCTGACCATGACTGAAGCTGTAGGGCAATCATAAAGCACTTTAAGGGTGGACATGAAGCGAGGGCCAAAACTGTACTTTTCCATCACATATAGAAGATAGTCCCAAGAGATAGAGTACTTCCTAGACCCACAGGCATCCCAGTCGGAATTGAGCGTCGAAATCACATCAACAATCCTCCTGGTCTGATCTGAGGCCTGTCTATTAGGGACAAACCCAGCCTGATCTGGGTGTATATAACTGGCCAAAAATGAATTCAGTCTGGTTGCAAGGACTTTAGTCAGGACCTTTAGGTCCACATTGATTAAGGAAATAAGGCCGTAGTTTGCACATTCCCTATGATCCTTTTCAGGTATGACATGTATAAATGCCCTGTTCTCGTGCGGGGGAAGGGGCACCCCCTTCCGTACGACATTAAAATAAGCGCACATGTGAGGGGCCAGGATTTCCCCATATTTCCTGTAATAATGTCCAGAAAATCCATCTGGGCCCGGAACCCTGGATGGATTCAAACTCTTGATAGCCGCTCTGCCCTCAGACTCCTCTATATCCTTGTCCATGAACTCCACATGAGCAGCACGGAGTTTAGGCAGGGGGATATCCTCAAAGAATCTATTGGCTTGAGCGGCCCTCGACCCTTCCGGTTTAGCATACAGTGTAGAGTAAAAGTAAAAAAATTCAGCAACCACCGATTGAGGGTTTTGGGAGATTTGGCAGTTTCTGAGACGTAGTTTAGGTAGGGCAGCAGTAAAATTTTTAGGGATCAACTTCCTAGCCAGCATGGTATTTGGCTTATCGCCCAGCGCATAAAAGTTATGCTTAGACCCCCGAACCGACTTTTCCGCCCTTGTGGTGAGGCTAAGATTCAGGACCACCCTTGCCATGTAAATTTTATGCCTAATATCAATGTGAGGGTATTTATGCTGTTCCTCCCTTAGAGAAGCTAAATGTTCCTCTTGCTGTTTAATAGTGCTATCATGATTCTTCTTTGACCTAGCAGTAATCTGAAGCAGTTTGCCTCTGATGGTTGCCTTGTGCGCCGCCCAATTGTTGGAGGGAGACGTGACTGAGGGCTAATTGTCAGCGAAAAAAGAGCGAATCTCCATTTCCACCTCCAAACAAATGGTGGGATCACTCAATAAGGAGGCATTCAATCTGCAAGGAGAAGGGGACGGTCGGGACCAGAGGTCGGATAGTGTCATGAGCAGCGGAGCATGATCCGACCACGGCGTGTCCATTATTTTCACTGAAGTGATAAATGGCAACATTGGCTTTTTGTACTAGAATATGTTCAATGCGGGAGTACGTATTGTGTACATGGGAGAAAAAAGTGTAGTCCCTAGTAGAGGGATTGTGTTCTCTTCAGGCGTCAACCAGATCATGTTGATGCAGGATATGCGCCAGATTATTACTTTGTTTTGGGAGCCGCCAAATTACCGGCTTGTGCGGGTGAGATTTAACCAAGGTGTGGTCCAGAGGCAGATTACTATCCCCCCCCCCCCCCAGTACCACCCCCTCACTAAGCTTGGGAAGCAAAACCGCTAACATGTCTCCAAAGAAGGCTGCCTGACCCACATTGGGAGCGTAATAGGAGATACATGAGATTGCCTGATCATTTATCTTCCCCGCTGCCATAATATACCTACCTTCCTTATCCCTGACTATAGTGTCAGGAGTAAAAGGGACCTTTTTCGAGAAACAGATCGCCCCTCCACCTTTTTTCCCGGGACCCCCAGACAAGTAGCATTGCATATATTTGGCACTGAGAAATCGTGGGGCCAATGCTCTCGAAAAATGGGTCTCTTGTAATAAGATAATATCCACACCCATTTTATGATAGCATTGAAAGGCCTTTGTCCTTTTCATGGGAGCATTTAAACCTTGCACATTGTGGGAAACGACAGTGTAAGACAGTGTAAGATGAGGGACGTGTGTTAGTCATAACGGTGTGTCAGAAGACACTCACCCATTGTAGCTACAACAACTGCTCGGACACCCCGAGAGACCCCCGGACCGAGACCATCCTGCGCATCGTATGGGTACCGTTGAAATGTGGAACCTGAAAGGCTAAATAAAAAGAAAAAACAGATGAACAGAAAGCAAAAGAAAAGAGAGAAATTCGGCCAAAGGCCAAAGCACGTAACAAACATTGTATTGAATAGATGAACCAAAGATGTTGTGGGCAAATACCCCAGGCAGGACTCAGCCTGACGTTTTTTTCTGCACCTCAATTTCTATGTTTTCATGCATCGTTGAGTTGCTTAACCTTGTTTCCATGTGTGAGGTATGGTTTTTTGGCTGCAATTCTTCCATAAAGACCACTTCTGGCCAAACTTCTGCTGGACATCTGAAGTCGAAGAGACGTAAGCATGCTATTTGCTGCATTCGATTTTTTTGACCAACCACTGTGTCTACGGTCTCTAAAGTTGCTTCCTTTGTTTGCATAAAATTTCTTTGTGCTTCTTCAGAAGCAGTTGAACAGCACATTTTGAAACCCTAGTCTGCTTTGAAATATTTACTTGGGAGAGACTCAGCCAACATGTTCACACGTCTTCCTTCCGGGGTCACGTCCTCCGGCCATCTGATTGGCCGGAGCTGCGATGACTCACTCCCGTGCAAGCGCACAGGAGCTGCCGTTCATTGCACGGGGTTCTGAAGGAACGGCACGGGCAGCCGTTCCTTCAGATCCCATGCGCCAGTGATATCACTGGCTGCATGCAAAGTAAATATCCTCTAAACGGTGCAAGTTTAGGAGATATTTACAGCACCTATAGGTAAATCTTATCATAGGCTTACCTATAGGTACAAGTTACAGAGGAAGCTTTACTTCCTCTTTAAATGCTTTGTAAATACTTCCTCTGACTCATACTTTATCGTTCATACTGAATCTAGTGTTTCAAGCAAAAAATTAAAAAATGCCTGTGCTTATGGCCTTAGGGGTTAAATTACAGTGTACGATCATCTATTCCAGCGAGTAAGTTTAAGGGTCATCCACAGTAGCATGTGTGTGTATGTCACTGTTTATCATTACACACTTCTAAATCATCCGCAGCATAATGGAAACTCAGCCGTAAGATCTCTATTTATAACCAACTTTGAACAAACCTAGAAGCCCCATGTTCCAATCCTCTGTTTCCTG
This sequence comes from Pelophylax lessonae, assembly GCF_965119305.1. Classification (NCBI taxonomy): domain Eukaryota; kingdom Metazoa; phylum Chordata; class Amphibia; order Anura; family Ranidae; genus Pelophylax; species Pelophylax lessonae. The sequence goes on from NC_138768.1 coordinate 124,552,469, forward strand.
TGGGACAGTCCTGTGAGCATAACGTCATCCCTCATTGTCCCTAATAAACATATGTGAGTGGGAAAGATAAACAATATGCTCAGGATCTGTGATCCATCTAATCAGCTGCGCTGTCAAGGCTCATGTTTAAGCATGGAGATGATCCTTTGATAGCTGTTCACATTGTTTACTGTAAGCATCTGTATATATCTTTTCTGCACCATTTAATATATTGTTTATGCATTCAAAATCTGGGGCAATTAACCTGGATTATGGTTTAAAATGAATAGCTAAAATTAAAGCCCAAGTTTAGTCAAACCATAGAAAAAGGAAAAACAAGGATGCTACTATCATTGGAAAGTGTCCCTTGTGCTGCATTCATTGAAATCTTCAGTCCTCTGAAGGGTAGCCCCCTACCCTTGCAGTGATAAATATTTTCAACTGTTGCAGGGGTTAATAGAGCCAAGAGACCTATGGCAGGCACTTATGAAGAGTACCGAGTATGCCTGCCCTTTCCTCCCACCTCCTCCATTCACAGAAGCCGTACTACAGCTTCTAGGAATGAAAATAGCTCTATGAATGGAGGATGGGTAGATAAATGTGTAGAGCACCACCTAAGGATTCACTAGTAGAATGGGATCCCCCACCCTGCACAGCCACACCGAATTTCCACAGTCACTCCAGGGTCAGAAAACAGACTTTGGTTTTTGGTTTTATTGAGGGATATAACTTGGATAGGGATTGGAAATTGTGGGATGCCCTCTTGACTACAGAACAATTCCAGGGACAACTTTTCCTATATACAGTCTATATACAGTCCTATGTGCATCTCTTCTTTTTTCTGTTGTGGTTTTGTAGCAAAGGCCCATTAGAGGCAGGGACTCGCAGCCCCTATACTTACAGAACAGATAGGGTGACACAGCTCACACTTTCCCAGTACTTCCTCTCTGTGTTCACTGATCCCAGCACCAGGCCCTGCCAACCCTCCTGGCTGCAGCAGCCCCTTACACTAGCCCTCCAGGCTAACTTCTCCCACAGTCCTGCAGACTGACACTCTCTCCACCGTCCTCCAGACTGACACTCAACCGCCCACCTGGCTGACTTCTCAGGAGATCTCCAGGACATGCTGACCTGCTCCTTGTGTCCTCTCACTTGCTCCTGTACCTCCAGGAAGGATTCTGCCATGTGTTGCAGAGAGTCTCTCCGGCACCCACAAGGGCCACCGACAGCCTCCTCAGCATTCCATCTCAATCTTCTACCCAACTGCCCCTGCTGGCATGACACGTGCCTATTCATGAGGTGGTCTGTTCCCCTGCCAGTCCATTTGATGGGGATTGGCTGGGGCCCTCAAAAATATGCCAAGCAGCTCCTCCTAGCCTCCACCCATTACATCTGGAAGCTTCTCCAAGGCTCCAGAAAACAGGGGGAGGTACTAGAGATGCTGCTTGATGAGTCATCCACTCAAGCATTCAACCCAGGCCTGGCTCTCAGTCAAACCAATTTACCTACACTAACAGCAAACTTTACACACCTAGCCCACTAGCTGGAGGGTGCTACAAATGGAAGGCCCACCCCCTATATTTATAGAGGCATTAATATAGCTTCAATAAATGGAGGATGGGTAGATGAATTAAAGGTCCACCTCCTCCATTTAGGATAGCTTCTTAGCCTCTTGGATAAGATCAAGGGTAGGTTCTGTTTTATCAGAGTCCTAAAATTTTGTCATCATTCTGGCTATTAGGTTAGGTTGGTGTTCAGGGGGTGCTATGATGAATATTTGTATGGGTTTGGGACACCACTCTGTGAAAAGACACTCAGCTACAGCACCACAGTTTTTTCTGCACAATGCTTCAAGAGCTAGGCCTTTTGCATGAGAACAGGGAGATTTTTGTTACTAGGCTGCAAGTCTTGGCCCTGAGGTTTCTTCCTATCCTGTCTTGGGGGGAGGGGGGGTCTCTCTCCCACCCAGTAATTGTACGTTGGTTTTGGCTGATCATGAGGAGTGGGGTTCACTGGGCCTTTTTGTTTAGAACGACCTGACTGTGCCTTTACTCTTGTCAGAAGTCTCATATCCCAGGGAGGGCCAGGGAAGAGTTCTTCCTCTTTAGGAGGAGACCATCTCACACACCCTAGTGCATTTTTGTGTGTGAGTTGTTTTTGTGCCCAGCAGCACAGGCTCGGAAAAAAAAAAAAAGGAATATACATTTTTGTTAAGTTTACATATCCGTTTGAAACGCTTATATTAGCATTGGTGCTGTTCATCGCCTGTCCCCTAAAATTCACGCACCATCCTCATTGATCCAGTTTGAGAAACTTTGCATGGTGCTATACAAAATGCTTTAATCAGAGGGGCCTGGTGGGAAGCCCCTTTATATACAGGAATGGGAAAGAGACTTGCAGCATGTTTTTTCGGAGCTTGACCACCTGTACCGCCTGACTCACAGCAGCTATGTGGATACCAAGATACCAAGAACAGTTATAAGCTGTTAACTCACTGGTATAGGGTCCCCACCAGGTTGGCTAGAATCGACCCCGATTTGTCTGACCTTTGTTGGAGAGATTGTGGCCAGCGCAGCACTTTCCTTCATCTTTGGTGGGAGTGCCCTAAGATATGACTCTTCTGGCAGGATATTAGGGGCCAAATTAAGTCGATTGTTGATATTGATGACCCAGACTGCGGTTCTTGCTACATGTGCCTTCCATTTCTATTAGCCACTACAGAAAATATATTTTGCCGCATCTCCTTAATGCTGCATGCCACTTAATTCCAATATACTAGAAATAATCTCAGATTCCAAGTCATTCTGACTGGATTAAAATGGTAAACAATATTAAGGAGGTGGAGGAGTGGATGGACAAGTGCAAAAATCTTTATAGCAAGTTGTACGTGGTCTTGGCCACATGGATCCATTATACGTCAGGGGCTTCTGGGAGGCTATAGTCCTCATTTTTTGTGCCTTTCCATCTGTAAGAGGTGATGGCCTGTTTGCCACCTTGAGCCTACATTACGCTCCTTTCTTTTCTTTGTACATGATTTTATGTATAACCTACTTTTATGTGTATGTTAACCTATGACCAGGTCAGACGTGCTGTTTATGCCACCAATATATGTATTTTCCTATGTTGACAGACCAGTTATAAGTCCCTTTTTACTCTACTTGTTTTTTTTTCTTTTACTTGTTTTGCCCCTCAATGGTGTCATATGTTTTTTTTTCTTTGAATTGCTCCTTCTTGTGTTTCAACGCAGTGCTTTCAGCACAGCTGATGAGTGTTCCACTTTACAGGATGTGAATTGCTATTTGGGGGTACCCATGGTTTGTGGAGGTTGCCCTCCTGGTGCTCACTAGCCTTACCCAGGCAGATGCATTTCTCTGTTGGTTCCTCCTGGCAGCTAGGCTGAGCGGCTTATGCTTTTGGAGCCAGTCCTTTATACTCGCCTGCTTTCCCTGCGGTGCATCCACCGATGGTTGGGTCTAAGTCCTAGAAGAAAATTATGTCAGTGTCTCTGATCTTCCTCATGCTGTTGTTGCTTGTATTTTACCTTTGATAACTTATGTCAGTGACTGTGATACTCATATAATACTGTCACCGTGTTTGGTGTTGTTTGCTTTATTTTCCTCATCTTCTTGTATTGATAAACTATTCTTAAAATAAAGATTACTTTTAAAAAGTGACGACTGGTATTGCAGAGGTATTGGAGGCATGTTCATTGTCAGATACAGATTACATTTTGGGAAGTTCCTTGAAATGTTTTAATTACACATAGGATTTGTCTGGACATCCAGAGTGAATTCTTTAGTTTGGTTTTCTGACTTTAGCTTTCTAAAGTCCATGATTCCCTGTACAGGGATTTCCCTTCACTGAGTGTTTACAATTGACCTAACTCCCTGTAAGCCTTGCTTGTTAATAAATGTTGACATCCAGTTACACAATCAAAGCTTTATGTTGGGGTCAGTCTCAAAGGATTGCTTTAGGAAAAGAGAATGTTAGCAAAACCTTGAACCAATTTCTTTCCAGATTTCTTATAATTACAAATCCCAAGCTGGCCTATTAAAGGGCAGCTAGTAAAATTCTGCAGAAAAAAGCATGTATAGATTGTGAAATTGGTGTAAGATATCCCATTATGGGATGTCTCATTTAATAACTCAAAATTGTAATTTAATAGGTGGATAGAAGATCTGTAATGATGGTAAGAGGAACCATAACATGCAAGAAAGGTCCTAATGGCGCAGCATTCTAAAACATAGCTCCTCATGAAGACTAGAGGGGTTATGGGTGGATCTAGGATGATGAACAAGGTGGAATTTCAGGCAAACCCTCACTACTGTGAGCTGAATTTTATGTTTCTCCTTTTTGAAGCGTATGTTCCATTTATTCTATTCCAGTTGGGACTGTGGTCATTGGTCATTAGGGTACACCCATGTAACTGGATTCACAGAGCATTATGGGTTTTCTGACGACCAGGCACCCATAAACTGATTCATCTCAGATTTTCTTTCCCTGATTCAAATGAAAGAGGGGGAAAAGTCACTGCGCTGATCGTTTACTTGTATTTGTCAATAGGAGCCAGGTTATGGAGCTGTGTAAACATCAGGCTTTCATTAAAGTATTTTTCCACTTTTGCAGCCAAATTGGGAGAACAACTACTTTATATTTGTCACATATCCCTGTACACATAGCATATTTTAAAAATGTTTTTAAAATGCTGCTTACATTTACACCTGCTCTTTTCTGAAAACGCAAAGCCTTACATTTTCCATATTATGTAATGTTAAGGATGGTGCTAGGAAGTTGAAGTATTTCTAAACTAAAAAAAAAAAATGTAATATATTGCCAAGTGTTTGCTCATGGTTGCAGTGCAGCCCCATTCTTCTCAAAGGGCATGTTTAACAGGCAGTGTTGCCCGTCAGACTCTGTAGCTTGAGTTAAAAATGCTGCAGCAAAGCATTGTGTATGTATTCAGTATGCATTTATTGCTGAAATGCTGGTTAGTGAGACGACTGCTGCCTCAGGTGGGAGGAAAACAGTTAACCTGTTTCCTGCACTTTTGGCAATGGCAGGGGTGACAGGTCTCATGTAAAGTGAGGGGAGCTGTTCATAACCTAGCTCCAAAGTGGTCTGTGCCCCAGCAGCCGGGACCGGACCCGAGTGGCATAGACCCTAGGTACTTGGGGTGGGAGAGAGAGGATGGTGAGAGAGAGAGGGGGGGGGGGTGAGAGAGAGGGAAGGGGATGAGAGAAACTTAATGCACACACTACACCAAGAGACTCCCCCCCCCCCCCCAAAAAAAAAAACTACACCGGACTCTCACTCTCCCACAGCCTGCCGGCTCCTTTACACCAGCTTTGTATATCAAGGCTTCCGAGGCCCAATCGCAGGTCGGAACTTCAACCTGCTTTACCAAGTAAACTCCCCCATAGTGACACCAGCGAGGCAAATACATGATACAATTTATACCTTTTTTTGATGATTACATGTAGCACTGTCCCCTTGAGGACTGCTGGATTTCACACTGACGGGTCCCCTTGGGTTACCATTAGCAACCTTGACATTAACAGTCTCTCACTTTCCTTCTTGGCTCATTCACTAAACAGTCCAGGGGTATGTAGTTGTTTTTGTGTTTTATTGATAAATTAGGGATGGGAGAAGGGAATAGTGGGATACTCCGAATTAACTATGCACAAGATTTGAGGACTTCTATCGCTTGGTACAGCCAGAATGTTGATCCATCTTGCCACTGAAGTGAATTTAACTTTAAGTCTCTTTCCCAGATGACATGATGAACTAATTTTATCTTGAGGACACTCTCCTTAGTATCCTCTTTCTTGGCTGCTGACACCCGTCCACTGACTATGCTACTGCTGGGATGGCCCCCCTCATGTCAGGCCCCTTGACACGATTCCCTGTACTCACGATACTGTTTTTCCAGGGTCTCCAGTGTCTCCCCTTCAGTCAGCTCTCCTGGACCTCTGGGTTAAGCTCCATTCCTCTGGCCCTCAGGACGACCTCCTGAGGCCACGTGCCACTGCTACAGAGGAGGAGGCAGCCACCACCCACCCTCCGGAACTCTGCTCTCCAGCCAAAGACCTCGCAGCACATGTGCTCCTGGCTTTTATAGAGTATCCCGGAATGCACAGAGGCGACCTGCCCCTGCCAATCACCAGGACTGTACCAAAGGCCCAACATGCCTCCTAATAGGATCAGTGCGAAACACTCTCTAGACATAATGAATTGCATACCTCACTAACAGATTCTGCTCTACAATAAGCAGAGAGCAATAAAGATTTGCCTGCTGCTTCTCTGATAGACAGACAGAGCCAAAAACTGTACTCTCTCACTAGCACCTACCCAGGAGGGTGCAACATACATAACTACCTTTTTGTGTTTTTTTTTAATCTGCCTAGAGTTAAGCTTTTACATCACTATTCCAAAATACCCTAAAAACTTCATAACTAAAAAAAAATGCAGTGCTATGTGTATCTTCTCTACCACTCTACTGTGCAGCTTATCATTCTCTCCAACCCTACGGGTGTTCTTTAACAGTTAACACTAAAGTACAATAGCTTTAGTTTTGATAAATCAATGACAATTTGAATATACTTCTGTAAATGCTTATGACTAATAGTCCTAACAATGAACTCTAAGTAAATACATTTTTTAGCCAACCCATACTGTTCCTGGTAATTACAAACTGAAATAATATAATTTGATTCTACCTTTTCTCACACACTCCCTTTATTAAGATGGACAAGACTCCCACAGTTTTCTAAGTAGAACTGATTCTTATACAGACATAAACTGGCCCACACACAGTCACACAGTCAGAATTATATTAAGGCCTGAAATCATTCTCTTAGAAGTGTGCTTGCTGCTTTTGTTAGTTAATTAGGACAATATTAGTTCCGGATGGACACCACACCCTCAATGCCTTGGGAGTGCATTCATTAACTTGCCTCATGTGAAATATTGCTGCAAAATGAAGAGGCAAGGGTTATCCTATTCATCATCACCATGGCTGCCAGGTTATAGGTTTATTTTTTTGTTTTCAATGAAGTAAAAAAAAAACTTTTAAAGGCCTAAACATTTCCTAACTGTGTATAGAGGCCAGTAGAGCAAGTCTACCAGCGTGTGAGCTATTTGTATCCAACACATTTAAAAAATAATATTCAGACTGCAGACATGATAACATCCTCAGCGAAGGAAACTATATCAGGATAATATAGGGACCATTGCCTACCTATTTTTTTTCTGTTCGTATTTGCCTCTACTTTCTAACCCAGAGATGGAGCAGGAAGGGAAAATAAAAAAGTAAAAGGAATTTTACAGTTCTCACTGGAAGAGGTGACCCAATGGAAGATTTCCGAGTCATGCACACTGGGTGTTTAGCCCTGGTGCTTGAGGCTGCCATGTTCAGCTACTGCTGAAGAACACAGATGCATCAACCAGCCCCACTGATAGCAACCAATAAAACTCTATGAGAGTCTGACAGCTGCTGGACGGGGCTGGGTGCTTCTTTTGTTTAGGGTAGTATGCACTCAGGGGCAAATGCCTGGAATGCAGATTGGTTGCAGTCTAGGCATCAGTCCCTGGGTGCATACTGCCCTAAATATACATACTGCAAGGTGCCCATCCAGCCACAGCAGCTTTCAGACTGTCATAGCCCTGGCAGCAGGGCTGGATGGAGAGCAATGTTAATTTCAGCATTATTATCGCCAGCGGAATTTTTCCAGTTACGAAAACTAAATGAAAACAACCCCACAATCTCGTCAATTGAAAACGAACAGAAACAGAACAAAAATGTGAGGGAGAAACATTTTCCCGGTTTCCTCAGAGCTCAGGCTGTCCAGAGCACTGTGCTTTACATTACATATTTCCTCAGACCACCATTCTGAGCACTCTGCAGCATTACAGGCTTCCTCACACCACTGTCCAGAGCACTGTGCAGCATTACAGGCCCCCTCAGATCACTGTTCAGAGCACTCATTACAGGCCTCCTCAGTCCACCATCCAGAGCACTGTGCACCCTTACAGGCCTTCTCAGACCACTGTCCAGAGCACTCATTACAGGCCTCCTCAGACCATCCAGAGCACTGTGCATTATATTACAGGCCTCCTCAGACCACCATCCAACACTCATTACAGGCTTCCTCACACCATCCAGAAAACTGTGTTAAAAGCATTACAGACCTCCTCCGGCCACCATCCAGAGCACTTATTACAGGCCTCCTCAGACTGCCCAGAGTGTGTAGTTTATTCAAACCTTGATACCATAAATAATAACTTGGTATTAGATTTTTTTTACTCCATAATGCGTTTGGAAATTCTAGAGAAATGCTTGAATAATGCATTACAATTTAACTAAACCCATTAGAATTTAGTCAACTAAAATGTACTCGATTTTATATAACTAACATAGGCTATTTTAGTTGACTAAATATTATTAAATAAAACAATTACAGATGACTAAAATGTGACTAAAACTAAAATGGCATTTTAGTCAAAAGTCTATGACTTAAAACGAATTTGACTCCAAAATGAACACTGTTGGTGAGGTCCTTACTGCACAACATTAGAGAGAGTGCCATAGAGAGTAATTAAACAAGTACATTAGTCATTGTATTCCATTGGGTAACAAGCATAAATCAACTAAATAAAACCTTTCTGGCTAAATTCTAGTTTAAAAAGACAAATAAATGAGAAAAAACATGCCCTCACACGAGGGAAAGTACAAAGTAGAAGGGACACCCTCAGCATTCCAGATTTCCAAGGAATGCAACAATAAATGCAAAGGGAGCAATCGGGGTGGCTAAATAGAATACGAGAAGCACATTGCTACAGAAAAAAAAAAAATGCCAAAAATGTTTTCAAATCTATAAAAAGGTTATTACCACTACAAGACCAGGCTAATTTCTGACATGTGTTGTTTACAAGTTAAAAACAGTATTTTTTTGCTAGAAAATTACTTAGAACCCACAAACATTATATATATTTTTAGCAGAGACCCTAGAAAATAAAATGACAGTCGTTGCAAGATTTTATGTCACAATGTATTTGCGAAGCACAATGCAAACCTGTGGCTTTCTGTAACCAAAAGGCAGGCTTCATCCACCCCGTAGCCTGTATGCAATTTTGGGGCAATTTTTAGGCATTTTGTCACGGCCCCCTAAAGAAACCTGAAGGCACCTTGGTTGAAAAAGGTTGTTGTAGATCACAGACTTAACAATAGCATGCGTGGTCAAACTGCAGCTAACAAAGCTAGTAAAATATTGTTATGCAATAAAAAGGGCATACATTCCAGAGATAAGTCAATAATTTGACTACTTTATAAAAACACTGGCTCAGCTTTATCTTGAATATGCAGTTCAGTTTTGGTCATCAATCCTCAAGAAAGAGTTCAACAAAGGGCAGGTAAGGGTATTGAATGACCTTAGCTATGAGGAGGATTGATTACATAGATTACTGTTATTTAACCACTTCCTGCCCGTCCTATAGGCAAATAAGGGCGGGAATGTGGTTGCATGCATTATCCTGACCGGACGTCATATGACGGCGGCAGGATAATGCACTCTGCGCGACCCCGGGGGGCGTGCAGAGCGACGATCGGTGATGCAACGTGTCAGTCTGACTCCCCGCATCTCCGATCTCGGTAAAGAGCCTACTGACGTAGGCTCTTTACCATGTGACCAGCCGTGTCCAATCACAGCTGGTCACATAGTACACAGGGATGCCCACCCATGACCCCAGAGATGCCCACTATGGCCACCAGGGATGGCAATCAGGGCTCAGGGAGCCCCCCAGTGCCCTCCCCATCAGTGCTGCCCACCAGTGCCCTCTCCATCAGTGCTGCCTCACAGTGCCCATCATTGTCATCTATCAGTGCCGCCCACCAGTGCCCATTACTGCCCACCAGTGCCGCCTATCAGTGCCCATCAGTGCCGCCCGTCAGTGCTAATCAGTGCCCACCAGTGCCGCCTATCAGTGCCCATCAGTGCCCACCAGTGCCGCCTATCAGTGCCCATTAGTACCCATCGGTGCCGCCTATCAGTGCCCATCAGTGCCACCTATCAGTGCCCATCAATGCTGCCTATCAGTGCGCAGCAGTGCCGCCTATCAGTGCCCACCAATGCTGCATATCAGTGCTACCTATCAGTGCCCACCAGTGCCACCTATCAGTGCTGCCTATCAGTGCCGCATATCAGTGCCACCCTATCAGTGCCTCCTCATCAGTGACTGTCAGTGCAGCCTCATCAGTGCTCATCAGTGCAGGAAAAAACTTATTTATTTACAAAATTGTATAACATAAACAAAAGAACTTTTTTTTTTTCAAACTTTTCGGTCTTTTTTTTTTATTTGTTTAGCAAAAAAAAAAAACCTTGCGGTGATCAAATACCACCAAAAGAAAGCTCTATTTGTGGGGGTAAAATTACATAAATTTGGTTTAGGTACAGTGTTGCATGACCGCGCAATTGTCATTCAAAATGCAACAGCGCTAAAAGCTGAAAATTGGCCTGGGCAGGAAGGGGGTGAAAGTGCCCAGCATTGAAGTGGTTAATATGGAGAAGAGGTGACTCCAATAACTGTGATAAACTGTTCACTTTAGGGTCCCTGAGGACATGCAGCCATGATTTGAAGAGGTTTTACCCTAGATTGAGGAAAGAGTTCTTTACTGTTAGAGCAGTACAAATGTGGAATTCCCTCCCTCAGTGGTACTAGCTAAGAGTATCAACAACTTCGAAAAACTTTTAGAAATCTTCCTCAGGAAGCATAAAATACAGGTCTATGGAAAATGTTAGAGAATAAAAATCATGCACGCACGTACGCGCACATTGGTTGAAGTGTCTTTTTTCACCCTCACAAGCTATGTAACTACGGTATGTATTTTTCTGCCTCCTTGTAATGTCCTCTGTGAGCTTCTGCTTCCCTCATCTCCATTTGTTTGGATAGAGCAGTGCACATTTGTTGCAGTCACATGCTTTGCTCTAAGCACACTATACCTCCCTTGGTCCATACTCAGGAGGGAGCAGGAGAGGGTGGCTTTGTTTCTACATGCAGGAGAATTGTGGAGAATGATTGAAGTCACTCTGTAACAGGAAGTTGGATCTCAGCAAGGAAAAAAAACATCCAAAAGGAATTTCAAGATTTGGGGAAGGAGGAGAGCAATAGGTGATACTTTTTTTAACAATACATATTTGAATAGAACTTTCTTTTTTTAAACTAGAGTTTACTGTGACTTTAAACAGCTCTGGGGTTTTGTTTAACTTGCTGTAAGAAACAAGGACTGGGACAGATCTATACATATAGTCATTCTTCAGGTTTAAAGTGTTACTAAACCCACAAAAGCATGCTTGTTATACTCACTGCTGAACCTAAGGGGTTAATACTCCACATTGTGTAAAATGGCTGTTTGATCCTTTGATCCCTTGGACTCATTCTGCACATGCACAGTTTGGTATGTGTTGCTAGATATTTTTTTTTTTTTTCTTGGGAGGGTGCATGTGATCAGCACAGGGCCAATCAGCACTGTCCAGACAAAGGGCCAGGGGTCCTGCAGCCTCAAAGGACTATCAGGGGAGAATGAAAACTCCTCCTACACACTTTAACCAGACACTGATAAAAGTTACAAGACTGCTATATACTGCTGATAAGAAAAAGTATTAAGAAGTTTGTATTTACTAAAATAATTCAATTTCCATGTTCTGTGTATTGTGAGAGACCAGATATAGTGAATGCAGGCTCCTGGGTTTAATAACACTTTAAGCTGAATTCTGATCACTATCTGTAGTCATTTATCATTGTTCTTTGTATGGCGATATCAAATAAAACACCTCAATATTAAAAAAAAAAACGTTACATACAATAAAAATCTGCAATGAAGAGCAAATCAATCTAAACTTTAAGGTCTCTTGCACACTGCAGCTTAACCACTTTACCACCGGAGGATTTTGCTGTCTTACGTCTGGGCCACTTTTTGCGATTCGGCACTGTGCAACTTTAACTGACAATTGCGCGGTCATGGGATGCCGTACCCAAACAAAATTTACGTCCTTTTTTTCCCACAAACAGAGCTTTTTTTTGGTGGTATTTGATCACCTGTGCGATTTTTACTTTTTGCGCTATAAACAAAAAAAGAGTGTAAATTTTGAAAAAATAACAATATTTTTCAAATTTTTTTATATGAAATTCCCCCCCAAAAAATGTAAAAATCAAAATGTTTTAAAATTTTTGACCAATTTGTTTTCTGCTACCTATGTTTGGTAAAAAAAAAAAATCGCAATAAGCGTATTTTGATTGGTTTGCGCAAAAGTTATTGCGTTTACTAACTAAGGGAAAGATTTCTGTCATTTTTGGTGTTTTTTTTTTTAACGAGTAATGGCGGGACTGCGACATTTCAGCGGACAGATCGGACCCTTGACTGACATTTTTGACACTTTTGGGGGTACCAGTGACATTACTACAGTAATCAGTGCTATAAATATGCACTGTTACTGTAAAAATGACACTGACAGGGAAGGGGTTAATTTTATTGGAGAGGGAGGGGTTAATGTATGCCTGGTGCTTACTGACGTGTGGGGGGAGGTGACTGAGTGACACAGGGACAGATCTCAGGTTCAGCTAAGCGATCTGTCACTGTCTGTCACTTAGGAGATCCGCCCGCTTTGTTTACACAAGCGGGCGGATCTCCAAACTCGATTCCTCGACGATCGGGGATCGACGATCGGGGAAGAGCAGCGGCGTACAGCCTCCGGCGGCGCGCGAGCGCCGCCCACAAGGGGAGGAGTCCAGCAATGTAGGTCTACGTCGCTGGATGATAACGAGCCACTTTGCCACAGTAGAGGCACAGTGAGCAGGGCTAAAGTGGTTAAAAAAGCTCAGTACAGCTTTTTTTTCTGAGCTAAAATACAGACCATTCATTGTAATGTGCCTATGCACACAGGCGCGTAAATGAGCGCCGTGCATTCTTCAGTAAGAACAAAATAGAAAAATCTGGACAGTAATTTCTGCCTAATGAACGCAAATAAACGCGATTGCAAACAAATGAACGCACGCGAATACACTGTTGATCTGAAAAAATGCTAATTTGCATATTTTACAAGAACGTAAGAATACATTTGCGCAAAAAGACGCAAATTTCCGTGAACGCATATGCGGGAATGCCCGAAAATGCGTGCATTTCAATAAGACAAATACGCCTGAAATTCACGGCTGACAAAGGAGATGCTCAAACAGGAGTATCGCGTGTAAGAGGCCTAAAGAATGCACCTTCCGGCGGTTGGCAGTGCAGCTTTAACTGATATTTCCCAGGATTCTGTAGAAGATTAATATTTCTATTAATCTGGTAATGTTATGAACATATGCATAGTAAATCATTTTCTTTCACGGTCAGATTCAGGACTAAAGAAGTCTGCCATTCACCTGCCTGAATGAAAGGCCTCTCTCCTCTTCTCCTCCTATGAGATCTCTCCATTGGCAGACTATTTGATTTCTACTTTACAAAACCCACTGTAAAATCCAATGTAGGCCATCTGGGAAGCATTAGGAAGGAAATGGGCTTTTTTTTTTTTTTTTTTCCTCTTTCTCTCAACACTCCTCTGCATTTCTGGAACTTGGATCCCTGCCACTAAAGCAGAACCTCCAGGAACAAACCCCCACAATGATGAAGCTTCTCTATATTTTGCTTAGAGGTTGTTAGCTTGTTTTATGGTACAACAAAATCTTAAGTGGAGGTGCAAACCTCTGACTTTCACAGGGTTGTCTTAGTAACTTATTTATATTGGCAGAGGATTGGGATTCGTTTTATTAACAGGCTCTATCAAAGGCAAATTACAATAGGCAAATTAGAAGACTGAATGGGCTAACAGCAGATGGAACTACTGTGGGACCAAGGAGTGCTGCCAAACTTAGCCTGGCAAATATAGATGTGACATGGGCTTCAGCATCCCCTGCCAGAGCTGTTTTTAAGCAAATCGAATAAGACCCTTAGGACCGGTTCACACTAAAGCCGTAGTGGTGCGTTGCCCAACACAAACATAAAGCAACATCAGGAGGAATAACATTGGCTGCAATTGGTGTTGTTCCCACCTATGCACTGCATTACCTTGCTTGGGACTAAAAGGATGCATTCATAATTTTTGCACAAAATATCACTGCAGCAACACTATTCAGTGCATCCCATCACAATGCAATAAAAATGAACAAAAAAAGAAAAAGAAAAAGTGTTTCCCCTTCCTGATGCCATCTTGCTTTTCTACACTTCGCTCAATCAGTAACTATGGTGATGTAAAGTCACAGGAAATAAGCACACAACACACTGCAAGATAATGCAGCTTAACACATTACAACAAACATGCACTCAAAAATTAAGTAAATGAATTGCAAATGCATCAGAAATGTGCATCAACATAAAATAATGCACTTTAATATGGCTCTTTAGTCACTTTTTATCTTTCCATCTTTTAAATCCTCTGCCCTTGTTGTTTTAACTTTGGATAGTAAAACATTTGTTTTCTGCCACTAAATGTCTTATACAGCCCACTTCCTCTTTCTTGTCTGGTCATTAGCCTAGGCTAATGACATCATGCAAAGCTGTCTCTCTCACTCTCTTGAGAGTTTGCCAGCAAGGGAGGGAGTGATAATTCATAGGAAAGCCAAGGAGAGCTGCAGAGCTGGAGGGGGCTGGATGAGGGCGGAGATAACAGGAGACTGCAGAGATCCATGAGTTTTCATCAAGAGAGGAGAAATGTGCAGGCAAGCAGTGGTGTGACTGTGTCTGTTTGTATATATATGTGTGTGTGTCTGTATGTGTATGTATAAATTTATATGTGTATGTGTCTGTGTCTGTGTGCCGCCGTGTGTCTGTGTAAATCCAGGAAGTGAACAGGCAGCAGCTTCAGCTGCCCACAGTAAAAATGGCCGCAGCTAGACTTAGTGGAGGGAGATTTCTGCAGCATATTTGGCAAGGACAGAATCACAGTATATATAAAATAATATGCAATGTGGTTGGCGGGAAGCTTCAGAATGGCAAAGATGTTTTTATTGCAAATTATGTGAGCAGACTGCAGTTCCTCTTTAATACATCTCAGAGTAGATACCATAATGCATGCGCTGTGGTATGAATTTGCTGACTTCATACCTATGCATCTTGCAGCGTTTCCACAGAGCGTCTGGCCAGTGCCTCCTCCACGCTCGCCTTCACTCTCAGGGATTACCATGGACATCGGCACCACCGGCATAAGCCACAGACTCTCCTCTCAGCATCCACTACTGGTCAGCTAGCCTGGGTTTCATGCTGTGCCTGTGTTCCTTCTTGATCTTGTGAGTGCAACCTTTTTCTTGGTTTTAATACCCTTAATAAATAGATACACCTAGATGGTGGCGCCGTCTTCTTTTTATTTCCTTTTTTAGTGCACAGAGGAGTCCAATTCTTGGGTGGCACTAAGGGTTTTTTCATTCCGTTTTTTTCTAGGAATCAGCATTTTAATGCATTTTTCCATTGCTTTGGGCAAGCACCTTGTAATGCATTGGCATGAGCCGCCATTCCCATCAAAAGTCCTTGTAATGTAAAAAAAAAAAAAAAATCATTAAAAATGGGCTAAATCAGAAAAAGCGATGTTTATTAATTAGCGAATAACTTGGGCATGCTTTTTTTTACTAGAAGTATTGCAGAATAATTAGACCCATGTAGGAAATTTAATAATTGCTCCACGAAGTACAAAAGTACAATAGCTGAAGTGGTTAAAAATGTCTATCAAGTTTTTTTTTATACAGTGTTAGGGTGAGTCATTTGCAAAAACTCAAATGCACTAGTAATCATTTGTGGTTGCTAGCATATGTTTTCTGTACAGCCAAACAAGTTATAGTATGAACTTGGAAGACTCCAGTTGTATCATTCACAGATATAAAGCATGATGTTCTTTCAAAAGCCTCTCTATGATACAGAATGATTTGTCTGTGCAGATTCCAATACAGTTAGACCCTCTGGATAGAAAACTACCTTCCAGTAACTTTGATCCAATGTAGCCTCCCATGGCTGGGTACTCCGGTTCTTTCCTTCTAGGTAGTTCCTTGCTGCTTATATCTACTTGCTGTGTAAAGGGGGGAGAAGGGAGGGAGCAGGGGGGGGGGAAGGGGGGGAGAAGGGAGGGAGGAAGGGGGGAAAGGGGGGGGGAGGGAGGGAGAAGGGGGGAAAGGGGGGAGAAGGGGGGGAAAGGGAGGGAGGAGGGGGGGAAAGGGGAGGAGAAGGGGGGTAAATGGAGGGAAAAGGGGGGGAAAGGGAGGGAGAAGGGGGAAAAGGGGGGGAGGGGGGGGAAGTGGGGAAAGGGGGGGAGAAGGGAGGGAGAAGGCGGAAAGGGGGGAGAAGGGAGGGAGAAGGGGGGGAGAAGGGGGGAGAAGGGGGAAAAGGGGAGGAGACGGGGGGTGTCTATTCCCTCCAATAAGCTCACAGACCTCTCCTCCCTTAGCTCTGCAGAGTGTAACTTCAGTTCTCTGCCCTCTTTTTCTAAACCCTCAGAGAAGCTGTATAAACTCAGGCCTTTGAACAGATGAAGATAATAGAAGACTGCAGATAGACAGATACAACTTATGTAGGATGATGTGTTTAATCTCTGTGTATCACCTAAGGCCAGTCATTTCACAGGGAATATGTAAGGGTTTTGTAGCCACTTTAAGTATAAACTAGCTAAATTCATTCCAGATTCATCAAAATGAAAGGTGTGCAAAGGTTTTTAGAAAGCAGCCACATCATTAATAAAAAGCCTGTCTCCTGCCAGCATTCTGTAGAGAAGGATCATTGCTCTGTGTGGAAGCTGAGTCAGACCTAGAGCTCCCCAATCTGTAGCTCTAGAAACGCAACTGCAAAGATCTCACCACTGGACACCCTAAAAAGTAGAAGAAACCATTAGATGGTTGACCTCCCCAGCATCCACTGATAGCTGAGATATCTGTTTTGGGAGGGCTGGCCTTTTAAAGTAGTGTAATGGATGTTTTATTTTAACAAAAGATATAAAATGAAGTTCTGTTATGCAGAGAGTTTACATTCAACTAGCGCATAGCAGTATTCTTTTAAAAATTGAATTAAAAAAGTAACCGGTACTGTATCTGCTGGGAGCGAGGAGTGGTCAGTATTTATGACTGTGTGGTCAGACATGTTTAGATCAGGCAGCCAGTGTAATTAAGGGCGAAGTCCAGAAGGATATATGGAGCTGAATTCTTTTATTAAAAGCAGATTTTGCAGCAGGGAAATGTTGACGTCACCTGAGCGTTTGCCAAAGTCTGAAATGTGTTTGAAATCTGCCTAAGACGCCTATTTCCATTCATAGCAGTAACAATCCATTGCGCTTTATTAATAATAATATGCATTGTGGAACCTTGAAATAAGTATTTATTGATTATCAAAAGGACCTTTAGGACTAAGGCTATTACAAGATAAAATAACCCAAACAAACAATTTTTTTCGTAAAAAATATCGTTCCATAAACAGTAACAGAGTTTTTCAGATTTGGACAGCCTTTTAAATGAATAGTCTCCAGCACATGGGTGAGTTTTCCACTATGAAGATTTCCGTAGATTGTGGGCAGAGGTTAGTGATGCTGGGAAGATATACAGTGAAGATTTTTAAGGGGTGGGGTTGTAGTTAAATATAACCTATCATGAATAGGAATGAGGGGAATTGAGAATTTTCATTTCCCTAAAATTGGAGCAAACATTATCAACTTTACGACCGCCCGCTGCAGATATACTGCGGCAGGCAGCCGCTCCTGGGAAAACCGACATAGCTCTACGTTGGTCGCGCGCAGGCAGCTAGGGGGCGAGCGCGCACCCCTGGCGGCGTGCTCCCGCCCCCGCTCGTCAGCGGGGAAGCTGGCGCGTGTGTCAGGCAGCTCTGATTGCCGCCTGACACCGGCGATCTCTCCCCGCTGACAGAGAAGGATGGTCGGCTGATGTAAACACAGCCGTCCGCTCTTCTCCCGGCAATGATCACAGAGACTATGTGATCCTGCTATATAGGATCGCATGTCGCTGTGTTTCATTTCATAAGCCCAACCCCCCACAGTTAGAATCACTCCCCTAGGCTTACATTTAACCCCTTGATCACCAACAGGGTTAACCCCTTCCTTGCCAATTGCATTATTACAGTAACAGTGCATATTTTTAGCACTGATTACTGTAGTAATGTCACTGGTACCCCCAAAAGTGTCAAAAATGTCAGCTAGGGATCCGATCTGTCTGCCGCAATGTCGCAGTCCCACAAAAAATCGCAGATCGCCCCCATTACTAGTAAAAAAAAAAAAAACAATAAAAAAAGACATAAATCTAGTAGTTAGTAGACGCAAAAACTTTTGCACAAACCAATCAAAATACGCTTATTGCGATTTTTTTACCAAAAATATGTAGCTGAAAACAAATTGACCTAAAATGTTAAAAAATGTTGATTTTTATTTATTTATTTATTTTGGAAATGTAGAATGTGAAAAATATTGTTTTTTTTTTTTTTGTTTTTTTTCAAAATTGTTGCTATTTTTTGGTTTGTAGCGCAAAAAATAAAAATCTCACAGGTGATCAAATACCACCAAAACAAAGCTCTATTTGTGGGAAAAAAGGTTGTAAATTTAGTTTGGGTACAGCGTCGCACGACCTTGCTATTGTCCGTTAAAATAACGCAGTGCCGAATCGCAAAATAGGGCCTGATTATTAAAGAGGTTGTAAAACCCAATTTTTTTTTTTTTTTTCAACCTGCAAGAGAAACACATAATGAGCTAGTATGCATCGCATACTAGCTCATTATGAAATACTTACCTTAGAATGAGCCCTCGCCGTGCTGCCCTCTTACCTGTATGACGGGCGACATGTTCAGTCGCCCGTGTTCCGGGATCGCGGCATCCGGCCATCTGATTGGTCGGAGCCGCGGTGACGTCACTCAGCGCGGGAGCCGACGGTCACGGCACGGTGACGTCACTGGCTGCATGTAAGGTAAATATCTCCTAAACGGTACATGTTTAGGAGATATTTACAGTACCTATAGGTAAACCTTATCATAGGCTTACACAACATGCAGAGGAGGGTTTACTTCCTCTTTAAGGGGGAAAATCTTCCGGTCTTAAAGTTATTAAGGGGCTTAACATTTTTTTATCTCCATATTGGAAAAATGCATTTGAATCAGTGAAAAGGGCAAAATAAAAGTGCACCTAAATTAAAGAAGTGAAGATTTGCTATGTTAAAGGAAATATTCAGACATATTCAGGTTAAACTCCAGGAATTATATTTTTTCCATACTTACATTGGGCCAGCTTGGCTTAATTTTAGTATGCACATTTGATGTCCGTAGGGATGTTGTCAATCACTGTAGTTGCCCAAGCTACATACAGTGAGAGCCATGATCTCCCTTATTACCAAGTTTGTTTTTTTTTGAGGCAGGTGCCCACTTGGGGTTTATACCTGGCTATGTCCTACTTTATTTTGTCATCATTGTATGGCCTTGTGCTGGTTAAATATGGGGAGTTTGCATGTTAAGCAGCTGTGGAGGCTTTTACATGTATTTTGTAAATTCAGAAACAGCCTGCCTGTTCAGAATGGTCCTGCTGCTTGAGACCCCGGCTTAGGGAGCTTTGTAAAGGACAGGGATCTGGGAAAAGTAATGCCTGGGATGGAGTAACAGAGATGACTCTGTTGATTAAGCTCCTATTGGAAGGACTCTTGGAGAGGCTGGGAAAGCATCAGGAGGATCACCTGTTACTGCTGGAAAATGCTGCTTCTTCTGGAAAGGCACAGGTTGTTGGTTTCAGCTTAAAGGCCCCTTTTGCCTGTACTGAGGTCTATGGATGGAGTCTGAGTCTGCAAGTCAGTAATTGGTTTTATGAGTTCCCAACCCCTCTCTCCCATGTGATGTCCATGAGGAATAAAAGTATTTAAAAAGCCCTCAATGTGACTGCTGCCCAATTTGTGCACATTTTCCACATTTCAGCTATGGACTATGAGCCCTGAGAAAATGTAAGCCCACCCTGTCTCTGGGCATACACAGTTCATGATGGTGGAGTTGGTGTAATGAAGTGGGGAGTATCTTTGCCTCTATTGGGCCCCTAAAAGTGGACCTTAACTCAAAAGGTGACACATAGACACAGTGAAGACAATGCATGGTAAGTCAGTAATGGGGAAAATAAAAATGCATTTAACTTGCAAATCCTTTGGATTGGTTGTCCTGGGAAAGACAACATTGCCTTGAGTAGCTGTATGAGAGCAGTGGTCTCTCTGCATCCCCAAATGACAATCAGCAAGAAATAGCTTTCATAAAAAGCTAATACACCTCTTGTTTTTAACAACTGAGTTAGGGCTCTTTCACACGGTCCGCCTCCGTAGGCGGATCCGTGCTGCTCAGCGGGGATCGATCCGCCGATCCCCGCTGAGCCGGCGGATGACAGCTCAATCTCCGCTTGTAGTGCGGAGAGGGAGGTGTCACAGCTCCCGCTGCTCTCTATGGGGGATCGGATGAGAGTGGACCGCCTGTCCGCTCTCATCCGATCCGATCCCTGAACGGATGGAAAAATAGGGTTTCCATCCGTCCGGATTTCACGGACAGGATCGGATACGGATGGCAGCGGGTGTCAGAGGAGGTGTCTCCGCTGACATCCGCTGCCCCATAGACCTGCATGGAGGATCCGATCAGATCCGCCTAAAAAACTGACAAGCGGATCTGATTTGATTGCCCGTGTGAAAGAGCCCTTACAAATGACCATCTCACGATCAAACATACACAATAAATAAGAGAAGAGTTTACAAAAAAACAGGTTGTGCTATTTTCTCAATTTTCTATCCATTTTTTCTGGTAAGAAAAATTACCAGACATAGGTCGATTCTATTTAATATTGATTATAAACGCAATTAGATCTATTTGTGCATGTATATATTTATGCTGCAACACCAACTGTACATTAATCTCCATAATCTGCCTTGGTAGTACAATATTAGTATTTTCTCTCACCACCCCTTCTTCATTAGTCACTGTTCTGTTCCCCTTCACACCTTTTTTTTTGAAGTTCAGATACAGTGGTGTATTTCAACTGCATAAGCATGACACATTTGGCTAAAAGCATTGCACATTTACAGTAACATGCAAAAGTTTTGAGCAAGTGTGAAGAAATGTTTTAAATTAAGCACGCTTTCGGAAATAGAAATGTAAATTGTTTATTTTTTTCAATAAACAAAATGGAATGTAAATGAACAGAAGAGAACCCCAAATCAAATGAATATTTGGTGTGACCACCCTTTGCCTTCAAAACAGCATTGATTCTTCTAGGCAGACTTGCACGCAGTTTTTGAAGGAACTCGGCAGGTAGGTTGTTCCAAACATCTTGGAGAACTAACCACAGATTTTCCATTTGCCTCTTCAGGTAATCCCAGACAGACTCAATGAGGTTGAGATCACGGCTATGTGCCAAATGATCACTTTCAGAATGTTCTTCTTGATACTGAAGATAGTTCTTAATCACATTGGCTGTATGTTTGGGGTCGTTATCTCAGCATTGAGTACACCATTGATCCTGACCAAATCTCCAACTCCATTTTCAAAAATGCAGACCAAACTTGTAAGGAACCTCTACCACACTTCACTGTTGCCTGCAAACGCTCATAATTGTACTGCTCTCCAGCCCTTCACAAACAATCTGCCTCCTGCTACAACCAAATATTTAAAATTTTGACTCATCCAGACCACCTGCTGTCATTTTTCTGCACCCCAGTTTTTATGTTTACATGCATAGTAGAATCGTTTAGCCTTGTTTCTATGACAGAGGTATAGCTATTTGCCTGTAATTCTTCCATGAAGGCCACTTCTGGACAGACTTCTCTGGACAGTAGATGGATGTTCCTGGATCCCACTCGTTTCAGGCAGTTCTTTGCTGATGGTACTGCTGGGCATCCTCCGATATCGAAGGGAAGTAAGCACGATGTGTCTTTCATCTGCTGCATCAAGTTTCCATGGCCAACCACTTTGTCTATGACAGTGTTTTTCGGCCATTTTTGCTGTTCGGTGAGGTCATGTCTATCCTTAGCTGGCCATACACTAGCAGATTTTCTAACAAACATTTGTATGACAATTCTCAGTGCATTCAATGACTTAACAAATGTTGTAAAATGTTACAAATTGAATTTGAACCTTGCCAAATTAAAACAGCATTCACTGTTAGAATTTTCTTCATTTGAGAATTTTCTCTATCTAGTTGCTTTGAATTTTCAGCCAAAAACAAATGTCAAGTTAGAAAACCAAACTTAAAATGAAAAAATTCCAAACTAAATTCTACTAATGAATGGCCAGCTTTAGTACAGGATCAAGTTCGTAATTTGGAAGGGCAAGTTGATACTAAACTTACGGACACATATTTAGATCAATGTAACAATACCATGCTAGCAGAAACATGCTTGCAAAGATGTCATCAGAACCAAGTTGACAAATCCAGAAACTGGTTTACACAGTCAGAAATTTTTACTGATACAACCAGAAAACAATCAGGTGTCACAAGTTAGCCAAAAGGTTCCTGCTTGTGTACCCTTACCTTCTTAGGGTCCTTTCACACGGATGGTCCATATGTCCGTTTTTTTTTCCCATTTTTTTGCGGATGAAAAACGGACATAATGCATTTCAATGGGATTGCGGATGTCAACGGATGACCATCTGCTGACATCCAATTTGCATCCTTTCCTATCAGTTCCGTTTTTTGGAACGGAAGAGAACCCTATTTTTCTTCCGTTTAAAAAACTGGAATGGACGCAAAAACGGATGTCAGCGGTGTCATCCGCTGACATCCACAATCCCATTGACATACATTATCTCTGTTTATCATCCACAAACGGATGGGATGATAAACGGACATATGAACCGGATGAAAAAAAAAAGTGCCGGAGCGGATAAAAAAAACGGTCTGCCCCATGTGAAAGGACCCTTACTGCAGTGTTTTTCAACCCTGCTTCCCTTCACATGTGTGGTTTGGCTTTGCTCACCTATGGACGTCGTCTGCTACTCTGTGGGCTTTTATTTCCTTCCCTTCCATAACTTCCTGGCCCGCCTCCGAGTTGGCTTATCTATATAAGACATGCTCAGTGTAACCCACATTGCCTGAGCAACTTCACAGTTTTCTGAGCTCCCGTTTGCATACCTCTTGGCTATACTGTGTCTGATTACCCATGTACCCACTCCGCTACATTTACCATCTGTGTTTGTTCGCAACCCGTCCTGACCTCGGCTTGTCTCCTGGATTTCCTTTCGTATGCTGCTTTTACTCTGCACACGCTAGTGGTCCCGCATCCTCAGCTGGACCTACCTGGGGGATCCAACCTGGTTCCAGCTTGCTGCAGGTCTATCCCCATGGACTAATGTGCCCAGTGCACTATGATACCAACAAAGCTGTACAGGCAAAGCAGAGCCAGCATAAATGAAGGATAGGCAAAATGGCACTGATGGGCAGGGACAAGGCTAGCACATATAATTTATTGTAATAGAGAATGTGTCACTGTCAACACTCAAGGGCTGTGTTGATTATTCAAAAATCTGACCTTGTGCCTTGGGACACAATGATGCTGGCTGCAGAACCATTTAGAAGAAAATGCACATTAAGGTCAGGGGTTTATGTTCTCTTGGGATGGACAAATGAAAAACGAATTTGCTGGGCTCAATATAAAGGCACAGGAAGTCATGTAGCATGCAGGAGGCATTATGAAGGTGTGTCTCTTTATGACAATTGTCTCTACAGGCCCATAACTGATGTCTTCGGTAAGCAAAAAAATCCTTTTCTCTGATATTTACTCATGAATATCTTTTGCACAGTTTCACAGGATAGAAGTAGATAGCCATAGACAATGTTTGATTTGTATGTGTATTGCAAAAATGATGAAAGAAGAATTTGGCACTGGAATATGCAGAAATGTAATGTGGCAGAGATGTATGACTGTAGAAAATACCACGAGAGACACATAGAAAACCTTTTATGTGGTTAACTTGTGCAAACTTAACATTTACGTCAAAGTT
The DNA here is from genome assembly GCF_965119305.1 of Pelophylax lessonae. Taxonomy (NCBI): domain Eukaryota; kingdom Metazoa; phylum Chordata; class Amphibia; order Anura; family Ranidae; genus Pelophylax; species Pelophylax lessonae. The sequence continues at coordinate 124,576,458 of NC_138768.1, forward strand.
AGAAAGGGCAAGGACTGCATACATTAATCTTCCGTCCAAGGGTAATTCATTACCGGGTTCTCAGGTGTGTGTTTGAACTGTGCTGCTCTGAAAGTCACATTTTATGCGACAGTGAGAAATTATTTCCTCCTATTAAAAGACTATTGTCATCATCACATTGATAACCTTCATTTTAGTGGGCATTTTGTCAGAGGACACTTTCCCATTGTTGCTGAAAACCTATCCTTCAAGTTTTTCTTGAAGTTTATTGAATTTGAAAAAAATATTCTTTTGGTTATTTAAAATACTACGTGTGGGGAATACAGCTTTATATAAATTAGCTACTAAAGCAGTTTAATAATATATACATTATGTAAAAGCACCAATATGTTTTTAATGCTTGAGTGATTTCTATATTTATTTTTAATAAATTTAAACTAGATTTTTTTTGCTTGCCAGGTAAACACCCTTTACCTGGTGGACTGTAGGAAGCATCCGTGGTTCCTTCTTTGAGCTGCTCTGATCAATTGCAGCAAGCTGCTAGATCATTTGGAGCCAATCTATTTCTGCATAGGGAATTGGTAAAATTAGTGAGTTCCAAAGTACTGTGAACTAGAGATCAACCGATTATCGGCAAAGCCGATATATCGAGGGCCAATATGCACTTTCCCCGATATATCGGAATCGGCCACGAGGTGACCGATATTGCTGATATTTCAGGAAAGTGCTTGTACTGGAGTGATGCCTGCAGCTAGAGGCATCACCCCGGTACCGGCGTCCATAGCCTATGGACGGCTGTCTGAGAAGCCACTCGGCTGTCATTACAAGGAGTGGGAGGGGACGTCCCCCCCTCCCGTCACCTTCCGCAGCTCACCCCACCGGGAGACCCGGGCAACCAGCCTGCATGGCGCCAAAGACCCGATCAAAGCCGCATTCGGCTCTGATCGGGTCTCCATGCAAAAGCCCAGAAGTGATATCATGAGAGACATCACTTCCAAGGTACTGTCTGGCACCAGATTTAAAAAAATGACAGCATTCAAAACAGCAAAACTTGATGTTTTGAATGCTTTTAAGTGCAAAGGAGGGCTATGGGGTATTTTAGACCCCCAGATCCCCCCACAAGAGTACCTGTCAAATAAAAATAAAAAAAACATTTTTTTTTGTACGAAAATATTGGCCCATATCGACCGATACCGTTATGCATTGGTCAAAATATCGGTATTGGCAACAAAAAAACGATATCGGTCGATCACTACTGTGAACAATGCTCTATACCAGTACAAGGACTGTTTTATTCCCATTAATACCTCCAAATATTGATGCCTGGCCAGTAGATGACTATCTCATGGAATAAGACTACTGTACAACTTAAAAGTACATAGGAGAAACTTTATTACCTTAAAGTAGAACTAGAGGCAAAACTTTTTTTTTGTATTCTAGAGTAAGGGAGGAAGTTCCATGACCAGAACAGGAAGTGAGGAAATCCCTGCAAATTAAGGGAATCCCTTGGGCCCTTACTCCTGTCACCAAAATTAGTGCCCCTATTGTAAGATTTCCCCCTTTATTACTTTTCTGGGACAACCCAAAATGTGGGATTTTCTTTCACTTTCACTTTCAATGATAATGGTAAACAGGGAAAATAGAGAGGGTAAATCTCACTAACCGTGGCACAGACAGCAGTACAATCTGTTCTAATCCCTCTCTACTCTAATCTAAAACGGAAAAAAAAAGTTTTGCCTTAGGTTAACTCCACTTTCGTGGAAAAAATCAATCTGCAGCTGCTGTAATTTTCTGTAAACTTCAGTATGAAATGGCAACCTGCAAGCATTCTGTACACATTTGGTGTATGGAATGACCCAGAAATATGTCAGATATGTGCAATAGGAGTTTGTGAAAAAGTACCCATCAGTAGACCAATCAACCGAGGTGCCTAGACTAAGATGTGAAAAAATAAGTGGCAATGCCAGTTTGTGCTCCCGAACCTGAGATGATGTCAGCACATTTACTTTCCCAGAAGTCTGCACTGAGATACAAATCAAATTTTAGGCACCCCCTTCAATAGGGACTTCAGTTTTGGTGAGATACTCTCCAAGAGTTAAATACTGCTAAAGAGATACAAACCCTACAGCTTTTCCCATTAGAACACTTAGAGTGCACCAGCTCAATATAACGAATCAGTCCTTCCCATCCAAAATCAGTATCCAAAGGACATAGTAAAATAAAAAAATGAAATTTTGCCCATTTTTCAATGTGTTTCTTTTCTCAATACATTGATTGTACCCACTGCAATAAGCCAAAGCAGAACCAGGAAATGATAAGCTCTCCCTACCCCAAAAGGTTTAGGAAAACTGTGGTTTATTCAACTTCCTGGCAAACACCAAGAAACCAAATAACTATTGGTTCATATTCCCCCAGCGATCTATTTTGGGGTAAAATTTACAGGTGTCTATTTAAGTACATTTTATATTTTACATTTTCGATAGAGTAATTGAGGGTTTTGTATTCCACCTGTGTCTCAATAGTGAGATTTCACTTCCAGTCTTGTAGACTCAACAAGAAGTCAGAGTATACCTTTTCAATATGAGGGAAATCCCTTTGTAGCAGTTGTTACTGGAACAAGTGTCCCCATTGGAAGATTTTCCATTCAAGTTTGTTCTGGTGGCAACTCAGATTTCTGAGTTGAAAATGAATGAAAGGTTTTACCTTCACTTTCATTCCTGGTGACAATGATTGTGTGGACACAGACAGCACAGACAGCAATATAAACTTGACAGTGGTTCTACAACTCTCTCTACTCCAAATCTAAAAAAAGTTTTACTTTTAGTTATACTTTTCACCAAATGTGTGTCTAATTAGGGCAATTTTAAGAGTAGGAGTATTTACTAGAGTGAAGTAATTTAGTTAGAGAGTGAACATTGGTATTAGGAGGAAGAATGAAATGGAGACTTAAGGGCATGCATAGAAGAGTATATAGGAGAGCAGGTATTTAAGAGGAGGAGATCAGCTGGAGCAGATGGCAAAAACAGAGTTTTGTACAGGAGAAGCTCTCATAGTGGAAAATGGCTGCAGAGAAGGAGAGTGGAGTTCCAGAGGAGGAGGAAGACAGCAGAGTATGAGATGATTTACACAGAAAGACAAGGTATGCTTAGGAAGGCAAGAAGAGTTAGAACTTGTACATAGAGAAGGAGAAGACCAAATAATTGGCACAGAGGGGGAGGAGAGCACAAAGTAGGCTCATATTATGCTTTGGTCCTCACTAGTTGGAGAGGGCACTGGCCTGCATAGATTACATTCATTGCTCTGTGGAGTTTAGAAGGGTTCATATCTCTTTTCTTAACACTTGGTAGATGGCACAGGAAGAGTGGCCACCCTGGGAATAGTTTGTGTGTGTGTGTGCGTGAGAGCATGTGTGTATAGTGCATGCGTGCATGTGTGTGTGTGTAGTGTAGCCTGCCTGCAGTATGTCCCCACTGAAAACACAAACAATGCAGCTGTAGTTGCAGTCACTATTAGCAAGACTGCAACTCTAGTTGAGGTGGTGCGCATGCGCATAAGTGCGCATGGGCCTCAGTGCACATATGCACTCACAGATTCTAGTGCCCAGCAGTCTATATAAACCTGAGATCTGCCTAGCCTCATTGCTGGATTGTCTTCAGCTCTGGTTCCTACATTCTGAGTGTCACGTACCTGATCCGAAGCCAGAGTGTAGAGAGGGCTCCCCTTGCAGCTAGGTGCAGAGCACCCCTGGAAGTGGGACAGGTAGTGCTGTGCCCGAAGTAGCACAGGTTGCCGGTTGGGATGACCAGATGAAAGCAGGAACCAACTTGTTGAGAAGTCCCAAGCAGGTCTGGAACACTTTGGCAAGCCAGGCAGTTACAAGGTGCAAACAGGAACAGACTGGGTGAATACTGGAGCGAAATCAGGAGCCAAGCCGAGGTCAAGTATTGGAGAAGACAACAGGAATCCGGGAGCAAGCCAAGGGGTCAGGAGCCAGGAGAAGCAAAGTCAAACAGTCCGGGTCGGCAACGAGAAGTCAAGATCAGCAGGTTAACAAGGTGCAGGGAACACGGGAGGCTGTTGATCATCCAGCAACTAGTTGTAGTGGCTGCTGGCTTTAAATAGGCCGTTTGGCGCCAGGCGCCATTACGCATGGCGTACGCGCGTGCGCATTGGCGCACGCACATTCCTGACTGCGTTTGCCCGTGTTTGGGAGTGCATGCGCATTCGCGCCAATGCGCGAATTTGCTGATTCGCCAGGATATTGGTAGTTCCCTGACACTGAGTTCCTGAAAGTCTGCCTGCCCTAGTACTGACCCCGCTATGTTTGACACCTCTCTTTGGAGAGGTTATGACTGCTACTCCTCTGTGATTTCAACCCCGCCTTGGATCTCAGAACATGATTCTGCCTCCTGATTTGGTACCCCACTGTCAACATGTTGCTGACTCCTGCCCGTTCCTGACCTTGAACTCGATCATGATTCTGCACCTGTCTGTCTGACTGCCGCAGAACTTAGCTTGTGTCTTGACTCCATACTACCACTGGGAGGATTCCTGTGTTTCCAAGCTCAAGTTCAATGCTCCAGCTTCCTGGCAACTGTGCCCTTCCGCTGCCCTCTCAGTCCCTGTCTCCAGCACTAGGGGTGCTTGGACAGGACTTGCACAAGAGGCCACACTCATCATCTTGGTCTCCACAGTCTGGTACATGACATGTGGACTGTTCCCTCCATGCCACTGACTGGTTGACTTTCTTTACAATATAAATAGAGGGAGGGACTCGTCAGTACTAAAAGGGTGCAGAAAGTTGAAGCTCTGCATTCAAGGACAGTGGGGCAGTGGAGATAGAGTGGGCTGATAGGTCCATGAAGGAAGTGGTGAATGGCCTAAATGCAGCACATGAACTCCCCCAATTTAGACCTAAAAGAATAGAAAAAAATCACACCCTGAAAAACTTTTGAAATCCTGAATATTAGTGTGAAAAAAACAGCCAGACACTCCTGACTCCAGTACTTTATCAGAGGAAACTAGACATTGGCAAAAACCAAATCCAAGCTAGTCAATGTTATCATGGGAGAGTCTGCTACTTACATACATAACAACCACTGTCCAATACAGCCAAAGATTATCTCATGTCTCCAAATATTTTTAAATTCTGACAACTTTATTTACATAAACAGCAGAAAAACAAAAATACATTTATCATATCACTGTGTACATTTAAATTTTGGCAGCTTCAGTTACATAAATAACGGAAGAACAAAAGAACATTCACACTAAGTGATGCCTGCAACCGAATGGCCTTTCAATAGAGCCAGCTGTGAGACATGTTTAAGCGTAATAATATAACATTACCCTCTTTATGCCACCACACACAGGACAAAATAATGATTTAGTGAAATGTGACATCAGACCATTTTAACAATGGTTTCTTTATTTTTTTAAACCCAGTCCAAATAAAGTGATGATCTCATAATGGGCATCTTATCGGGATGTCTGTGAGGTTCATCAGCGGACACCCTTTTGGGAAGTTTGGAGCAATTTTGGTCAACAGCCATTCTTGTTCCTTCCCATGAATAATTCACTGTACAGATGGTCAATCTCAAGGAAGCCTAACAAAGCCTAACACCCTTTCATGTGGGTCTTCCTTCTATCTGTTTTTCATTCCTTTTTGTGCTGATTTAAAAAAGATAGTAACGTATACTAATGGCTGTGCAGACCATCAGTATACAGAGCAACATAGGCGTGTGCACAGGATGTGCCGGATGTGCTTGGGCACACCCTAATCACCTAGTGCAAATTAGCATTATCACTCTGTGTAGCAGCGGGGAGATGGGAAAGATCTCCCTTTTACCAGCTCTGCCATAAGAGAAGTGCTTACGCTTACAAGGTCTCAGGTGTGAATGGGGAACAGATGTGTTAAATTTGGTGTTATCGCTCTCACTCTCTCATACTGGTCACTGGAAGTTCAACATGGCACCTCATGGCAAATAACTCTCTGAGGATCTGAAAAAAAAGAATTGTTGCTCTACATAAAGATGGCCTAGGCTAAAAGAAGATTGCCAAGACCCTGAAACTGAGCTACAGCACGGTGGCCAAGACCATACAGGTTTTCCAGGACCGATTCCACTCAGAAAAGGCCTTGCCATGGTCAACCAATGAAGATGAGTGCCCGTGCTCAGCGTCATGTCCAGAGGTTGTCTTTGGGAAATAGACGTATGAGTGCTGCCAGCAATGCTGTAGAGGTTGAAGGGGTGGAGGGTCAGCTTGTCTGTGCTCAGACAATATGCAGCACACTGCATCAAATTGGTCTGCATGGCTGTCATCCCAGAAGGAAGCCTCTTCTAAAGGTGATGCACAAGAAAGCCCGCAAACAGTTTGCTGAAGACAAGCAGACTAAGGACATGGATTACTGGAACCATGTCCTGTGGTCTGAAGAGACCAAGATAAACTTATTTGGTTCAGATGGTGTCAAGCGTGTGTGGTGGCACTCAGGTGAGCAGTACAAAGACAAGTGTATCTTGCCTACAGTGAAGCATGGTGGTGGGAGTGTCATGGTCTGGGGCTGCATGAGTGCTGCCGGCACTGAGGAGCTACAGTTCATTGAGGGAACCATGATTTCCAACATGTACTGTGACATACTGAAGCAGAGTATGATCCCCTCCCTTCAGAGACTGGGCCGCAGGGCAGTATTCCAACATGATAACAACCCTAAACACACCTCCAAGATGACCACTGCCTTGCTAAAGAAGCTGAGGGTAAAGGTGATGGACTGGCCAAGCATGTCTCCAGACCTAAACCCTATTGAGCATCTGTGGGACATCCTCAAACGGAAGGTGGAGGAGCGCAAGGTCTCTAACATCCACCAGCTCCGTGATGTTGTCATGGAGGAGTAGAAGAGGACTCCAGTAGCAACCTGTTAAGCTCTGTAGAACTCCATGCCCAAGAGGGATAAGGCAGTGCTGGAAAATAATGGTGGCCACACAAAATATTGATACTTTGGGCCCAATTTGGACATTTTAACTTAGGGATGTACTCACTTTTGTTGCCAGTGGTTTTGACCATAATGGCTGAGTGTTGAGTTATTTTGAGGGGACAGCAATTTTACACTGTTATACAAGCTGTACACTCACTACTTTACACTGTAGCAAAGTGTCATTTCTTCAGTGTTGTCACATGAAAAGATATAATAAAATATTTAGAAAAATGGGAGGTGTCGGGGTTATTGGGGGTTGATTAAAATAATAATAGGTAAAAAGAAAAATGATTTTAAAAGCCATGTATTCATATAATGCATAAGAGATTCTGAATGGCTTCCATCTTGTTTTTAAGGTCAAACAAAGTTCATATGTACTTGTTAAACAAAATGTCTCTTACAGGCTTACAATAGGGTCCTTTACTTTCAGCAGACATTTGTATATCTATGTAATCGTAAATAAGATCCCTTTTGACATCTCGATCAGATAAAACTTAGTCAGTCTGACGCTATGTTAAGGGGGGATATCTCAGTCTGTCTATAAGTATATAACAATGGACAATACCCCAGTATATTCTAGCAGACATTTAAAGATGAACCATATAAGTTTTTATAGATACATTATCATATGTGAGAAGATATTAGCCATAATTATGTCATTATATTATGTAAGGCATATACATATATATTTAGGAATGTTATATCACATTTTGGGTTTATATTCTCAGTAATAATCTTACTTAGAATTCTTTTTCTAATAAGTGTAAGGACATATGTATCTCGTCACTAGTTACCTCATTTCAGAGAAGTCTAGTCTAAGTGCTCAAGGTGTTGTAAATCCTACAGGCCAGACATCTTAATTGACAGTGTAAGACATGGTCAAAGAAGTAATGGCTATTCACTAGCCAGAGGTCAGAGAGGTCATCAGATAAGGACATGGTGGGAATTATGTTGAATACAGAATCTAATGAATGGTACGATACTGCCCTCTGGAGACAAAATACCAGGTGCAGTTTTGAGATAATTTCAGATATTTCCATATAAAAATATTATATTGTCTTAAAAATATAATTATTGAAATGGCATTACTTGCCAAGGTTAATGATGGAGATACAGGTGGACATTTATGTATGTACTGGGAGTCGGGAGAAAGTTTTATGTTGTGTTATATGATTAATCTCACATATAGAGGAATCATCCTTAATTTTATTAGACCAAGTATGGGGTTAATTATCAAAAGGGGTGTGTCTCTGACCTCATCAGTTTAGGTATAGAATATCCCAACCAATTGGGATAATGTTTCATCCCTCTGGGTTTTACTTATGGTAATTTTTATAGCTCTTTGTTCTTACCATATAAAAGACCAACCCAGATGAGAGACACATCACTTTACACTACTGACAACACACCTCACACTTACACCACACACGCTATTACATTTTTCAATAGACTCATGCAGACATACTCCCTGATCCACATCATTCATCTGAAACTTGGAGGAAACTCCTCCCTCACTGGCATCCATCTTAGGACTCTGGTAACACCATCTTAAGTGTGGTAATTATGCCTTGCTGTATTATTTGATTTTATTCAACAATTGTTTATTCCTTCCTTATATGTTTTATATTGCATATTTAAAGGGTAATGAGATTACAATCCCAGCCGTATAAGCCATGGTAGATTTTTCTCTAAAAAGCTGATTTTTGTTTTTATACATTATTATTAATATCAGATTAAGTGCATTATTTGCAATTTTAAGTCTTCCGTTTTGCATGGCTTATTCTCATTCCTTCTGCAGTGGAATGACTTTGGGCCCTGTGATTCGCAGACCATTGTAGTCTGTTTATATAGAACATTAATTTATGGCTTATACTATACCTGGGAAGAAATGGTAATCTTGCTTTAGTTTTGCTTTCACTTTGTTTTAGTTTCACATTGTTTTACTTTCACTTTCATTATTGAGCAAAACATCACATTACATTGATTATTTGAAGTTAGTATTTTTTTTTGTAGAGTTATCTTTTTATGTCACTTCCTGTTTGATCATATATTGTGTTTACATGTCTGGCGAATAAATATTTTTATATATATTCCACACTGTAGACTGTACTCACTAAGATTGGTATATGCTTTTAAAAAGAAATTAATCAATTAAAAAGAATTCACGACATTGATTTATGGCAATAGGTGAAGACTCTCCTTTTTCACAGATCTTTGCTTATTAACCATAAATAAATACACTGCTATATTCAGAGCAGTATAAATATTCTGACATAAGTACGAGCGCAAGATATTTATTATTAAATATTCTTACATATAATGGAGGCACTGCTGAGATAATTATTGATTTCTTACATATGCCAATCATAAATATTGATCAGGTGACATAATCAATAACTTAAAAAAAAAAAAAAATTTTTTTTTTTTTTTTTTTTTGGAATTTTTTTTTTTATTAATTGCAATGTGATAGAAATGTATTAAAAATGTCTACAGCAGGTAATGTTCACGCTGCCAACTCTGGCAAGGTGTGAGTCCCTAGTGGTAATGCCACAACCCCAGTGGATTTGGCAAGGATCAAAAATGTGTGGAAACACCTCTCTGAGTCTGAAATGGTGGAATATGTAAATGCTGGTTAGAGTCATATATCAAAATCCTCAGAAGTCGGGCCAATAAAGGGCATCTGACATGGGTAGAGGACAACCTGTATGTATGAACTCACCAATAAGCTTATCTAACACCAAAAGACGTCAGGAAGTGTGATCACATACTTTTAGAGTCGTGGCCAATCTTACTATGTCTGTGTGAGGAACTGCACCACAAGGCTCAGCAAAAAGGAGTTTAGTAAAGTTTCAATCTCCACTCCAAATAAATGAGAGAATGAGATAAGGAACCTCCTTGAGCAGGTGAAAGTAACCTCTATTGGGACACATAAGTTAAGAGAATGTAGCCTGAAACTGCAAAAATAAAGTAGAACTGTGGCAAAAGTTTTATCAAGGAAACTGTAATGGAAGTAACCATTTTAAAGTGAAATGTAAATGATTAATGCAATATTTAGGAAGTTTGAGCAAGGAAAAATGTTTTTCTAGTGAAAGTTGCCGAGTAATCAGCAGTGGAAAATTTTGAAATAAATAAATAAATAATAATAAAAATGTAACAGTTCAATTCATGACAGGAACTCATAAGTAAATACATAGCAGAGTTCCATAAGGTCATGGTGTCCATACAAAAGGGCAATGCTTTATTAGTCCTATTTTAAATATGAAATAATTATTCATAGACCCAGATATGATTCCCAGTCTGTTGGTTATGACCCAGAAAAGGGGGGATAGTCAGGCAAAGAGTCCATATCCTACCCCAGCCATATTCCTAATATAGGAGGGCAGAAATTGGGCAGCAATGCATAAATAGGTATGAATCATATCAAGGTCACTGCAAAAAGACTAGCACCCCTAAAAAGACACCATGCACCTCCAAAATTTAAAGGTTTTAAAAAGAGTACTGTCCTGATTTTTGTCATGAAAAAGATCCTTAGACATTATTGATTACCCTGAGGCCTATGAAAACCAATTGTCTGTGTTGTGCCTGCAGGATGTCATTTAAACGTCAGCCCATACAAAACTTTACCGCTGCTAGAGCTGTTATCTGTTATTTGCTGTACTCAAAAGTGCCTAACACCCTTCAATGAAGGAGTTGAGTACAACCATCCGGAAATTTAAATCCCTGTGCTTTGAGGCATTGCCCATGCATATAATAATAATAAATTTGGCAAAGGAGCAAGACATGCCACCTAGGCCCCAAAGGGGACACCGGATACCTTAAGGAGGACACCGGACATCCCATTAACAAGGGGGGGGGGGACACCCACAATTAAATAGGGATTTGCCCCATCTTAGGGTTCCCCAAAATCCTCGGGAAGTTAGAGTGACATTAAGGCCCAGACCTCATGCCAGAACCGAGTAACTGGTCCTGATGGGGACCTGTCCCATCTGTCTGAACCCGAGAGACATAGGCACCGCAGGAGGCGGAGCCAATAATTCAATTCTGTAAAAAGGTTTTCAGCTGAATAGAAGCCAAGTTGGAACAGCTGATCAATTGGTTCACTCTGGGTACTACAGCCCAGAACTAAAATAAATTCCTCTTTAGGAACCAATCCTATGGCCAGCCAAAGGCCACAAAATCTTTAAATGCCCAAGTGGTAAGGAATCAGAAGGATACACTGAATAGAGGTATAGGATACAGAGGTTCTAACACCATTTTATCCCCAGGTCACAGCATTGAGGATCCTGAAATCCCTGCCAGGGGGGGATCTTGGTTGTTAGATACTAACTACCCTCCTATTTTTCAGTGGTCACTTCATCCCTCTGACTCAAACAGGTCGCTTAAAGCGGGCACATTTTGAAAAATCGCCAATGACGGTGATACCAAGGAGGATCAAACCCTAATGACGTAATGCAGTCAAGAGGTTAAAGGTTGTATACGGTAACCAAGAAGGAATCCTCAATGCCAGGTAGTTTTATTGCCTCCAATAAATTGCATTGATGCCCCATAGGGGGAGATATATATATATATATATTTTTTTCTCCCAAGTAGTAGGTAAAATTTTAACAAAATATTAGATCATTGTATAATTGTTTAATGCATAGTATCCACGGTGATAAATACATCCCCATGTTAATAAGCCCCAGAAGTCAGTGGCCCTGGGAAAGGTCGCATATGTAGTCTCACCTTCCATGGTAGTCATATGAAAGGACTGATCACACGGTGGATTAAAGGAGAACTCTGAGAAAGCTTAGGGTACCTACATCGCATTGAAATGTCAATTGATAAGAATGTATATTCATACTGTATGTTTCATCCAATAGGAGGAGATTAACCTCCCATGCCAGGTCGTTGATTGGTACAGACGGTGATGTTTGCCAAAGACACAGCGATCGGATGGGTCATCTCTCCCTAGAGCACAGCTCAGGACGGAACCCCTCATTGCATCAGGTCCCTCTTCAGGAATCAAGCTGCGAGACGCCCCAGATTCTTGTTGACGGAAAGGAAGATTTGTTTCAACAGATCTTTGTGCATTTGATCCGAGGAAATCCATTAAGAGGAATCGCATTACCTCCTGTTTTCAATTGAAGGAGATGTGAGAATGGTGCATTGCACATGTGAGCAAACCTCAGTCTAGGTGTATGACACTCTAGACCATGCTGAAACCATTCATTATCCAACCAATATCCAAGGTTGAACGTCCAAACAGATTTCTCTGATCCCTGATTGCCAACATTGTTTTACTGCGCTTTGAATGGTAGTTGCCAATGCCATTGCAGCAGTTAATTTATGTCTCAGTCAAGACTTTACAAGCTGATGTTGCAGATTTCAAGGAACATTTGAGTTTCTTTACCAGGAGATCAGAATTCAAAGAGACTAATAAGGAACAGTTTGTGACATAGCTAACACCAGCAAAGTCGCTACGAACTGACATTTTGAACTGATTTTTTTTTTCTCAAATTTTTTTTACCGCTGTACTTAAGAGTTATGAACAATTCCCAATATGAACTATTCTCTTACAAAAAGAGAACAAGACATTTTTTTTTCTTTTACTACTCCTTAAAAAGCTTTCCTTCCAGATAGGCCTAAGTTGCTCACTTGTCTACTGGGAAGAAAGGGGGGGGATATGTCGGGGTTATTGGGGGTTGATTAAAATAATAATAGGTAAAAAGAAAAATGATTTTAAAAGCCATGTATTCATATAATGCATAAGAGATTCTGAATGGCTTCCATCTTGTTTTTAAGGTCAAACAAAGTTCATATGTACTTGTTAAACAAAATGTCTCTTACAGGCTTACAATAGGGTCCTTTACTTTCAGCAGACATTTGTATATCTATGTAATCGTAAATAAGATCCCTTTTGACATCTCGATCAGATAAAACTTAGTCAGTCTGACGCTATGTTAAGGGGGGATATCTCAGTCTGTCTATAAGTATATAACAATGGACAATACCCCAGTATATTCTAGCAGACATTTAAAGATGAACCATATAAGTTTTTATAGATACATTATCATATGTGAGAAGATATTAGCCATAATTATGTCATTATATTATGTAAGGCATATACATATATATTTAGGAATGTTATATCACATTTTGGGTTTATATTCTCAGTAATAATCTTACTTAGAATTCTTTTTCTAATAAGTGTAAGGACATATGTATCTCGTCACTAGTTACCTCATTTCAGAGAAGTCTAGTCTAAGTGCTCAAGGTGTTGTAAATCCTACAGGCCAGACATCTTAATTGACAGTGTAAGACATGGTCAAAGAAGTAATGGCTATTCACTAGCCAGAGGTCAGAGAGGTCATCAGATAAGGACATGGTGGGAATTATGTTGAATACAGAATCTAATGAATGGTACGATACTGCCCTCTGGAGACAAAATACCAGGTGCAGTTTTGAGATAATTTCAGATATTTCCATATAAAAATATTATATTGTCTTAAAAATATAATTATTGAAATGGCATTACTTGCCAAGGTTAATGATGGAGATACAGGTGGACATTTATGTATGTACTGGGAGTCGGGAGAAAGTTTTATGTTGTGTTATATGATTAATCTCACATATAGAGGAATCATCCTTAATTTTATTAGACCAAGTATGGGGTTAATTATCAAAAGGGGTGTGTCTCTGACCTCATCAGTTTAGGTATAGAATATCCCAACCAATTGGGATAATGTTTCATCCCTCTGGGTTTTACTTATGGTAATTTTTATAGCTCTTTGTTCTTACCATATAAAAGACCAACCCAGATGAGAGACACATCACTTTACACTACTGACAACACACCTCACACTTACACCACACACGCTATTACATTTTTCAATAGACTCATGCAGACATACTCCCTGATCCACATCATTCATCTGAAACTTGGAGGAAACTCCTCCCTCACTGGCATCCATCTTAGGACTCTGGTAACACCATCTTAAGTGTGGTAATTATGCCTTGCTGTATTATTTGATTTTATTCAACAATTGTTTATTCCTTCCTTATATGTTTTATATTGCATATTTAAAGGGTAATGAGATTACAATCCCAGCCGTATAAGCCATGGTAGATTTTTCTCTAAAAAGCTGATTTTTGTTTTTATACATTATTATTAATATCAGATTAAGTGCATTATTTGCAATTTTAAGTCTTCCGTTTTGCATGGCTTATTCTCATTCCTTCTGCAGTGGAATGACTTTGGGCCCTGTGATTCGCAGACCATTGTAGTCTGTTTATATAGAACATTAATTTATGGCTTATACTATACCTGGGAAGAAATGGTAATCTTGCTTTAGTTTTGCTTTCACTTTGTTTTAGTTTCACATTGTTTTACTTTCACTTTCATTATTGAGCAAAACATCACATTACATTGATTATTTGAAGTTAGTATTTTTTTTTGTAGAGTTATCTTTTTATGTCACTTCCTGTTTGATCATATATTGTGTTTACATGTCTGGCGAATAAATATTTTTATATATATTCCACACTGTAGACTGTACTCACTAAGATTGGTATATGCTTTTAAAAAGAAATTAATCAATTAAAAAGAATTCACGACATTGATTTATGGCAATAGGTGAAGACTCTCCTTTTTCACAGATCTTTGCTTATTAACCATAAATAAATACACTGCTATATTCAGAGCAGTATAAATATTCTGACATAAGTACGAGCGCAAGATATTTATTATTAAATATTCTTACAGAGGGGTGTACTCACTTTTGTGAGATACTGTATCTATATACCCACTCACATGCATGAGTGTTTGAGCTTTGGGGTGCACACCCTAATGCAATAGTCTGTGCACACCTATGCAGAGCAAACAAAATGGGGCTGATTTACTAAAACTGGAGAGTACAAAATCTGGTGAAGCTCTGCATAGTAACCAATCACCTTCCAGGTTTTATTGTCAAAGCCTGATTGAACAAGCTTAAGTGAAAAGCTGATTGGCTACCACACACAGCTGCACTAGATTGTGCACTCTGCAGTTTTGGTAAATCAACCCCAATGTATTTCTCAGCACACTTACCAGCTAGCCATCAAAACAACAAATTTCAGTGTCTAAAAATTCTCATTAAATACATGGAGGCTCTCATAGACTAAAGTTAGGACCACACTATACAGATGGTCTAGGAAAAGACAGTGCAGCTTTTACATTTAGGGCTCTTTCACACGGTCCGCCTCCGCAGGCGGATCCGTGTTGCTCAGCGGGGATCGATCAGCGATCCCCGCTGAGCCGGCGGATGACAGCTCCGTCTCCGCTTGCAGAGCGGAGAGGGAGGTGTCTCAGCACCCGCTGCCCTCTATGGGGGATCGGAGAAGAGCGGACCGCTTGTCCGCTCTCATCAGATCCGCTCCACTCCGATTACTGAACGGATGGAAAAATAGGGTTTCCATCCGTCCAGATTTCAGCACAGGATCGGATGCGGATGGCAGCGGGTGTTAGCAGAGGTGTCTCCGCTGACACCCGCTGCCCCATAGAGCTGCATGGAGGATCCGATCAGATCCGCCTAAAAAACTGACAGGCGGATCTGATCGGACCGCCCGTGTGAAAGAGCCCTTATTTGTACATGTTGTGCAATCAAAACCACTGTTTTAAACAAAAATCGTTAGTGTATTGTAATTTTTTTTTGCTGGCTAAATACTAAGTGTGCTGAGAAATATATTTTGTTTTGTTTGTCCTGTGGAAAGCTCTTCCATGTGAACCTTAGGCTGGCCATACACTATACAATTTTCCTATTCAATTTCCTTTAGATTTACCTTAAACTATGTAGTGCAAGGGCCTGCCTGATTGCATACAAATTGAAAGTGTTTAGGTTTGACCTCATATTATATGGTTTTGGTAAATCGAAAGGAAAGTTGAACAAGAAAATGGTATAGTGTATGGCCAGCCTTACACAACTAAAAGCTATATTTAAATTAGGGCGGTTGCCATTTTTATTTTTTTATTAGGTCAATGGTTATAAGCAGAATAGCTTTGTGTCCTTTACTGATTTAACAAAAATGATATTGGGGGGCACACCCTGATTTAATACTGGCATACTGATGTAAACTGATAATCATTAGTTCAGTGTAAGCCTGTTAATGAAATGGAAAATCAAAGTCAAGGGCATATTTTATTGACGTTGAAGACAGAGGGGCATAAGGGCAATCGTAGTTCTGTGCTGATGGCACTGCTGGACATCTTCTGATGTTGAAGGGAAGTAAGCATGATGTGTATTTCATCTCCTGCATTAAGTTTCCTTAGTCGACCACTGCGTCCATGGTCCTCAATGTTGCCCGTTATTTTGTGCTTCTTCAAAACATCTGTAAAACGCAATCTGCTTTGAAGTCTTTGCCTGGGAGAGACCTTGCTGATGCAGTATAACTAACTCTTGTTGTTGGGCTCAGTTTTGCCATCGTGTATGACCTGTGGCATGAAACTGTCTTTCACAACCTCCCTTTAGTAGCAGAGTTTGGCTGTTCCTTTGCCCAGTTTTAAGCCTCCTAAACAGTTGTTTCTGTTTCAGTTAATGAATGTGTTTCAACCTATATATGAAATTGATGATCATTAGTTATGATGGTTAATTATACACCTGATTCTAATCATACAAAATACCTAATTTTGTGCGAGTGTAAGAATTGATGCTGGTTTGAAGCCAAAGGGTAGTCACACCAAAAATGGATTTGATTTAGATTTTTCTTATGTTCGCTCACTTTGCATTTTGTAAATTGATGAAAATAAACAATTAAAATATATATTTTTTAAAGCATTCTTACTTTACAACATTTCTTCACATCTGCCTAAAACTTTTTTTTCAGTACTATAAATGAGCAAAGGCATACAGTGTATGTCCTCATTACATAAGTGCTGCTTTGCAGTGCTACAAAAATAAATATATAAATTATTAAAATATACATTTTCTATAAATCATTCTTACTTTACAGCAATTCTTCACATCTGCCTAAAACTCTTGCACAGGAATATATATATATATATATATATATATATATATATATATATATGCTGTATGGGCATCATAGGCATGTGCAGGGAGTGTGGAAGGTGTGCCTGGGCACACCCTAATCACTACTTGCAGTGTCCAAATCCTCCTACTGCCCGGGCTGTGTTGCCCCCCCCCCCGACCCACCCTGCAGAGCTGTTAGCTTCCCTCCTTTCCTCTCCCCCTAGTTGCTGCGGGGGATGTATCAGGATGGAGAGTGGGGCAAGGGGCTAGTAAGAATGGAATTTAACAGCGCCTACCTTTTTCTATATGAACACAGTGAACACACTCACTCGCTGTGCTCATTCATAACTGAAGCCTAGTAAATTATGTTTACTGTGCTTCAGTTTGTGAATTACCAGGAAGCCACTTAGCACACAACACTGTCCCGTGCAGCTGAGGCTGCAGAGAAAGGCATGTGTGTTCGAGCTTTGGGGTGCACACCTTAATGCAATAGGTTGCAAACGCCTATGATGGGCATTTAAACAAAATGGTAAAATGGCATGGTAAAAAGGATATTAACAGATGTATAATAGGCTATATACAAGTGAATACTGAACAGATGTGCAATCTGATGTAAACTGGTCAGTTTTTATCTATCACGTGAAAGGGGCCTAAAGGCTGTTTTCTGTTCCTGGTAGTCTGTTTTTTCAAATCACACATATAGGTCCTATTTTGCAATAGTTTGCACCATACTGTTAGATAATCTCATGGATGAAGTAACATTTTTTTTTTTTTATTAAACCTTACTTCTGCAGAATATGTCAGTGCAATGGAACAATTAAATATGGGACTGGTACAGACTGATTAGTGTGTATTCTAAGTAAGATCACCAAGGTTCCTGTACTTCAAAGAGTACAACTCGAGCTACAAAACTACTAGTTTAGCCTGACCACAAAATAAGATCTTCAGCCAAAACTTTCAAGTGACCACATTTTAGACCCACCCAACCCCAAGGACACAAAAAGACATGATGTTTTACAGCAGCCTGCATAATCCGTAAGGGGATTCTATATAGTGTTTGTCCCTACACTAACATTACTCCTGTAACATAAATCCACGCTGACACACATGTTTTACAGCACAATTACTTAGGGTAAAATTGTCTGTTTTCATATATATTTATAATCTCAGTCGTTTCATTGAGCCCAGAGTAACGACCAAAGCCTCATCAATCCCTCAAAAGCAGTATGCAATTACCTCTTAAAGATGAAGGTCAGTCCTATTCTTCACTTTTTATTTATCTCAGTAAAGTTGTAGACAGCCACAAGGCTCTACATAAAATTCATTAGAACCATAAAGTTTCAAAAGGTCACAAAATGTCTCTTTAGCTAGATGGTGAAAAAGGAAAAAGAAAAATCACTCATTTGTTCAATAATTCATTACCTCTTCCAAGATATAGGTGGTTAACTGTAGATAACGTCTTGGCTGCAGAAAGGTTCCCAAATTATCCTGGAAATGGCAATCTAGAGGAAAACAAATGCTAAAATGAAAATGCGTGCGTGATCATCCCAGCGCACAGCGATTTAAACATTAACCACTTTAATGATTTTGTAGAATCAATTTTCCTTACAGCTTTTTTGTCAACCTTAATGTACAGATTTGAAATTAAAAATGTGTCTGGATTTGCCTTTGCATATCAATAGTAGAAGTATATCAATCAATAGTAGTAATATATTTTCAACAGGTATAAAAGGGAATCTATAGACGTTAAAGCCTTTATTGCAGATATGTGACTGTGATCTCCTTTAAGCCCAACTCCATGTTTGTCTTCACTTTAAATACATGGTTGTTCATTTGGCTCAAGCTAGCCCAAGCAAACTATTTTCTTTAGTAATCAAAAGAAAATATGTCAGCGATTTAAAATAAATACAGCTGCTAGCTAAAAAAGTACAAAATATACAGTACATACACCAAAAAATTATAAATAAAAATATTGCAGCGCTCAATATTCAAATTAAAAATTAAAAATACACAGTGTGAAAAAATTCATTCATGTGCAGGTTCAATAAAGTGTCCCAGTGCTGAGATCATAGGCAATAAAAATAACACAGTGAGAAAGTCTAAAAAATTAATTTGTGTGCAGATTTGATAAAGTCTCCCAGTGCTGAGATAAGTAGTAATCACTCGTAAGTGTTATTCTCCACCGTATAGATAAAAATTCACACTCTCCAGAGCTATATGCTGTCTAAATTATAGGACAGCAATAGTGTATATATCTGTTGGTCTCTTATTAATGGAAAACCTTGAAGATCGAAATGACCACTGCAGGAGTCCTCTTTCAAATGGATGAATGTCTTAACATGCCACATATATGAATCCAAATGAAAAGGAAAGGCTCATAGTGTAGTATGGATGTAAAATAAAATTTAATAAAAGCACCGCCAAAACAGATAAAACATTGACCAAACAGTGCAATGTCAACAAGCAAAATCAGATATAATACAAAGAACAGACATGAACTGATCACTCACATCAAGAGCCACCACTTCAAATACTTAGAGTGGTGGCTGGACCTCAGGCATGTATCGGTAGCTCTATGGCCATTTCGCATCACACGCGTCCTCAGGAGCTTTACAGATAATGCCTCTGGTTGTATTATTTATATAAAACCTACCATAGGTCCAATGAAAACGGAATTTCCGGTATCCTTCACCATTTTGTTGAAGTCATATGTGAAAATGGCGACGGATACCGGAAATTATGTTTTCGCCGTTCCCAGCTGCCTAATGTTGATTTCATCGGACCTATGGTAGGTTTTATATAAATAATACAACCAGAGGCATTATCTGTAAAGCTCCTGATGACGTGTGTAATGCGAAATGGCCGTAAAGCCATGTTCAGGCCAGCCGACAGTGGCTGCGGTTATCAACACTTAACACTTATCAACTTCACAGGAGATCTTTATGATTTCCCCGCGGGTCCCCTGATGCGCTATACTGTAGCTCCATCTGGTACTCCTTCCCATCGCCACACAACGCGACAAAACTAAGAGGGAAGGCTGCCACAGCGCACCTCTCCAACTGGGACTCATGCCCCTACAGCAGGGGTGCCCTACCTTTTGAGGAGAGAGGAACACTTTAGTGCCTTGGTAACCTATTACAGGCTACAATGAGTGGAGCAGGCAGATGACAGGTCCATGTCCACTCATTAAAAAGTAAATGAAAAGGAAAGAAGTTGCAAAATATGGCTCCAACAAGAGTGAGGTGTGTTAAATCACGAGTAATTTTATTGAGGTGAAAAAATTGTAAAATAAGAAGTCAAAAATACAACATCAAGACCATACAATGATAGTATGTAAAAATTGAAGATACCCACTGACATGGAGATTTAAACAGCTATATGAGGTCCTGTCTGGTAAAAGCCACTACTACGCTATTCTTGGACTCCACCCACCACCCCGATGACACATATGTAGGGTATGAACCTATTTTTGAGGGGATCAACAGGTTAACCATGAGGAAGACCACCAGAAGATAAAGATACGGGGAGACCACTCCCAATTGGATATAGATTCCCGGCTGGGAATTATGTCAATCTGGTGGTATAATTATCTCAGTCCATAAAATTCCCGAAGATTCATACAGATGACCATTGACTGCGAGGTCCTCACTCCCGTGTTGGTGAAAGGTACAGTAAATTGCTCTACCACAAGATCACTCTGGCATACGGACATAAACTGTACTTCAATTTTGTGACTGCAGATTCTTGGTAAGGTCCTTAAGCACAATTAAAGCAGAGACACAGCAGTAGACACCATATAAGGCAGCACAGTCAGTTGGCTTAAGCAGACAGACAGACAAGCAGCTGAAGTAGTAATTGAGTATGAATGGTCTGGTAACGATCAAGTTCCTGTGTCTAAACAACCGATACACCTGCAGAATCTTAAAAAAGGTCCTTAAGCACAATTAAAGCAGAGACACAGCAGTAAACACCATATAAAGCAGCACGGACAGTTGGCTTAAGCAGACAAACAGACAAGCAGCTTAAGTAGTAGTAAGGTATGGATGGTCTGGTAACGATCAAGTTCCTGTGTCTTAAACAATCGATACACCTGAATTAGGTATCATCTGATCTGTGAACATGGGAGTCCAGGATAAGTAACCATGCTCATCGGTAGACACGGTTGGATCGTAAGACCAGCTTTTCACACAATGATGTAGGTTGTGTGTGTATCAGCGGGACAAACAGGCAGGCAAGCGTATTGTCACAGAAGCATTGCTGGTTACTGACCGTATGAATCTCCTGGGTTCGTGCCCTGTGTGCAACGCACAATTCGTGAAGCACTCCAAGATTAGTTCAGTAGACAGGTCCGGCCAAGGTGTCCGAGGTAGTTGATTTTGCTGAAAGGCTGAAAGGGCAAGCCGTGATGTCTGCCAAAGGATGTAGGATGTCCGCCAGAGGATGTGGGAGCTTATCGTCCACCGGGGAGGGTATGGCACCAAGCAGCCGGTGAGTGTGGGAGCGGTCAGTGTGACGAGCAGGGTGGAGGGGGGAGTCCACAGGCGTAGCAGCGTGTGACGTCGACGCGTTTCGCGTGACGCAGCACGCTTCTTCAGGACATGACAGGTCCATGTCCACTCAGCATATGCAGAGCAGACATGGACAAAGCCCTATCTACTCTATGGGCCTTCCGATCCACCCAGACAGAAGGGGACGGATCCCCTTCTGTTTTTTAAGTGGATTAAATTGGAGATAGGCACAAGTCTGTTTACATCTACTGCTCTATAGAGGGGAATGGAGGTCCAATTTGGTCCACATGAGAAGCAGACAGGTGAATCCGATTAGACCGATTGTGTGAAAGGGGCCTAAGGCTGCTTTCACACGGATGTTGTTTACCTGCACCTCAACTGACCTCAATCTTCACTTCTTCCTCAGGATTAATGCAGGTTTCGCTGGCTGCTGCTGTCTCAAAGGTGGGTATGGCTGATGGCGCTGCTGACTGTCCTACAGGGCTGGTACTGCTGGCTGGTACTGCTGGCTGGTACTGCTGGTGGGTACTGCTGGTGGGTTCTGCTGGCTGGTACTGCTGGTGGGCTCTGCTGGCTGGTACTGCTAGTGGGTACTGCTGGCTGGTGCTAGCTGGTACTACTAGTGGGTTCTGCTGGCTGGTACTGGTGGGTGGGTTATGCTGGCTGGTACTGCTGGTCAGTACTGATGGCTGGTACTGCTGGCTGGTACTGCTAGTGGGTTCTGCTAGCTGTTACTGCTGGTGAGTTCTGCTGGCTGGTACTGCAGGCTGGTGCTGGTGGGTACTTCTGGCTGGTACTGCTGGTGGGTTCTGCTAGCTGGTACTCCTGGCTGGAAGCTGATGGGTACTGCTGGCAGGTACTGGTGGATGTTACTTGCAGGTACTGCTGGCGGGTACTACTGGCTGGTACTGGTGTGTACTACTGGCTGGTACTGCTGGCTGGTACTGTTGATGGGTATTGCTGGCTGTTACTGCTGGCTGGTACTGTTGGTGGGTATTACTGGCTGTTACTGCTGGCTGGTACTGGTGGTTACTACTGGCGGGTACTGCTGGCTGGTACTGGTGGGTACTGCTGGTGGGTACTGCTGGTGGGTACTGCTGGCTGGTACTGGTGGGTACTACTGGTGGGTACTGATGGCTGGTACTGGTGGGTACTGCTGGCTGGTACTGGTGGGTACTGCTGGCTGGTACTGGTGGGTACTGCTGGTGGGTACTGCTGGCTGGTACTGGTAGGTACTACTGGTGGGTACTGATGGCTGGTACTGGTGGGTACTGCTGGCTGGTACTGGTGGGTACTACTGGAAGGTACTGCTGGCTGGTACTGGTGGGTACTGCTGGCTGGTACTTTTGGTGGGTATTGCTGGCTGTTACTGCTGGGTGGTACTGCTGGCAGGTATTGCTGGCTGTTACTGCCAGCTGTTACTGCTGGTGGGTACTGTTATTGGGTTCCCGACCCACCATTCCTGAGCATGATCAGCGTGACAGGAGCTGCGCGGGGGGAAGCAGAGCCGATGCTTCCTGTATAGCGACGACTCCTGTCACAGGCGGAGGCGGAGTGCATTTGGTATCACTCCACCTATGACAGGAGCCAGCACTATACAGGAAGCATCAGCTCTGCTTCCTCTAATGCCGGCTCCATTATTTACAGTGGTGCTCGGGGATGGCGGGTCAGGAACCTGCAATCTAGGCTTACCGACCCACCATCCCAGAGCAGGAGGGAGAGTCACTAATGTTTTCTCAGGGGGGAAAAATTGCCCCGTGCCCCCCCCCCCCCCGGGTCCGCTGCTGGTTGGAGCTGTAGTCTTCTAAACAGACATCACTGAACTGCAGAACTGTCCATGGACTACACCTCCCAACTAGCCATCTGCTCCAGGGGAGAATTATGGGAGAGTCTATAAAGAGATCTGCCGGGCCGGCACACACTCTTGCCTCCCTGGTTTCATCGAGGGATCACCCTCTCGCTGCTGTGTGAGAGGACTGCGGCCTACTACGCAGTGCGCAGCTTTCTGCAGCTTCAGCCTCACCTCCTCTCTCATTAGAATCAAGGGTATTATAGGCCTGCCTGGGGTTCCCCATTAGAGTGTCTGAACCTAAAGTGTCAGGAGGTTTGGAAAGTTCACAGGGTCAAGGTTGCACAGATGAACATGCAATTTCAAGCAACCCCCAAGGGGGTAGTGCTACATGTGGATGAGGATGTCAAGTCAATTTTTTTAAACAGACAGAAAATAACTGAGTCATGTACTGTATGTCTAGCTTAAACTTGTTGTAAACCCACCTTTATAACTTGCACCTATAGGTAAGCTTTTAATAAGGCTTACCTATAGGTACTGTAAATATCTCCTAAACTTGCAACATTTAGGAGATATTTACATTGCATGCAGCCGATGACGTCATCGGCACCTGCGCTCTGAAGTAACCCTGTGCCATGACCAGTGGCTCCCGCGTGCATGCGCCCGCATGCGGCTCCGGGCCAGTAATACAGGCAGAGTCCACAGACCCGGAAATAAGATGGATGAAGATGGATGCGGCCGCCAGCGGGGACGACGTGGGCTTTGTTTGTAGGTAAGTGTCACATAATGTGTTAGTATGCATCGAATTATGCATTTACTTTGCAGGGAAGAAAAAAAAAGGAAGACTTTACTTCCTCTTGAAGACTTCAGTAAAGATTTGAGGTCTTTAACTACTGATGAGCAGGACATTTTAATTTTTTGAATTCTCAGTGTCACCAGTGGCAGTGCATCCTCCTCAAGGCAACAAAGGGGAAAGTGTGGGATGGCTTTTTGTTACGTTTTTATTGCTGTCTGTATTCCACCTGGAGAAGATCGCCCCTAGTTTTAGCATTCCCCTCAGTTTTTTGGTTGCCCTTCTCTGGACTCTTTCCAGTTCCAGCACATCCTTCCTGAGGACCGGTGCCCAGAACTGGACAGCATACTCCAGATGTGGCCGGACTAGAGTCTTGTAGAGAGGGAGAATAATCTCTTTATTTCTGGAGTAAATCCCCTTTTTTATACATCCCAGTATTCTGTTGGCTTTGCTTGCAGCGGCTTGACATTGCATGCCACTGCCAAGCCTGTTGTCTACCAGTACCCCCAGGTCCTTTTCCATCCTAGACTCACCCAGAGGTCCCCCCCCCCCCTAGTGAGTAGCTTGCTTTCTGGTTTCTGGCACCCAAGTGCATTGCTTTACATTTTTCAACATTAAACCTCATCTGCCATGTAGTTGCCCACCCCATTATTTTGTTCAGATCCGCTTGTAAGGTTTCCACATCCTGCATAGAAGATATTGGCAAGCTTAGTTTAGTATCATCCGCAAATATCGAGATTGTACTAGATATCCCCTACTCTAGATCATTTATGAATAAATTAAACAGGATTGGCCCCAGGACAGAACCTTTGGGGACCCCACTTTCCACACCCGCCCAATCCCCATTATTCACCACCCTCTGGACTCTCCCCTGGAGCCAGTTCTGTATCCAGGTACTCACCCTATGGTCCATACCTACCTTCCTTAGTTTGTACAGTAAGCGTTTGTGGGGAACGGTGTCAAAGGCCTTTGCAAAGTCCAGATACACCACATCCACAGACTTACCTTTATCTAGGTGGCAGCTCACTTCATCGTAGAAGGTTAATAGATTGGTTTGGCAAGAATGATTTTTCATGAATCCATGCTGATTACTACTAATAATACCATTTTCATTACTAAAGTCTTGTATGTGGTCCCTTAACATCCCCTCCAAAATCTTGCAGACTACTGATGTTAGGCTGACCGCCCTATAGGTATCCGGGATATATCTCGGCCCTTTTTAAAATATTGGTACCACGTTGGCTTTTTTCCAATCAGCTGGCACCATACCCGTCTGTAAACTATCCTTAAAGATCAAGAATAATGGTCTGGCAATCACCTGGCCGAGCTCTTTAAGAACCCTCGGGTGCAAGCCATCTGGTCCCGGTAATTTATTAATGTTAAGTTTCCCTAGTTTAGTTCTAAGTCTATCTTCTGTTTTCCATGGCGGTACTTCCTGAGGTGTATTATTTAGTTTAGCCTTACAAGCTGGGTTAGTGTAGCCCCCCGATTCTTTTGTGAAGACTGAAGAGAAGAAATTATTTAACACTTCCGCCTTTTCTCTGTCCTCTGTGGCCATATTTCCTTTGTTGTCTTTTATGGGGCCAATGTGTTCTGGCCTTGCTTTCTTACTGTTTATATACTTAAAGAATTTCTTGGGGTTCTTTTTACTCTCTTCCACTATATGTCTCTCGTGTTATTTTTTAGCAGCCTTGATTTCGTCTTTACATTTCTTATTACACTCTTTGTAATGCTTGAATGCTGCCAATGGCCCCTCAGCCTTGTATTTTTTGAAGGCCTTTTCTTTAGCATTAATATGCATTTTTATGTTGGAGTTTAGCCACCCAGGGTTTAGTTTTGCTCTCTTAAGTTACAGACTGCAAAGTGGTGAGAGGTAACTTGGGACCACAACTTTGTTATCCAGTTCACAGACTGCATGGTAGTGAGAGCCTTTCTCACTTCTTGAAGGAACAGTGTCAACTTTTTTTGGGGTGCAGTTTGGGTATTTTGGTATACTGTGGGATCCACTTGAACCTGAGCACTTCCTCGCAGGAACTTTGGGCCCCAAAGTTTTTTTTTAGTTTACTAGTTTACTAGTAAAAGTTTACTAGTACAATGGCCAGTAGGAAGGGTTTTGAGAGAGGGACCTTTTTTACTTTCAGTTTTGCCCCTATAGTTAGGACCTCCCTAGATTCAAGGATCATGTACAAAGACATTTTAAGCTTTCAATTACACTTGCTTCAAATGTGTCATTTGACATGCTTTTTAGGCACTCTGAATGCCAATCAAAGCACCTCTCACTAAATGAAATGGTTACCTTACAGTACTGTACACACGGTTGAGTTTGCTTTGCTTCAGATATTATACCCAATGTCCCTTTCATCTTGCTGTGCAGTATCTCAAAGTCGCCATAGAAGTTTATGGCATTGTTTAGAATTGCTTTGTTGTCTGAAGTGTGATACCCTTTTGGATTGCTTTTCTGACAGCAATAGACAGGCAGTGAGGAGGATATGTATCACCTGTTTTAACCCAGTAAATACCAGACAATCAAGTTGCAACTTTGCACACTGTGTGCAGTTAAGGGGCGGTTGCAGTGCCGCCCCATTCACTTGAGTGCATGACAGGGGGCATAATTCCTGCTGTGATGTGTACACCCCAGGCAAAGCATTGGGATTACAGCATGTGTGCACACTGCACACTGCCTCAGAAGCCACAAGGTGCTCTACCTGACAGTTTCTTAACAGCATCTGTAGCTGTTGGGGGGCACCTATTAATTGTTAGCTGTGTTCACATCCAGGCTGTGTTGGTCAGTGTGGAGCAGCAGGAAAGTGAGCGGGGACCTGAGCAGGGGATCAGCAGATATCACACATGGTGTACAGCATATAAGTGATTCAGTAGGAAGGTGAGCACCGGAGTGGGGTTTCAGCAAAGCAGGAGATCAGATCAGCAGAGCAGGAGATCGGAGAACTGAGTATCAGAAGCAGATCAGTAAAGCGGAATTTCAGCAGAACAGAGTATCAGCAAAGGGAGGGGAAGGGGGCAGGAGGTAGGTAGTGTGGGCAGGGGGAATTCCTACTGGAGCACCAAGGGGTAGGGGGTGTTACTACTTAGCGGGAAGGAGAATAATACTAATGGGTTGTAATGTGCTACTAACCATGTTGGGGGTGCTGGGTATTTGGAAATGTATTAATGAGCGGGAGGGTACTATTGAGCACAGAGGGTGGTGGGGAATGCACTACTGAGCAGGTGGAATACTACTAAGTGAAGAGAGGCGTTTGAGAGGGTACAGGGAATTAACCCAACTGAACCTACTAAACCCGGAGTGAGGGAAGAGGGGCAGGAATGTACTATTGAGGGGGGAGCTAGGGGGATGGTGATTTACTACTCAGCTGGGGGGTTGAGGGGGTATAGGGAATGTACTACTGAACAGGTGTGGTACTACTGACCAGTGGGGGGATAGTGTGCCACTGAGTGGGGGGGGGGTACAATCTGGGAAAACGCTGAGCCGGGGATCTATTGAGCCAGGAAGCTGATGAGATGGTGATCTGTTGATTGGGGGTAGTAATAAGCCAGGAAACTGATGAGCAGGGGTACTACTGAACCAAAATAAACAACAAATACCACACCAACACCTAACCACACCTCAAATCTGGAGGTCTTCCTTATCCTCACTTCCCATTTGACATCACTTCCTCTTTAAAACATATAGAAAACCAACACAGCTTTATTAAAGCCTGCCATTTGCCAGTCTTTATTAAATCATCAAAAAAGCATAAAAACTGCATGTTAAAACAGTAGGTGATTTAATGTGTGTTACTAATCAATGCAAATGCAAGGTCCTCTCCTTGCTTGTGGTATTGTACAAAATTGTTAAGTTATTGCTTATGTCTATTGCCATTCTATACATTGCTTTGTGGGGAGAATTTCTGAAATACAACCTCTTTCTTAAGCCTTGGTGTGTCAGAGGGTGTGGCATTGCAGGAAGGGTCATTGTCATACTGAATCAGGGAACCCATCCAACAATGGCTCCTTCGGAGGTGAGCACCACACTAAACTTCAGTTTTAAATTCAGGTGGGTTTATTCAATACATTTATTGATGTATTAATGATTACAGAGCTGCATTAATCTGCGTCTTTTATGGCCTAATTCACACGGGCATATGCATAATTTCGACACAGAACGCAGGTTCTTGCTGGTAGAGCTGATCGAAGATCCTGCATAAAATATGCACCTAGAGTACTCCTGTTTAGGTGAGTACAATTTTCTAAGGACTAACTTCACACATGTATGCATACACGCATTTACACACAGTTATACATGTTTGCATGTATAAAATCTACAGATATGTACGGCCCCAGATGCAGCCGTTCCCAACTATTTTTGTATGCCCTTAAACACTTTAATCCATGGAGTATGCCAGTCATACATAGTGAGGTACCCTGAACTAAGACTACACTTTATTTTATTTTACCAGATGCCTGTCTGGCTTATTGTCCCTTTCAAGGGGTGTGCAGTACAAAAGTCTGACAAAAACTCTCCCAGCCTGTGTCATGGTGGGCTTCTTCTAAAGCCTGTCATTCCATTGTGGATGCCACTACATACCTCCCAGGGCCAGGAGACCAATAACACCGTCCAGGTGGTCAGTGATAAAACAGAAGACAAAGTCCAAGGAGGTAAATGGTTACAGTGCTGACATCATACAGAGCCATACTCTCTAATCAGGCTCCAGCACAAATTATATACGAAGGTCACTAGAATTTAAAGAGAAAAGAGGAAGGTACCCAACAGTAATTAGGTCAGCACTTGTATCATGGTAACGCTTTGAGGATTTAATTAGGTCAGTCATGCTTTGCCTTTTCAATTAAGTACAAAAGTATTCTACATCCCAGGGGATTTTTAAATCTCAGCGGTCAGTTTCCAGCAGTGCGACCGCAGAGCAGCGGTAAGCAGTGTGCCCAGAACACGTCTCCTTCACATAGCTGATTCTTGTGGTCTTTAAATAACATGTTTAGTAGCAGAGAAGCAAAAAACCCAGACAGCCAGTGTGGATCTTGCAAGATGGGTATCCAGATCTCTTCCAGATAGTAAGCAATTGAGCTGCAAGTTTGAAAATGACTTGCTAAGCTATTGCTAAACTTATCAGGCTTCCCAAGTTTGTGGCACAATTGCAGCAAGTCCACATTGCATGACTCCAGGTCAACTTTCTTTGCAAACTTAAAAATAAATAACTATAACATATATGGCCATACATGTAAAAAAGAGAAATGCCAATAAGATCTGGGACTTTGATATAACTTTGTAGGCCTTTCTTATTGGCCTGCAAATAGAAAAAAAGTTTATTTTGACAAGTTAAAAAGAACATTAATAGACTAAGTGCTAGAACATCTATAAAATCCCCATAGAATAATGCATGCGGATTTGAAACCAATTAGTAAGCACTATGAGTATTGGGTCTTCCAAAGCCAACGCATTTCGCAGATTGCTTCATCAGGGCTGCAAAGTCCACATAGTACACATCTATGGTGAGAGACAATATCATTAACAATCATGTATAGGTAACAGTGTTCTTATTTTATTTCATAATAAGTCATCTATTAAGATTAGTGTCAGACTCAAACACAACCCACCTCTAATGACAAACACACACAGGCACATAACTCTCCCTGGCTGGATGCCAGGACCACAAGAGAGACCTCAGATAGGAGACAACCATCTTAAAATGTTGTAAAATTATTATGTATTTATTATGACCCATAGATGCATATTGTTGTTAACAAAAGGGCACTTACTATATAGCCACTCTCACATATGGCTATCCACTTGATCAGATTCCCAAAACAAAATAGAGATTTGGGTAGATTCCGATAGAAGGAGAAGCTCCTATGTCAGCGTAAGCTCATGAAGCTCACCCAGAGAACGACCCTAGAATTATACAACAAATATATTTGTATATACATACTTGTATTGGCACCATGAACCATGTCCCATGCTTGAAACATCCAAAAATAGCTTTTGAAACTTTGTCTGAGTGCAGCCGCATGCTGAATTGAAGCCCCAATAAACTCCAGAGCAGAAGGCTTGATGGTCTCATCAACCAAGCCTCCAATGGGGTTCATCCGTGTAATTCACCAGCCAGTATTTTTTCAATACAAGGTCAATACAT
Source organism: Pelophylax lessonae (assembly GCF_965119305.1). Taxonomy (NCBI): domain Eukaryota; kingdom Metazoa; phylum Chordata; class Amphibia; order Anura; family Ranidae; genus Pelophylax; species Pelophylax lessonae. The sequence continues at coordinate 124,606,626 of NC_138768.1, forward strand.
CTAGTTTCAGCTGCGTACACACTAGATGAAATAATTAATAATATAAGATCATTAATCTGGGGTTTATTGGGATAGCGTGCCATAAATCTCCCCCTGAGTCCTACCTTCTCCATTAGGATCATTGTGTTTGGTTGTCTCCAGTCCAATAGGGTGTGCCGCTATGTCTCTCTTATATAGTCCCCTCTGCCAAAGGATTGGCGTCCTAGATGAGCGCCTAACATGGCCGCGTCCTGCATGGCCACTACCGCGCGCCGACACATACTGCGTCATTGCCGGAAGCATTTGGCAGAGCGGTCAGCGTCATCAGATAGTGTAGGTGGACGCCGTATGCCTGAAGACCTGCTCATGCCACCAATCAATGATCTAATGATGCAAGGCGAAGCCCCAGGCAGCTGATCCACCCCCACACACAGGCCACATCCAAGCTGGGGATATGTGCCCATATCCAACAGGCCCGACCAAACGCCCACCCCTCGGGAATGCCGGTGCATGTGCAGCTGCCACCAGGTGAATTCTGTGTGCCTCCGAAAAGACTGTAAAAACATACAACTACCATTAGTTACATAATATACAGGGCCGCTGATAGGGGGGACCAACAGTCCTCCTGTAGGGGGCCCGGGTACACAGGGGGGCCCCAACAGAACGGGGGAATCATTGCAGTCAGGCAGAAGGGCAATTATGGGAGGAAGCCCTGTGTGGCTCACGGCAGCAGCTGAAAGCCAGTATCTCCTACTCCTGCCAGCTATAAAAAAATATAGCAAAAAATAACAGATTGTAAAAAAATATATAAAAATAAACATTGTAATAAATAATTTTAAAAAATTGTAAAATAAAATAATTGTAAACATTTTTAACATTTTTAAAAAATATTGTGAGGGATTACTCATTGGTAGGCGTATGGGTGACCCCTTTGGGGGTGCGTTTTCACAGAGATAGCCGATTAGAGGTTGAAAAACAAGACTGATTTATTCATGCAATTTACTTAACACAATTGCAAGCATCAAAACAGCCAAAATAAAATAAAAGACAAAATAAATCCTTGCCTCTGTGGGCGGCTACCTTCTCACAGCTGGAACCTACCTAAGAAGTCTTTCCAACCTACTGTTGGGCCGACACTGCTGATCCTACAGCAGACACTCAAATGTCCATTTGTTTGCTTTTCACACAGCACAAACATTGTCCATTGAACATGTCCCTTTACTCTTCACACTCTTCACATGGAACACTTCTCTTCACACTCTTCACATGGAACACTTTGTCTTCTCACCTTTGAGACGTCTTCACTCGTGGTTACCCTCCTTAGCTTCACATCGCTTTAGGGGGTCTTCTCCCATGCTCACCAGCTTGTCGGGAGGCACACATCCGACTGTCCCCCTCTCCCAGCCCACACGGCGACAGGCGGCAGCAGTCCTTCTCCCATGCCCACACGGCGTCGGGAGGTACACATATGTCTGTCCTCCTCTTCCCAGCTCACACAGCGACAGGAGGCAGCACTCAATAGATTTTCTCTGGACAAATTATAGAGTCCTTGATCTCCTCATTCTGAACAGCTGAATGGTTTTCAACTTCCTGCTGGCTCTCTCTGCAGCCAACACCCTATAGTATCAGTGAACTTTCAAAGCAGGTGGGAATGTGTCTCCTCTCAGTGACTACATTCCCAGATTTACCTGACTTCCTGTCACATACCCCCCCCTCTTGTTTCAACCCTAGGGTTGGGACACATATTTCCAGGCACGCATGTGTCAGGCACTGCTGACTCACTGATAAGCCTCCTATTATCCTCAAGCTTCCGGATGAAACTGTTTTGTCATCTTCATTGACAGATTTCTCATAAAGGCCACACAGTTTGTCTCTCATCTCATATACACATTCTTCAACTGCATTTTTGGCATCATTTTGCTCCTTCTCGTTTCTGTCATCTTCATTGACAGCTTTCTCATAAATGTCAGACAGCTTGTCCCTCATAACCGTCTGTCCAATCCACCATGGAGGACCGTGATCCATAGGCAACTCAATTGGGCTAGTCTTAATGTCTTCAACATTCTTAAGACGCCTCTCTCTGCAATCCATAAATGTTTTCCACAAAACTTTGAGAACCTTTGCTTCACTAAGCTTTGTTCCAAGTAGGGACTCTTGACATCCCTCTGTGACTTGAGTTGCCTCTCCATACATCTGTACACAATCATTGACTTTTTGTTGTAAAAGGGAATGATCTTCCTTCTTGAGCTTTGCTTGCTCTAAGATGCTGTGCAGAGGATTTTCCAATTGAGACAACAGGCTGTCACACATTTCTTCAAAGTGACCCCTGTTCCTTTTCCCAGAGATATCAATATCATTCACCAAACATTTCATATTCATAGGCAGATCGGAAGCATTTGCACTCATCAACTTCTTAAACTTTTCGCCCTCCTGAGCGAGTCGCAGTAAAGGCCTACTATTTGATTTGATATTCAGTTTATATTTCTTGCCAAACTCTTCACAGAAGTAGCCAACCAGAACATCATCAACTTTCCTTCCACCAACATAGGGGTTAAAGGCAACAACACAGTTGAACCCAGCGATCTGGGTGGTATCCATTATAGACCTCCTCTCTGCATCAGTGAAGAAGCATGGAACTGCAACACATTCTTTTACAGGTTTCTTCAATGCACTTCCTGCTGAACTATTTGACCGCTCAAGGTCACCTAGTTCCTTTTCTCTATCTGAATTCCACATGGAATGTATCTCAAGATCACGATCAAACTTCTGCCACCCGTCTTTCACCAGTTCCATTTTGGAAACACTCCCTGAAAGGCACTTATTCATTTGCTTCACGTTTTCACCAACAGCCTTAGTTTTCTCCACTAGGTTTTCAGCCTGAACTGAGAAATCACCACATTTCTTACTCAGCTCCTTTGTTTGCTGAAGTTCTAATGATACATTTTCCAATGCTTGAAGTTTTTGAAGGAACGGTTTATTCCAAAGGGGTGATTCAAGCCACATGTCATCACATTTCTGAGGCTCACTCAGGACAGACCCCAAAACACTGATCCTTTTAAAAACTGCATCAGGCACACTATCCCCTCTTTGGGACAGATCCTCTGTTGCCTGGAATTCCTCTTCCAGTTCCTGCAACGGAATCTTCATCTCTTCTACTTGCTGTTCTAAGGCTCGCTTAGACTTTTCTAGCTCCTGAACTCTTTTCACAACATCATCCTTGGAGCTGACCAATTCTTCCATTTCTGTACGCAGCTGTTTGTTAACACTTTCTAGTTCAGCCTTACACTCTAGAGCTTCCTCCAAAGAGCGAGCCAAGAACAGGGCTTTGCTCTCGTTATCACGCACCTCCGTTTCTGCACGTGCGCGTTCTTCTGCATATTTTGCAGACACAGTCTTCTCTTCACCAAGCATCTGATCAAACTTCTTTTTCACATCTTCAACACACTGTAATGAACCAACGCTTTCTTCCATGCGTTTTTTCATATCCGCTATCTGAGCTTGCAATGTTGCGACTTGCTCTGATAGGTTTTTCTTTTCTTCCGCCTCCTCTTTTAATTGTTCCAGGAAGCCATTTTTCTCATCTTCCATTTGTTTGAGCTTTGTGCTAAAACTCAGCCTTTGACACCTCTCTTCCTGTAAGAGTTCCTGCGTGTCTTGCAGCTGCGATTCCAAGATAGAAAAATCTTCCGCAATTTCTCTAGATTTGCTGTCTGCTTGAGAAAGCTGATTTGTAACATTGTCCAACTCAACCTGCAGTCGGTTTGCCTTCTCTAACAGCTTAGCACACAATCGGTCACCTTCTGACACCTTGACTTGCGATTCCAGAAGCCGTGCCTCTACTTTTTCCCTCTTATGTTCACAATCTCCTTTTCCCTGCATAAGAGCCTTCACCTCATTGGCTAGTTTCTGGGAATGAGACTGTAATTCTGCCACACAGGCTTCTTTCTCCTTTAACTGCTGCTGGAAACGTTGGGCTTCACCTTTCCAACTTTCACAGTCTGCATGTAATTCATCTACCACATTGCTCAAAGTGGTGAGCTCATACACAGTACTCAGTAATTTAGCCTCTCTTTCACTTTTCTCGTTGTCGCTGAGAGACAATGTCGCTTTCAGAGCAACATTCTGTTCCTGCGACTCCTGCAGGTCTATTTTTGTAACTTCCAAACACTGAAGACTTTTTTCCAGCTGATTACGCAACTCCAACATTTCACACATACTTTGCTTCTGCAAAGTCTGAATTTCAATTTCCTTTTCCATGAGGATGGTATCTTTCTCCTTTATAGTGTCTTGACATTTTTGCAACTCGACCAAAAGAAGAGCAGTGGATTCTTCCCACTGTAACACATGAGACTTGAGTAGTTCATTCATTTCCTGCAAGTTTCTATGCTCCATTTTAAGCAATTCCAAGGCTTGTTCCTTTTCTTCCATTTTCCGTTGCAAGGCATCCAACTCAGCCCTGCACACATACTCTGTTTCCTCCAAACCGATGGCCTCCATTGGCTGCTGGCGTCTCTGTTTCCAGCCTGCCATGCTCTCTTGATGAGCCTTTTGTTGAGCTGCAAAGCTCCGTTGTTTCAGCATCTCCCCCATTTTGGGTTTACTTTTCATCTGAGCACACTGCGTCTCCATAGCAGTTTCATCAGTGTTGCTAGGGACAACAACCTTCCTCTTTAGTAGACTCTCTTTAGGCATGGATGGGGCTGGTTCAGACGGTAACATCCCCTCCATCCATAGAATCCGGTCTCTCATTTCATCTATCTTTGCATTTTTCAGGCGTTTGGATCGCCCCATCTTCAATAACTCCACAAATTTTTCACAGTCCAGCAAAAAATTTTCAGACCACTGTCTCTTTAACACATGTAGTTTTTCTCTCTCTTGCAAGATCTCTTTTCCTGCACACACAGTTTGTGCAGTCACTTGCACCAGACACAACAAAGTTCATCAAATAATTTTGAGACCGCTGTCTCTTTAAAACACTTTTTTTTTTTTTTTTTTCTGTCAGGATCTTCTCTCCTGCACACATAGATTGTGCAATCTCATGCACCAGATAAAGTTCATCAAACATTTGCACTTCCTTGCAGGGATCTCTGCTTATGCCCACTGCATACCTCCACCATATGTGAGGGATTACTCATTGGTAGGCGTATGGGTGACCCCTTTGGGGGTGCGTTTTCACAGAGATAGCCGATTAGAGGTTGAAAAACAAGACTGATTTATTCATGCAATTTACTTAACACAATTGCAAGCATCAAAACAGCCAAAATAAAATAAAAGACAAAATAAATCCTTGCCTCTGTGGGCGGCTACCTTCTCACAGCTGGAACCTACCTAAGAAGTCTTTCCAACCTACTGTTGGGCCGACACTGCTGATCCTACAGCAGACACTCAAATGTCCATTTGTTTGCTTTTCACACAGCACAAACATTGTCCATTGAACATGTCCCTTTACTCTTCACACTCTTCACATGGAACACTTCTCTTCACACTCTTCACATGGAACACTTTGTCTTCTCACCTTTGAGACGTCTTCACTCGTGGTTACCCTCCTTAGCTTCACATCGCTTTAGGGGGTCTTCTCCCATGCTCACCAGCTTGTCGGGAGGCACACATCCGACTGTCCCCCTCTCCCAGCCCACACGGCGACAGGCGGCAGCAGTCCTTCTCCCATGCCCACACGGCGTCGGGAGGTACACATATGTCTGTCCTCCTCTTCCCAGCTCACACAGCGACAGGAGGCAGCACTCAATAGATTTTCTCTGGACAAATTATAGAGTCCTTGATCTCCTCATTCTGAACAGCTGAATGGTTTTCAACTTCCTGCTGGCTCTCTCTGCAGCCAACACCCTATAGTATCAGTGAACTTTCAAAGCAGGTGGGAATGTGTCTCCTCTCAGTGACTACATTCCCAGATTTACCTGACTTCCTGTCACAATATATATATTTTTTTTTAAAAATGTAAAAAACTATTAAAGAGGGATAATTCACACAAGTTCTCTGTTATGTTTGCGTCCACTAATTATGATTTTAGTGTATTTGTAGGGAAAATATTGTCTTGACATATTCGGGGGGGGGGGCTGCTAGGTAGGCTGTATGGGGCCCCATGATGATTTCTAACAGCAGCCCTGATAATATATATGCAGAGATATAGTAAGGATTATATCATAACAAGCCTTGTGTCTAAACATCAAACATTAATATTCGATACATATCTCATTAACCACTTTAGCCCCGGAAGATTTGACTGCTCAAAGACCAGGCTCTATTTTGCGATACGGCACTGCGTGATTTTAGTGGAAAATTGCGCGGTTGTGCAACGCTGTACCCAAACGAAATTGATGTCCTTTTTTTCCCACAAACAAAGCTTTCTTTTGGTGGTATTTGATCACCTGTGTGATTTTTATTTTTTGCGCTATAAACAAAAACAAAGCGACAATTGTGAAAAAAATAACAATATTTTTCAAATTTTATTTTATATGAAATTCTCAAAAAAAAATTGTAAAAATCTAAATTTTTTAAGATTTTAGGCCAATTTGTTTTCTGCTGCATATTTTTGGTAAAAACAAATAGCAATAAGCGTATTTTGATTGGTTTGCACAAAAGTTATTGCTTTTACTAACTACGGGAAAGATTTATGTCATTTTTATTGTTTTTTTTTTTTTTAACTAGTAATGGCGGCGCTCTGCGATTTTTTTTTTTTTTTTTTTTTGCGGGACTGTGACATTGCGGTGGACAGATCGAACCCCTGACTGACATTTTTGGGGGTACCAGTGACATTACTACAATAATCAGTGCTATAAATATGCACTGTTACTGTCAAAATGACACTGGCAGGGAAGGGGTTAACTTTATTGGTGATCAAGGGGTTAAGTGTGACCCTAGGGGCGTGATTCCAACTGTCAGGGGGCGTGGCTTGTTTGATCATCACAGAGACATGCAATCCTATATAGCAGGATTGCATAGCCTCTGTGATGATCTAAGGGAGAATGACAGACAGCTGTGTGGGGGCACGCGCTCGCCCCACACAGGCGGCTGAGCGAGTGACGTACGCATACGTCACTTTGCCCAAAACCGGCAGAGTGCCGCAGTATATGTGCGGTGGGCAGGGCGCAAGAGGTTAAGAAAAACACAAAAGGATTGAAATAAGCATATTGAGTGCCTACAGCATATGTAGATCATCCAATGTTATACATCTATATTTTAATTAATCAATTTATTTATGTTCTAATTAATGTGAACATAGCTTACAGGAAAGGTTTTTAGCTGAGCATATAATTCAGGCCATGGGGGATTTGTTGCTCTAACGTATATATCCAGCAGGATTCTTTGTATTGCAGGTCCAAATTCCCCCCTCTTGGGTCCTCAGAGACCGTTTCAAGTACTGCAAATTTGATAAGAGATTCATCAAAATTGGGTTGACGCCCTACATGTCCCCCAATTGGGGTATTTATTTGGCCTTTTCTGATATATGAAATATGATCGGAAATTATTTTCCAAAAGGGCCCAATTGTCTATTAGGAGAATACATGTTATGAGTGGAGACCAATGGCTGACAACGTCAGGCAAGCTCAGTTCTCAGGTCTGCGAGAGATAGGAATATCTGAATTACTAGACCAATAATCCGTGTTGGGGTCTAAAGCCAAGTTCGGGGCAGAAGAGAGTTTTGTAGCCGGGGTCAAAAGCCAATGTCAATGCAGGAAGAGAGTTTTGTAGTCGGGTTTACAAGCCAAGGTCGATGGAGTAGGAGAGTTTCGTAGTTAGGGTCACAAACCAAAGTTGTTGTCCAAACAGCAATAACGTAGCTCAAGTAGTATGCAGGATCAGACCACAATAATCTGGCAACAGGAAGTGCAGAGGCAAGGCTTATATAGGAAGTTCATGGGAGGAGCAAGGAGTTCAAGGTTCAATAGCAATCAAGACACAAGACAGGTATGTCCAATAGATCAGGCAGGGATGTCCAATAGATCAGGCAGGGTTGTCCAATAGATCAGACAGGAAGTTGTCCAGCATCCCAGATAGCTCAGCAAGAAGAATTAATGCCAGACACAGAAGAGGTCCCAGGTTCAAGCCCAGGTCCTAAAATTGTCTTACCCACATAAAATGCTCCACATGGACATAACATAATGTATACCACTCCCCTTGTCAGGCAGGTGATATGTTGTTTGACTGACATCATTTTGCCATTTGGTAACCCGAAGGCTCATCCTTCAGGTTACCAAACGGCAAAATCATGTCAGTCAATCAACATATCACCTGCCAGACATGGTATACATTATGTTATGCCCAGGTGGAGCATTTTATGTGGGTAAGACAATTAGGCCCTTTTGGAAAAGAATTTCTGATCATATTTCATATATCAGAAATGGCCAAATAAATACCCCAAATGGGGGACATGTATTGGGGCGTCAACACAATTTTGATGAATCTCTCATCAAATTTGCAGTACTTGAAGCGGTCCCCGAGGACCCAAGAGGGGGGAATTTGGACAAAAAAGTGCTATGCAAAGAATCCCGCTTAGCTATAAACCTTTCCTGTAAACTATGTCCACATTAATTGGAAAATAAAGAAATTGATTAATTAAAATATAGATAGATAACATTGGATGCTCTACATATGTTTTAGGCATTCAATAGGCTTATTTCAATCCTTTTGTGTTTTTCTTAATGAGATATGTATTAAATATTAATGTTTGATGTTTATACACAAGGCTTGTTATGATATAATCCTTATTATATCTCTGCATATATATTATGTAACTAATGGTAGTTGTATGTTTTTACATTTTTTTCAGAGGCACACAGAATACACCTGGTGGCAGCTTCCCATGACCCGGCATTGGTCGGCGCTGTTGCATATGGGCACATATCCTGAGCATGGATGTGGCCTGTGTGTGGAGGCGGGTCGGCTGCCTGGGGCTTCACCTTGCATCATTAGATCATTGATCAGTGGCGTGGGCGGGTCTTCGGGCATTCGGCAACTGCCTCCAATATCTGATGACACTGACCACTCTGACCATTACTTTTGGCAATGACACGGTATGCGTCAGCATGCGGCAGTGACGTGGTCAGGCGTCCTCATGATGCAGGACGCGGCCATGTTAGGAGCTCATCTAGAATGCCAATCCTTGGGCAGAGGGGACTATATAAGAGAGACATAGCGGAACAATATGGATGTGGCCTGTGTGTGGAGGCGGGTCGGCTGCCTGGGGCTTCACCTTGCGTCATTAGATCATTGATCAGTGGCGTGGACGGGTCTTCGGGGATTCGCGACTTCCTCCACTAGCTGATGACGCTGACCCCTCTGCCCATCGCTTCTGGCAATGACGCGGTATGCGTCAGCGCGTGGAAGTGACGTGGTCAGGCGTCCTCGTGATGCAGGACACGGCCATGTTAGGCACTCATCTAGGACGCCATCCTTGGGCAGAGGGGACTATATAGGAGACACATAGCAGCACACGCTATTGGACTGGGGACAACCAAACACAGTGATCCTACACAGTGACTGATGTGAATGTACAATGTATATGTAAAGCGCTGCGTAAATTGACGTTGCTATATAAATACCTGAAATAAATAAATAAATATTTGTTATATAATTCTAGGGTCCCTCTCTGGGTGAGCACCATGAGCTTGCGCTGACATAGGAGCTTCTCTTTCTATCAGAATCTACACAAATCTCTGTGTTGTTTTAGGAATCTGATCAAGTAGATAGCCATATGTGAGAGTGGCCATATAGTAAGTGCCCTTTTGTTAACAACAATATACATCTATGGGTCATATTTACATATTAAATACATAATTATTTTACATTATAGGATGGTTGTCCCCTATCTGAGGTCTCTCTTGTGGTCCCGACGCCCACCCAGGGAGAGTTATGTGCATGTGTGTGTTTGTCATTGGAGGTGGGTTGTGTTTGAGTCTGACACTAATCTTAATAGATGATTTGTTATGAAATAAAATAAGAACACTGTTACCTATACATGATTATAAATGATGTTGTCTCTCCCCATTGATAAGTACTATGTGGTCTTTGCTGCCCCGATGAAGCAATCTGCGAAATGCGTCGGCTTTGGAAGACCCAATACTCATAGTGCTCCATAATTAGTTTTAAATCCGCATGCATTATTCTATGGGGGATTTTATAGATTATAGATGTTCTAGCACTTAGTCTATTAATGTTCTTTTTAACTTGTCAAAATAAACTTTTTTTTTATATATAACTTTGTATGCCCCTCTTATTGGTCTACACCATCCGAGATCTTCTTGCCCTTTCTCTTTTTTTCTTTGCAAACATTCTGCAAGTGTTCTGCAAGTTGTGGTTCAGTTATATTGTGCAATACTCATCCCACCACAGGGGTCATTATGGCTGAATTTTTGTGCTGTAGACATGCAGAGCTCTTGCTGTAGACTCACCACTGCAACTTTGCTCTTGCTAGTGACTTGCCACGCAAAGTTGCTACAAATTGAAAAAGTGTCATCTAGAACTTGTGCTTAAAGTGCTCTGCAAGTGTACAAATTGCCAGTGAAAATGTGCAGCAAGTTAATGTAGAAGTATAGGCAAAACTTTTTTTTTTTTTTCATTTTGGATAGAGCAAGGGAAGGTTCCCAGATAGCAAGCAATTGTGCTGCAAGTTTGAAAATGACTTACCAAGCTATGGCTAAACTTGGCAGGCTTCACAAGTTACATGTTACAAGTTACAACTTTGTTGCACAATTGCAGCAAGTCCGCATTGCATGACTGCAGATCAACTTTCTTTGCAAACATTCTAAAAGTCTGCTGCCAGTTCTGGTAAAGATATGTTGTCATCCCACCACAGGGGTCATTGTGGCCAAATTTTCATGCTGTAGACTTGCTTGCTGTATACCAGGGGTCTCCAAACTATAGCCCTCCAGTTGTTCAGAAACTACAATTCCCATCATGCCTAGTCATGTCTGTGAATGTCAGAGTTTTACAATGCCTCATGGGATGTGTAGTTCTGCAACAGCTGGAGAGCCGTAGTTTGGAGATCCCTGCTGTAGACACACCACTGCAACTTTGTTCTTGCTAGAGACTTGCCACGCAAATGTGCTACAAATTGGAAAATTGACAAATAGAACTTGTGCATCAAGTGCTCTGCAAGCGTACAACTTGCTAGTGAAAATATGCAGCATCTGACATGTGCTACATGGAAGATTTGGATGGCCGTGAGACGTAGATTTTGGGTTTCCGCACCAATGGTCGCCTGCTCAGCCATTATGGGGTAATCCATCCCTACCACATTTTCGTACATGTCTCAAATCCTCAGATTTGGGCATGCTTTAGCATCAAGACTCTGATAGATATCATGGGCTCTGATGCCCTTTTATATTTCTCTCACAAGTTTTACCTACCTCCCTCTATGTCCTCTCGCTACCTCCAATTGCACCATGCTGCCAGGACTCCCCCAATTGCCTCTCTTCCAGGCTGATCCTGTTGAGAAGCTACTGGTCCCGGGAGATTTAGATCAGCCCCTCTCGACCTTACATGGAGTTCTTTTGGGAGTTAATTCCTCTAAAGTTGACCATCTATGGAAACTGTGGAAAATAGATCTCCCATCCCTGGATAGAGAAGACTGGGAGGACTGCTTGAAACAAGGTCCCAAACTTGTAATCCTATCCAGAGATAAATTAATTCAAGTAAAATTCCTACAATGGGTATATTATGCCCCTGAGACTTCTCCAAATTTACCAGCAACCTATCTTCATATGTTCTGCCCTATTAGTGTCTTATTGGACTAATGTCTTTTCAGAGATCAAGCTATGGTTGCAGCTGTCTCTACCTATTTTTCCAGAACTGGCATTATTAGGTATTCATGATGATAGCCAACGCTGGCACCATTCAAAGTTCTTAATCTCTTATCTTTCATATTACGCCAAGAAGAAAATGCTAATGAAATGGGCCTCACTGACCCCTTCAGGGGTGTCCTCTTGGGAATCTGCGGCCCTACCCATGTGTAAAACTACTTATATGAATAGGGATTGTATGACAAACAATGCTCCCCCCTTAAGATGTTAATTCAAACTTCATATAAGTTGTTGAGATGGGGTTATTTGGACAGGGTGAAGTATTGGGGGGTCTGACCTCTGTCTCTCTCCTCCCCCCCCCCATTCCCCCATTTTCATTGCATCTTAAACTTGCTACTGGGTCTGAAATTAGTGGGTGTTGAATCTTCTGTGCTGTTACACTCTTGGTATGATCACTGTGTTTTTTTGTAATTTAACTCTTCTTGTGTATTTTCCATTCACTGGATATGTCGGGAATTGTACCATGTCATTATGTACAACCCAATTCCAAAAAAGTTGGGACATTTTACAAATTGTGAGTAAAAAAGGAATGGACTAATTTACAAATCTCATAAACCTATATTTTATTCACAATATAAGATAGATAACATATCAAATGTTGAAAGTGAGACATTTTGAAATGTCATGCCAAATATTGGCTCATTTTGGATTTCACGAGAGCTACACATTCCAAAAATGTTGGGACAGATAGCAATAAGAGGCCGGAAAAGTTAAATGTACATATAAGGAACAGCTGGAGGACTAATTTGCAACTTATTAGGTCAGTTGGCAACATAATGGGGTATAAAAAGAGCCTCTCAGAGTGGCAGTGTCTCTCAGAAGTCAAGATGGGCAGAGGATCACCAATTCCCCCAATGCTGCAGCGAAAAATAGTGGAGCAATAACAGAAAGGAGCTTCTCAGAGAAAAATTGCAAAGAGTTTGAAGTTATCATCATCTACAGTGCATAATATCATCCAAAGATTCAGAGAATCTGGAACAATCTCTGTGCGTAAGGGTCAAGGCCGGAAAACCATACTGGATGCCCGTGATCTTCGGGCCCTTAGATGGCACATACAGGAATGCTACTGTAATGGAAATCACAACATGGGCTCAGGAATTCTTCCAGAAAACATTGTCGGTGAACACAATCCACTGTGCCATTTGCCGTTGTCGTCTAAAACTCTATAGGCCAAAAAAGAAGCCATATCTAAACATGATCCAGAAGTGCAGGCATTTTCTCTGGGCTAAGGCTCATTTAAAGTTGACTGTGGCAAAGTGGAAAACTGTTCTGTGGTCAGACGAATCAAAATTTGAAGTTCTTTTTGGAAAACTGGGACGCCATGTCATCCGGACTAAATTGGACAAGGAAAACCCAAGTTGTTATCAGCGCTCAGTTCAGAAGCCTGCATCTCTGATGGTATGGGGTTGCATGAGTGCGTGTGGCAAGGGGAGCTTACACATCTGGAAAGGCACCATCAATGCTGAAAGGTATATCCAAGTTCTAGAAAAACATATGCTCTCATCTAGACGTCATCTCTTTCAGGGAAGACCTTGCATTTTCCAACATGACAATGCCAGACCATATACTGCATCAATTACAACATCATGGCTGCGTAGAAGAAGGATCCGGGTACTGAAATGGCCAGCCTGCAGTACAGATCTTTCATTCATAGAAAACATTTGGCGCATCATAAAGAGAAAGATGCGACAAAGAAGACCTAACACAGTTGAGCAACTAAGCCTGTATGAGACAAGAATGGGACAACATTCCTATTCCTAAACTTGAACAACTTGTCTCCTGAGTCCCCAGACGTTTGCAGACTGTTATAAAAAGAAGAGGGGATGCCACACAGTAGTAAACATGGCCTTGTCCCAACTTTTTTGAGATGTGTTGATGCCATGGAATTTAAAATCAACTTATTTTTCCCTTAAATGATATATTTTCTCGGTTTAAACATTTGATATGTCATCTATGTTGTATTCTGAATAAAATATTGAAATTTGAAACTTCCACATCATTGCATTCTGTTTTTATTCAAAATTTGTACAGTGTACAACGTTTTTGGAATCGGGCATGTATGTCTTTATTCTGTATTGTAATTGTTTCAATAATTTTTTCAATTAAGCACTCCAGAAAAAAAATGAAAAATAAAATATGCAGCAAGTTAACAACTTTACAATTCAACACTGCCACAAATGTGTGACAAGTTATCCTTGCTATCTGGGTTATAAACCCCTGTGATATTTTTTTGTTTTACCATCTTTGCACCATTGAGGAGTTTTACCTTCCCTTCCTGTCCCATAGCCAAACAGGAAGTGACTGTAAATCCCTGCAAATTAGGGGAAATTCCTTGGGGACTCCCAGGTCACCAGAACTAGTGGTCCTATTGGAAGATTTCCTCTCTATTACTTTTCTGGAGACAGCCCAGATTTTGGGATTTTCTTTTACTTTCACTTTCATTGATACTAGTGAACAGAGAAAGTGAATCACCTTAACGGGGGGGGGGGGGGGGCACATACAGCAATAAAAACTGACGGGTGTTCTAATCACTCTTCACTCTATATAAAATAAAATAAAAAGTGAGTTTTTCCTTTAATTATACTTTAACAGACTTACAATTCAACACTGCCACAAATGTGTGGCAAGTTATCCTTGCTATCTGGGCTGTGTTTCTTTAAAACACACATACGTTTGTGAATAAAATACATTTGTATTTGAAAAATATTAAAGTGGATCAAGCAGCAGATGTATATTTTAGTTAGTACTTTGTAAGTGTAACATTTACAGGTACTTTTTTACCTCTTAAAGGGATCATAGTACTTCCCCGCACAATGCCTTGATCTGATTTTATCTTTAGAAGAACGGCACCATCTTTTTTCTCTAAATTCTTCTGTACAGGGACAACATTGTATATTTTACACATATTCATTGCCAAAAAAAAAAAAACAGTTTTTTAAATGGATGAATAAAATTGAAATGAATGAATAAACATGCTCCAAAAATAACCACACCAGAAGATTTCATCATAATAGAAGCCACTGATTTTTCATCTGTGCCCATGTTCAAATCATATGTCCCCCATTACAACAGAACCCCCCTTACACATCAGAAGCCTCCTTACACATCAGAGCCACACAATAACATCAGAGACCACTTTTGGACCATTTTTGTGTCAGAGTCCTTAACCCCGTACACACGCGTCGAAAATTGGCAGGGAATTTTCGGCCAACGTCCCGATCTGCCGATTTTCGGCTTGTTAGTATGATGCTTCCGACAACCAACTCTGACTTTTCGGCCGAAAAAAATCTGGTGTGCAGACTATAAAATTTTTGTTGGCCGTCAACATAACGGCCGATTTCCGTGCAGTCAGTACAGATTTCGACAGGGAAAAATCTGATGAGAAAGTCTGGGCATGCTCAGAGAAGAAAGAACACAAAGAAAGCAAACCAACACATGACATCACTTCTGAAGTAGAATTTTGTTGGGCGAGAAAATTTGTGTACAGTCTAGAGCACATTCCAACCAACAAAACACCACTCTGGACAAAAAACGGACGATCGGTCGGCCGATAATCGTTGCGTGTGTACGGGGCTTTAGCATCAGTAATTTTCATGATGATGACATCATAGGTCAGCCCACCTGTACCACGGAAATCCATGATTCAAATACAGGACAAGTTGCTGCAGGTCAGTCTGGCTGTGGCCAATGAGCCATACTTTGGAGAACCCTGCTGTACATTAACCAACCCAACCTAGGATACACTGTAAATATATAAACTGGCATCAAACACAGTCCTCATTAGCAGTACAGCAGGAGGCTTCAGGTCCATATCATAATATTGGTGAATGTTGGTAGCAAATAATAACCATTTGGTTGATCTGGTTTGCCATTTATTTACCCATTAAACCTATCTGGAGAATAGTAGTTCTTTTTGCCCATAGCAGCCAGAGAAATCCCTGCCTCAGGCTCAAACACCGAGCCACACAAAAACAACATGGGACAGGGGACTGGTTATTGTGGACAACAGATAAAGCTCCTGCCTTTTACTCCTTTTTAACACCCATTTTAAACAGATTTCTTCCTGATAATAAAATACTTAGTTTTGGTCCCAATATATACTGTATATATAGTGGTACTTCTTGTCATTGCAGAGAAAATGTAAAGATTGACTTGTATTACAGATAAGATGAAGAGATAAATTCAGAGGTCATGATCCAGACAGACAGTGCAGGAAGTTACAGGAAAAGGAAAGGAAACTATTGAGATAGTGGAACACAATATTTCCCTAAATAAAAGTCAACGGCTTCATGTACGTACCTGAAGTCTGAAATAATAGAGTCTATTTTTCTCCAAGAAAGCATTCGGATTCCATTTAAAGCTGAACTCCAGGATGTCTGACAATTTTGACCTTTGTCTCCTTTTCCCCTTTTACAATAACAACACGCTTACAGTTAAAAAAAAAAAGTTAACTTTTTGTGTAATTGCCTTTTTTTTTGTGTGATGTCATCTGTTAAGCACTCTAAATTTCCCCGTTGCTGGGGGGGGGG
Source organism: Pelophylax lessonae (assembly GCF_965119305.1). Lineage (NCBI taxonomy): Eukaryota > Metazoa > Chordata > Amphibia > Anura > Ranidae > Pelophylax > Pelophylax lessonae. The sequence goes on from NC_138768.1 coordinate 124,622,953, forward strand.
GGGGATCTGTGCAAGTTCTGTGGGTCACAGGAGTGCACTTCATTCTGCACACCTGTAAGAAGGTTGGAAAATGCTCTAGTTAGATGCTGCCCAATTCGGGAGGTAAAGAGTTAACCAGGTTCCCACACTTTGTGTGATCTGTGCAAGTTCTGCACTCCCACAATAACACTTCATGTAATCCTAATGAACACCTAGAGGAGAAGTAGGACCAAAGCTCTTTTGGCCCTACTCTTCTGTGGGTCACAGGAGTGCACTTCATTCTGCACACCTGTAAGAAGGTTGGAAAATGCTCTAGTTAGCTGCTGCCCAATAGGGAGGTAAAGAGTTAACCAGGTTCCCACACTTTCCCTGAGCTCTGCCTTTCTCCCCCAGTACTGTAAATAAAAGGGGGGAGGGCTCTGCCCATGGTCAGTCAGTCTGCATGAGAATTCACAGACAGGCCACAGCATGTGAGTTCCAGCTTCTTATAGAGGAAGAAAGAAGAATTGCTGGGACCTGCAGTCCTCCCTAAAGACACAGACAGACCCTCCTCCTCCTGCCGCCTTTCGCAGCTCTCTGAATCTCCTGTCCCACTGGGATCAGCTTTAATCGACTGTTCATAACAGTTACCCGGAAGCGATGACATGACATCACTTCCGGTTTATTCGGAAATCATGGGTGCCATCTTGGTGTTTTGAATACTTTTAAGTGCAGAGGAGAGATTTGAGGTCTTATAGACCCCATATCTCTCCATAAAGAGTACCTGTCACATGCCTATTGCTGTCACAAGTAATAAAAAAAGAATTCAAGCAATAGTGTATAAATAAATAAACAAAAAAAAAAAAGAATAATTAAAAAAAAAAAATTACAGTGCCCCCGTCCTCCCATGCTTGCATGCAAAGAGGGTATGCTTTGGTCCCGTGCACACGCCTACAGTGATCGTCCCACACATGTGAGGTATTATCATGAATGCCAGATCATGGGCAGTAATTCTAGCACCAGACCTCCTCTGTAAATCTAAAGTGGTAATCTGTTAGGCTTTTAAAACGTTACCTATGGATAGTAAAGTTTATGTGGTTTGTCGCCATTTACAGAAAAAATTGGGTTAAATATTGTGGGGTTTTTTTAATTCGTAAAAGTGTATTTTTTTCCCAAAAACTTGCATTTGAAAAACCACTGCGCAAATACCATGTGACATAAAAAAAAATTGCAAAACCCTCCAATTTATTCTCTATGGCCTTGGCTTTAAAATAATATATAATGTTTGGGGGTTCTAAGTAATTTTCTAGCAAAACATACTGATTGTTACATGTAAACAAGAAGTGCCAGAAAAGGCCTGGACTGGAAGTAGTTAAAGTGATTAAAGGAGCCTCGTGTTTTTTTTTTTTTTTTTTAAACAGACATATTATACTTACCTCCTCTGTGCAGTGGATTTGCACAGAGCAGCCCAGATCCTCCTCTTCTCGGGTCCCTCTTCACTGCATTCTGACCCCTCCCTCCTGCCAAGTGCCCCCACAGCAGGTAGCTTGCTATGGGGGCACCCGAGCCGAGCTCTGTGTATCCATTCAGACGTGGAGTTGTGGTTCGCCCCCACCCCCTCTCTCTTCTGATTGGCTAACTGACATTAAATGACAGCACGAGAACCAATGGCGCTGCTGCTGTGTCTTAGCCAATTAGGAGGGAGAGTCCCAGACAGCCGAGGGACTCGTGCACATTGCTGGATAGAGAGGGGGCTCAGGTAAGTATTAGGGGGGGGGCTGCTACCCACAGAAGGTTTATGCATTAAGATAAAAAAAAAAAAAACATTCTGGCTTTACAACTCCTTTAAAGTGAGTAATGGTGATTGTAGTACTGAATTCCAGAGAAGGTTTCCACCACTGAGCTCCTCAAACAATGTCTTCAGGAAAATTCATATTTATTACAGGTACTTATACAGTGCCATCAATTTACATATACATCAGTCCCTAGCCTCAAGGTGCTTACAATTTAAGGTCCCTAAACTCACATTTATACATACACATACTAGGGCAAATTTAGACAGGAGCCAATTAACCTGCCAGCATGTCTTTGGAGTGTGCAAGGAAACCCACACCGAAACAGGGAGAACATGCAAACTCCAGGCAGGTAGTGTTGTGGTTGGGATTCGAACCAGCAACCCTCTTGCTGCACGACAAAAGTGCTAACCACTATAGCACTGAACTATATATAGTTCTCCAGGCAGGAATTATTAGCATACCTGTACAATTTTTAAAGACATTAATTGCATTTGGGTCAAACAAACTGTCAAAAAATGTCTAATATGATTGTGAATGCTGAGCTACCAGTGGCTGAATGAATGAACTTTGAAAGAAACAACATATAGGAACACTGACTGCAGGAATTAAATTGTCTGCGATGATTAGCTCTCTCCACATTTCACGCTCTTATTTCTGATCTGTTACAGGTGGAACTGGATTGGCAGAGAACTTTGTCCGCCAAGCCATGCTTCCAGAATAACAAACAGACTAAAAAGTTGCTAATGCAACATATAAATGAGACATTTATTACCCAGAATTGGTGCTCAGCATGCCCACAAAGTATAGTTATTATAAATTATTCATGATGTGCACAGTTGAGAAAACCTCTAGCAAACAAAAACATGGGTTGACTGCCATGTAATGATGCACTTTGCTGTGGCAAGCCTGTTAGACATACTACAGTGAAATGTAACAATATTTCATTCAAACTGACCCAAGAACCACAGGCTAGCTATTACTTTACTGTTATTTTTATTCCAGCAATAATTTTTTCCAACAAGCTAATTGACAATATTTTCTGTCTGGATTGTCACCTTCTGATTATTTCAGATTGAATAACGTAACACACCTTGTAACATATGTGTGAAACACGTTAACAGCAGTTCCAGCAGACTCTGTCTTTTGTAGTGATCGACCGATATTGTTTTTTTTTATTGCCGATACCGATATTTTGGTCATCGCATATCGGTATTGGCCAATATTGGCCGATATTTTCATACATTAAATTTATTTTTATTTATTTATTTATTTATTTATTTTTTACAGGTACTCTTGTGGAGGGATCTGGGGGTCTAAAAGACCCCAAACCCCTTCTCTGCACTTAAAAGCATTCAAAATGCCAAGTTTGACTGTTTTAACCACTTGCCGACTGCCTAACGCCGATCTACGTCGGCAGTCAGCTTCTCACAGGCAAAGTGACGTAGGGCTACGTCACTAGCTTGTGAGGGTCTAGGGAGCGAGCGCGCGCCCCCGGAGGCACGCTCCCGCTCCCGCGTGGTCACGGACCCCCCCCCAGGCGTGTGACCGGCGGACCCGATGTCCGCCGGTCACTCTGCGATCGGCGGGGGAGAGGGAGAAAGTCAGGCAGCTTGTGTAAACAAGCTGCCTGTCATTCTCCCCTGTGTATGAAGGATGATCATACGGTTCTACTATGTAGAACCGTTGATCACTCTCCATATATCTGAAGCCACAGCCAATCACAGTAGAAAGCACGCCCCTAGGGACACACATAGCCCCTTTCAAAAAAAGTTAACCCCTTCACTGCCAGTGTATTTTTACAGTAACAGTGCATATATATAGCACTGATTACTGTAGAAATGTCACTGGTAACCCCAAAAGTGTCAAAAATGTCAGTCAAGGGTCCGATCTGTCCGCCGCAATGTCGCAGTACCGCAAAAAAAAAATCGCAGATCGCCGCCATTACGCGTTAAAAAAAAACAACAAAAATGACAAAAATCTTTCCCTTTGTTAGTAAACGCGATAAATTTTGCGCAAACCAATCAAAATATGCTTTTTGCGATTTTTTTTTACCAAACATAGGTAGCATAAAACAAATTGGCCGAAAATGTTAAAAAATTTTGATTTTTACACTTTTTTTGGGGGGAATTTCATATAAAAAAATTTGAAAAATATTGCTATTTTTGCAAAATTTACGCTCGTTTTTTGTTTATAGCGCGTGATCAAAAAATCGCACAGGTGATCAAATACCACCAAAAGAAAGCTCTGTTTGTGGGAAAAAAAGGACGCCAAATTTGTTTAGATACAGCGTCGCACGACCGCGCAATTGTCCATTAAAGTCACGCAGTGCCGAATCGCAAAATACCCCCTGGTCAGGAAGGGGGTAAAATCTTCAGGGGGTTAAGTGGTTAAATGCTGTAATTTTTTAATTTGGCGCAGAGTACCCAGAAGTGATGTCATGTCATCACTTCCGGGTTTTTACATGGAGACCCGATTAGAGCCGAATACGGCTTTGATCGGGTCTTCCCTTTGGCGGCCGTGCAGGCTGGTTGCATGGGTCTCTTGGTGGGACCAGGTGAGCCGCGGAAGGTGGCAGGAGTGGGGGACGTCCCCTCCAGCTCCTTGTAATGACAGCCGAGCGGCTTCTCAGCCGCATCGGTTGTCATTACAAGACAGCCGACCATCGGTTATGGATGCCGGTACCGGGATGATGCCTCTAGCTGCAGGCATCACTCCGTTACAAGCACTTTCCCGAATTATCGGCAATATTGGTAACCTCAGGGGACGATTCCGATATATCGGGGAAAATGCATATCGGCCCCCAATATATTGGCTTTGCCGATAATTGGTCAATCCCTAGTCTTTTGTGCTGTCTTCATCATGGAATAAAGGATTTAGCATTTCTAAAGTGTGGGGTGCGACCAGTCTTCTTCATATTAGTGTATGATGTCTAACTGGCCAATATGAATGTGCATACGGCAGAATGGAAAAGGAAACTTCAGCATTAAGATGAGATATAGGGGCTTTGCATGTAAAAATAGCACAGCATTTGGCCTTAACAGCAGGTTTTAGAGATTGCTGTGTGTATGTGCAGGAGCACCTAGGTGCCTGCATTTTTTACCTGAATCTCAAGATGTTCAGGCTCAAAATGAAATTCTTTGCACACAGGCAAATGAGTAAGAACAGTGACTTATTCACCTTTTCTGACCCTCTTTGCTTGCCTATTAAAATGGTGCCCTACAAAATTTTAAGCAGAAAGAGACAGTCTGAAAGTAAGCAGATTGTGCTGTATTCTCTCTTTACAAAACCCATCTTATAGTACTCTGTAATTCTACTGTCATAGGCACACCTTGTATTGAAAAAAAAAAAAAAAGAAGTTATAGACATATATTAGTTCCAACACATACAGTATACACCTTAAAATGACCCCAAACCATTATAACTCCCCTTTAAAACTAGTGCAAAAGGCAATGATGTGTAATTGGACATCAGCTTTTAAACACCATAGTATCCTCAGATGAAAGCTGATCTTTGGCTGTTTTGGGTTACTTCTGTTTTAAAAAGTCACACAATTTTTGTCCAGTCACCTACTGTATGTACAATGTCACAATTACATGTAAAGATTTTTTAAAGTTTTAAAATTCACAGGATCCACAGGTAATCAGAAAGCCCTCACACTGCAATTCTCACACTGCAATTCATCACGGGAAATGGAAATTGCTGACTGAAAATGTAGATACCCTTTTATGTTTATTACATTGAAGCCAACACTTGTGGCACCTAAAATCAGGGCTATTAACCCTTTCATAATGAACTTTCTTACAAAGACCATTTTATGTCACTATACAACTTGCAGTCTCTGCCAGAGTAAATTGCATCCCACTAAAGAAATCATTAGGGTGATCAAAATACCAGGGAATGACAGAAGAAAGAAAGAATGTACGCTCTGTGTGCTGAGTTATATATGGTCTATCACTCAGCACTACAAAACTACCTTGGGTTGCAATAGAAGAATGGAGGAAGAGGGCATTGACTTGAAGTGCAATAAAATCTCAGATTTTTTTTAGAAAGATAAAACATTTGCACTCACAAAGCTTGCCTTACATCAGTATAATTTCATTCAAACTTCAAATTCTGAAAATGTTTCCATCAGGGCATTTGGTCTTGCCATCACTGAGTTTATTCATTTTGTTCTAAAGCCCTTAAAAATTTAGCAATACCTACTGCTTGAAGAGAATCCTAGATGTAATAAACAAGCTTCTTTTGTGCCTAGAACATGCACATTACAGTACGTACAATTTTTTCACAAACAAATAACACATTCAGTTAGAATTTTGCTTGTTTGAGAATTTTTTCTCCATCATTACAGTCAAAAAAGAATGTTGATTTGATCCCACTAACCATTAGAAAATTGAACAAATGTTCCAAAAATAATTTTTTTCAAATAACACGCTACTGTTGTATGGCCAGCTTAAAGAGGAGCTCCACCCAAAAGGTGAAGCTCCACTTATTTGCCTCCTCCACTGCCACATTTGGCTGTTTACTGAGGATGCCTATAGCAGCTCTGTCTACCTGGTCAGATAATGATGGGTTCTACAACTAGGAGCACTCTGCACTCCTGATTTTGAAGAAGACATTTTTACTTTAAGCTAACTTCACCTAGCAGTTTTTGCAAAAAATTTTTTAAAAATTGGGGATATTTAAGTTCGATGCACACTGGCTTAGAAATCGCTGCTTCTACAGGAGTTTTGTGTATTGTCTGTAGAAGCAGAGCTCAGTGCTATTATATGTGTCCATGCACATTAGAACTACAGGCATATTTTGAGTTCAGCGTTTACAGGCAGGAAAAAAAAAAAAAAACCTTCGGGTTTGCGTTTCGAATTGGAGCTTTCTGGCAGAGCAAAATGCTAAACTCACCTAAACTGTGTACATATATGCTCTATATGAGCATTTCATTCTGCCTAGGTAACTGATGTTTTTTTTTTTTTGGATCAGTGTGCATGGAGCCTTACAGCAAAACCAAGTTTGATAAAATCACGTATTTATCCCCACTGGAGATCCTGCCATAAATACAGCCAGTGCTTTAAGGGGCCCAAAATAGGTGCCGGTACTCTATTATAGCCTATAAATTTTGTCGTCGTCCCCACCCAACATCAGGGTCCCCACAGAGCACCCCCCTGGCCTGGGCTGGCACTTTGGAGCAGGGGGACTCACTGGTAGGGACTGGTCTGGCTCTGGAGTGGGAAATAATCTTGGGGGGGACAATTGAGGGCGCAGATGTCCAAAATGAGCGTACTGGTACGCTAAGGCGCACGGAGAGGTGGCGGTATGCTCAAGAGCCATATTTGGAAGTGGCGGTACTGAGTACCATTGCATACCTGCCCACTTAAAGCACTGAATACAGCCTTACTTTAAAGGGTTGACAACACTTCCTGGAAACCGTAAGTAGCTTTGTTAGCTGTTCATGTGAAATCGGCAACTGGACTGTAGAACAATGTCAGCACAACACCCTCAGTTCATCTCCTTAACTCCTTGTTAAATATGATCCCCAAGGAAGCAAAGGTGAGGGGCAACGTTCAGCTTTACATGCCAATCATCACTTCCCATACACGCTATGTTGCTGGCAAAGGATTCATCTCCCATTACCCAGCAGTAATATGAGATGTAACGTAATCAAGTTCCTCGCCCTGCTCTGGGGGAAAGCCCTTTTAGTTCCTTTTCCCAAGATCCAGTGGGCTCCTACAATCCCTAGAACTCACAACACACTCATAGGATATAAATTCCAACCTCAGGTGCTCAGAGAGACTGCACCTGTGGGGACACATGTTCCATGCTTGGCACATGTTCTGAATCTGGCGACGCAGTGTTTCTTGAGCAGATACCCGGGCTTCTAAGATCTCCTGAGGCAGGCCAGAAAACTCTGTGGCCATTTCTGCCATTCGTTCAATGCAAGTGCTCGCTTATCTGACCTTCAAAGGGATATCAAGCTGCCCACCAACAGCCTCATTTGTGACATGCCCACCAGGTGGAACACAATGTTGGCAATGCTGCAGCAGCTGCACATGCAATGAGTAACCGTGTGAGTATAGCACAAGAACAAGGTCAGGGGAGCTTGGTTTTTTTTGCCACGCCAATGGCATTTGATAAAGGATGCATGCATCATCCTGTCACCATTGGAGGAGGCCACAAGGATGGTGAGCCGGGATGATGCATGCATCCCTCTAGTCTACCTGCTGGAGCACACGCTGCATGGAATCATGGACAGGGCACTTGAGGCAGAACAGCGGGACGAAGAGAAGGACTTCCTTTCCTCACAAAGCCCCCTTTATGCAGATATCATTCCTCCAGGGCCACAAAACACACAGGAGGAAGAGGAGGAGGAGGAAGATTTAGGCAGCATGGATGTAGATGATAGCATACAGCAGTCATCAAGGGATGGTTTTGATTCCCCAGAAACCCCAGGAGTTGTGCAAGGTTGGGGAGAGATTGCTCCTGCTGACAATGTCATCCTTAGTGACCCAGAGGACTCAGAAGCTCATGCCTCCTCCAACGTACGTTGCATGGGCACCCTGATTCTGCAAAGCCTGCGAAAGCACCCGAGGATTCGTGCTATCAAGGAGAGGTATAATTACTGGTTGGCAACCCTTCTTGATCCACGTTACAAGGGTAAAGTTGCAGACCTCATCCTGCCTTCACAGAGGGAGCAGAGGATGGAACATCTTGAGGAGGCCTTGAAAAAAAAATGTGTGTACCACCTTTCCAGACACTGGGAGGTCAAAATTCTCTGGACGTGTATCTGAGGCATTGTTCAGCCAAAGGAGGAGCGGTGGAGAAGGCGGACGGCTGACCGATGCCTTTAAACAGTTCTTTAGTCCTCAGCAGCACCCAGGGCTGTTAGGTTTAAGCAACCATCGGCAGTGTCTCCATTATATGGTGCATGATTATCTAGGCACAAGAGCAGACTTGGAGACCTTTCCAGCTGAGCATCCACTGGGCTACTGAGTCTTGAGGATGGACCACTGGCCAGAATTTGCTCAATATGCAATGGAGCTACTGGCCTGTCCTGCTTCCAGCATGCTTTCCGAACGGACGTTCAGTGCTGCTGGAGGTTTTGTGACGAACAAAAGAGTGTGTCTGTCCACAGACTCTGTTGACCAGCTGACTTTTATCAAAATGAACCAGTCCTGGATCAACAAGAACTATCAAGCCCCTGATGCTTATGTAACTGATTGAGTTTGCTAGGGGTCTGCCATCCCTTGAAGACTGCGTATGCTGCTAAACCCATTCCTCTACCTTGATTCTGCTAGCTCCCAACAATGTTTTTGGTTAAGGTCACTACCAACCCCCAAGGCCTAATTTTTCTGCACTTGTATGACAGGTGCATACAATTTAAATGTCGTATGTCATTTTTAACAGCAGGTTCTGTCCCTGTGCCCTGCTAACTGTGAGGGGTTACAGTGTTCAGGCACCACCAACGGCCCAATATTTTTGCACCTGTATGACATGTACATGCAATTTCAAATTTGTTTGGAATTTTTACCAGCAGGTCCCATTCCTGCGCCCAGCAAGAGTAACTGTGAGGGCTTGGTTACGGTGTTCAGGCACCACCAACAGCAAAGGCCCAATTTTTGGCACCTGTATAGTACATGCAATTTCAAATTTGTATGGAATTCTTACCAGCAGGTCCCGTTCCTGCGCCCAGCAAGAGTAACTGCGAGACCTTGGTTACGGTGTTCAGGCACCACCAACAGCAAAGGCCCAATTTTTGGCACCTGTATAGTACATGCAATTTCAAATTTGTATGGTATTCTTACAAGCAGGTCCCATTCCTGCACCCAGCAAGAGTAACTGTGAGGGCTTGGTTACGGTGTTCAGGCACCACCACCACGAGCAAAGGCCAATTTTTGGCACCTGTATGAAAAGTACATGCGATTTCAAATTTGTATGGCATTCTTACCAGCAGGTCCCATTCCTGCGCCCAGCAAGAGTAACTGCGAGGGGTGCAGTGTTCAGGAACCACCAACAACCAAGGCCCAATTTCAGTTTCAGTTCCTGCCGATACTAACCTTCCAGGTCCCCATCACTCCAGCCAGTTTGCATAGCCGCCACCCAACCTGGGCCAGGTCAGATTACAGCACAGCGCCACCACTACATCACTGATAAGAAGACATACAACACTTGATCTTTGCCAATTTCAAATTGGTATGGAATTTTTACCAGCAGGGCCCGTTCCTGCGCCCAGCAAGAGTAACTGTGAGGAGTTGTGTTGTGCAGGCACCACCAACACCCAAGGCCCAATTTTTCTGCACCTATATGACAGCTGACAAGTACATGCAATTTCAAGTTTGTATGGAATTCTTACCAGCAGGTCCCGTTCCTGCACCCAGAAATAGTAACTGTGAGGGGTTACAGTGTTCAAGCACCACCAACAGCAAAGGCCCAAATTTTGGCACCTGTATAGTACATGCAATTTCAAATTTGTTGGGAATTCTTACCAGCATGTCCTATTCCTGCGTGCAGTAAGAGTAACTGTCAGGACTTGGTTACAGTGTTCAGGCACCACCAACACCCAAGGCCCAATTTTTCTGCACCTATATGACAGCTGACAAGTACATGCAAGTTCAAATTTGTATGAAATTCTTACCAGCAGGTCCCGTTCCTGCACCCAGCAAGAGTAACTGCGAGGGCTTGGTTACGGTGTTCAGGCACCACCAACAGCAAAGGCCCTATTTTTGGCACCTGTATAGTACATGCAATTTCAAATTTGTAAGGAATTTTTAGCAGCAGGGCCTGTCCCTGTACCCCAGCAAGAGTAACTGTGAGGGGTTGGATTGTTCAGGCACCACCAACAACCAAGGCCAATTTTTCTGCACCTGTATGACAAGTACATGCGATTTAAAAATTTGTATGGAATTTTTAGCAGCAGGGCCCGTTCCTGTGCCCCAGGCCCTATTTTTGGCACCTGTATAGTACATGCAATTTCAAATTTGTAAGGAATTTTTAGCAGCAGGGCCTGTCCCTGTACCCCAGCAAGAGTAACTGCGAGGGGCTACGGTGTTCAGGCACCACCAACAACCAAGGCCAAATTTTTCTGCCCCTGTATGACAAGTACATGTGATTTGAAATTTGTATGTATATTTGTATATGACATTTTTTGCTTTAGAAATGTCAGTATTTCTGCAGCAGGCTACATACATCGTAGAGATGCACTACTTTACAGGCACATTCAGGGGACCCCCCCAGACACGATATTTGAAGGAATTTTTCATTTTTATAGTTTTACTTTAACCCTTATTAAAATCAGTAAATCACTGCTCCTTTAAAAACTATTGTTTTTTAAAAAACATTTTTTTCATTGCTACATGTTCCCCAGGTCAGTACCCAGACCCCCATACACTTTTTTGGGGCAGTAACTTGCATTTAAGCCTTCACAATGAGGCCGTTTGATTTTCGAGGTTCGATTCTTATAGACTTAATGGGGTTTGTTTGTTCAAACAAACTTTTCCTCTGTTCGCGGTGTTCTGGTGCAAACTGAACTGGGGGTGTTCGGCTCATCACTACTTTGGAGCAACTAGCCTGAGACAGCCCTGTGCTATAATAGTTTCACTACTTGTTATACTTTGTCTTAGGCTTGCTTCATGCCCCTTTACCATTTTATTGGCATTGCCAATTTATCTTGCATTTATACAGTATACTTTAAGTTGCACAATACTTTTTGTCTGATCAGTTGAATGATAATTCTACATAACTCTAGTACTGTGGCTGCCTCTAAATCAAAGCAACGTTAGATGCGGGCAGCACAGGTATTTTCGTACCAACATCAGAAGTGCTTGCGTGACACTGCTAATGCACTCCAGGTAGAAGCAATAAATTGAAGGTACTTTCCACACAAATTAAAAAGGTTGGAGGTATGTAGACATGGCGGTTACACTTCTATGTCAGTTAACATACTACATCTGCAAATACTCAAAAAAGCATTAAATCTTTTTCAATCACTTGTGTGTAGCTATCCTTTAGCTCTTCTTAGAAACTATGCAAAAAAGGTATAAATCTTGGAGGGCTGGTATACCGGTATAATGACATGTAATTTTTTATCATGACTATAATCGCTGACTCATCATCCATGCAGATGTCTCACGTTCAAGGGAAATGGTGCCACATATAAAGGGCACTATTGTAGGAATTGGCAGTATTTGTTTTCTCTGCTGCTACCAGACGTTTTGTGTCCGGACATAAACAGTTATAAACGTGCTATGAGAAGCTGGATAGAAAAGTAGAAAGAGAAGCAGATTACTCTGCCAATCATATTTCTCCGGTTCCACATTGCCATTCATTATTTATGTAGATTTACATTCCTTGCTGCTAAAGCAATGTATTCCAAAGGAAAGTCTGAATGGTTGTTCATCCAGCAGACAAGTTTAGTCAGCAGAAATACCTGACCCTACAGATTGTTCAGTCAAGTCTGAACCGTTGTATGTGGCCAGTCATGGGAATCATTGAATCTCATGCAAACTAAGACAAACCTACTCATTGTATCTGTCAGCTCTCACCAAGCTGAATGTGATCGTCACTTCACGTTTGTCTCATCAGTAACACTATGTAACTCCAGCAAATGGATACTTAAAGAGGAGTTCCAGACACCTGTGGTAAAAATAAAAGTAAGCAGCTACAAAAAGTGTAGCTACTGACTTTTAAAAAACAGTCACTCACCTGTCCCATGATCCAGCAGTGAGCTCACCCCAGTTGGTCTAGCCTACTGTCTTTAGTCCCCGGCGCCAGCATCCTCACTATGGGCACATGGGCCGCAAGCTGTTACAGCCAGGTGCCCACTGTGCTGCGCATCGTGAGTGGTGGATGCAGTCTTCTGGGACCTGCCAGTTTGGGTTGCCACCTCATCCCTTTAAACTGGGACACACATTAATTACACAGGTTCTGGGGCAGATTAAGGTGGTAATTATACTCACTAAGTGCCTTATGTGCATTATATCAGCCTCAGAACCTGTGTAATTATTATGTGTCCTGGATTAAAGGGATGAGGTGGCAACCCTACTGCCAGTGTCCCAGAAGACTGCGGGGGGGGGGGGGGAGTGAGGAAGGAGAATTTCCATGTTCCTGTTAAAATTGGGTACCCGCTTCCCCCCCCCACTCCTCAAAAGATCCAATTGTTTAAGAGGGGCAGGGAACAAGTTCTTAACCACCTTAGTGGTAATCCCGAGCGTGACTCGGGGTTGATTTTTCATATCAGGAGCGGTAACCCAGAGTCACGCTCGGGGTGGATGTGCAGAGAGCGCAGCGGAGCTTCTCTTACCTTATCCTGGCGATCCAGCGATGATCTCTCATTGCTGCGACCGCCAGCCGAGAGTCCCGCCGCTCCTCCGTCCCTCCGTCGGTACGATCACTTCCTAGTTCCGTTCCCTGCAGAAGCAATGCTGCATGGGAGCGGAACTAGGGAGGGAAATTCAAAAAAAACAAAAAAAAACGTTGCACAAAACACACTATATATTGCATGCATATATATATATATATATATATATATATATATATATATATATATAAATAAAATTATATTATTGATTCAATTATAATTCATGCGTTATATATTATATATATATATGTGTGTGTATATATATATATATATATATATACACACACACACATATATCTATATATAATATATAATGCATGAATTATAATCTAATCAATAATATAATTTTATTATATATATTATATATTAAATAATAAAATAATATTATTGATTCGATTATAATTCATGCGTTTGTGTTTCAAATTTATCACATCTGGGATGTCTACTAGAGTCTTGTTTTGGTCAGGTTTAAGTCAGTAATTACTAAGAATTATAGGCCTATAATACATAACGCCAAATTTCCATGAAAAGAATTGTACCGCTTTTGGTATGTAATTCCAGACATAATCATACCGCCAGGGAGGTTAAAGCGGAACTTCCCCTTTTGGGTGCCTATTTGCACCATTTTACTTTGTTAAATATATATATATATATATATATATATATATATATATATATATATATATATATATATATATATATATATATATTGTTATATCTGTTTGATAAATGCAAAAAATACCTGTTGATCCTGCCTGACATCTTGTTAAAGCAGAGTTCCACCTTCCCCTCCACCCCCTCCAAAAATTAAAAGTCAGCAGCTACACATACTGTAGCTGCTGACTTTTAATATTAGGACACTTACATGTCCTGGAGTCCAGAGAAGTCGGCACCCCAGCCGATGTTTCCATCGGCTGTAGGGTGCTGCCGCCGCCATTGCCGGTAAGGTATCCCGGCAGTGAAGCCTTGTGGCTTCATGGGCGGGTCCCTACTGCGCATGCGCAAAGCGCGCTGTGCATTCCTATTGGCTCAGCGGCGGGGAAAGGAGGAGTAGGCCAAACTTCTGAGGGATGGTTCCGCTGCGCCGTATCCCGGAAGTGGGGAAGGGTACCTGTCAAAAACAGGTAACCGTTCCTCCCTCCCCCCTGAAAGGTGCCAATGTGGCACCGGAGGGGGGAGGAAGCAAAAGAGCGGAAGTTCCACTTTTGGGTGGAACTCCACTTTAAAGTGGGAGTAAACTTCCTTGTATGATTTTTACCTATAGGTAAGCCTATAAAAACTTAAGATGCAGGGGGTGACGTCACTAGCGCATGTGCTCTAAAGGACCGGCATACCTGTGCTGTTCCTTTAGAGCCGTGCCAAAAGGGGTAGGAGTGACGTCATCGTCGGCTCAGCCATTCATTTTGCCGAAGCCCAAGAAAGGGGAAATCTAGAACGAAGACTAGGTGAAGATGTAAGCGCCTTCAGCAGTGACAGCGCACTGCTGGGGGGGGCTTCATTTTCAGGTAGGTCTGTCATAATATGCTAGTATGTGATGCATACTAGCACATTATGATTTAAACTGCCCAGGGTCCAATTTTTTAAATGCGGTTTACTACCACTTCAAGCTGATAGCTTCCTGTGCTGCACTCTAATCAATTATACAGCATTGTTCAAGTATCTCTGAGAACTACAGAACACCACCTCCTATGTTATGGAGAAGAAAGCTAAGTGTGTATGGCTAGCCTTAGGCATTGGGTCATCTGTTGACCCCTTATGCTGGGCTTCATTTCTTTGCTCCTGGCACCTGATGGTAACAGTGAGGGAGCAAAAGGAAAGGTAAGTATGCGCTGCTGAGGAGGGGGGCATTAAAGCGAACCTATGGCTTTGCCCTGCATCACAAAGTACAGGATTTAAGATACTGTATTTACCAAAATAATCTCTGTGATCAGTGCAAACAAATATCTTCTAATAAGCAACCAAAACTTCAAAATGGGAAGCTGCACTTAAAAAATCCAAATACAAGATAATGAATAACTAATGCTAAAAATGTTGTGCTATCCCTTAAAATAAATGTGCAAAAATATACTCATAAACACCAGTGAAATAAATTACAGTGAAAAAGTACACTAACACTATAGGATCATGTATAAATATGAATATATAAAGTTTACACCAAATATAAATCCTTTGTGTGAAAACGATTAGAAATAATTCTCCATGTGTGCCAACTTCAGTGATCCACCACTAATGGAATATTATGCTTCTTACCAGAAAGCTATGACCCCTCTATACTGAGGCCATAAATGCATATGAGACTCAATCATCGATCATCGATCCATCAGGGACCAATAGCCACTTCAATAGATGTATTCAGCATAAACCATAAGGAGGAAGAAAACACTCAACATAGCATAGTCCAGTAAAATTATATAGTATTTTTTTTTTCACAATAAAAGTTTATTGAAAAGTATATCAAAACATAATATAGGTAAATGTATAAACATTGATAGATGAACATTGTTTCAATGAACAAGAAGAACAAAGTAAGTTTATCAGCATATCATACAAAGGTACATGTTTATAAACGAGCTAGACATAAGGAGATTGAGGGCAACCAACCCTCTATTCTCAATTCAATTAAAATTCTTTTAAAACCAGAGAGGTACTCACAAACAGAGAAATGTTAAGACATAAAAATTAGTGCCATGCAATCCTACAAGTGTGATGACATCAGCATGCTATGCTCTGCCGACCCGTTTCAGTACAACTGACATCACCAGGGACTGGTGCATTTAGCATTACTGGGTCAGCCTGCAGTGATACAAGGTAAATAAATTGGGTGGACTTTCTGATT
This sequence comes from Pelophylax lessonae, assembly GCF_965119305.1. NCBI lineage: Eukaryota > Metazoa > Chordata > Amphibia > Anura > Ranidae > Pelophylax > Pelophylax lessonae. Next base: position 124,638,887 of record NC_138768.1, read on the forward strand.
TCAAGAGACTAATTGTCACTTCTTCATCACTCTCCCAACATTCCATAGCCAGCACGAAATACTTAGTTCGTCTGGGTAGACCTCCTGCTATTTAACAGTGTTTAGGCCTAGCGATCAATAGCTAGGCCTGGGCTCTATTATATAACTAAGGGGTGACTTCAACACTTCTAGGCTCTGATGCCATCCCACGCAGGGCATTTTTGGTGCCAGCTGCAATAGAGGATGGGGCAGGGAGCATTTGAGAGATGATTATCAGCAGCCTTTTCATGGGCACTGTCCCTTCCAACACAGATGCAGTCTTTATAGCTAGCTTTAGAGATAAACTGTATGATTTAGTTTGTATGGAGTTTCTTTTTAAGCATTGACCTGCAATCTATACAGTTGCTGTCAGCTTGGCTACAGATCAAAGAACCATTTAAGATCAAGTTATATACTGTAAAAGAGGAGCTAAAATATGATACCTATGTATGACTTTTAGGCTTATGATCTATGTTGAGAAACCCAAGGGCAAATGCACTATTTAATTTGTCAAACTAAGCCTGCTTTCTATTGCTTGGAAGGAAAATGTTTAGACACCAGGGCTATAAGCAACAGTCAAGTTAAAGAGTAGATGGGAGGCTGTATAGGATATGCCAGCTCAATGCTTCAAACAGACTTCATATCATGAGGTGCACATGATGTGAATTGTACCATTGCCAAAAGTGTCTCAGCAAGGACTTTGTTATGACATATAATCATTTCTGCTAATACAAAACAGCTTATGTAGGATTCAATATGTCGTCTGTTACCTTTTACAGTGTTGGCCAATGATCTAATGCATGATTACATTTAAGGTCTTGATCAATACTATACTGCCCCAGTAGGATATAAAATAACTTGAACTTGATGGACTTTGTTCTAGCTTGAGACTGATAGTCTCACCAAAAACAGATAGTGAGAGGGTGAGTGCCCAGTGGTGTATTTAGGTTTTGTGCTGCCCTAGGCCGGACTAAATTCGTGCACCCCCTAATTTAACTATGACCCACCCCTTCATGTAAATGCCACACCCCTTCCTGTTTCGCGCAGCCGAGCAAACATGCCGCAGTAAAACTGCAGCGGGCGGTCGGCAAGTGGTCAACCACTTGCTGACTGCCTTCCGCAGAATTACTGCGAAAGGCTGGCTCGGCTGCGCGAACCAACGTATGGGTACATTGGTTCGTAGGAGCGCTGTTGGGGGTAAGCGCGCGTTCCTGCCCTCACTAGGCAGCAGGGATGCCACTCCACAGGGCCAGCGGTCGCAGTTGTCGCTGGGCACCCGCGATTGCTTCCTGTTGAGAGAGAACGATGGTCAGCTATTGTAAACACAGCTGACCGTTCTTCTCTCTGGAATGATCATAGAGCCCCTGTGATCCACCTACTTAGGATCACAGGTCCCATCCCCCATACAGTTAGAAAACACCCCCTAGGCTCACACTTAACCCTTTGATCACCCACAGTATTGACCCCTTCCCTGCCAGTGTCAATATTACAGTAACAGTGCATATTTTTAGCACTGATTACTGTAGTAATGTTACTGGTCCCCCCAAAAGTGTCAAAAATGTCAGTTAGGGCTCCGATCTGTCCGCCGCAATGTCGCAGTCCCGCTAAAAATCGCAGATCACCGCCATTACCATTAAAAAAAATGAAATAAATAAAAATGACATAAATCTTTCTCCTAGTTTGTAGACACCATAAGTTTTGTGCAAACCAATACAAATACGCTTATTGGGATTTTTTTACCAAAAATATGTAGCAGAATACAAATTGGCCTAAAAGGATGAGACATTTTGAGTTTTAATTTTTTTTTTTTGGGGAATGTGATATAGCAGAATGCGAAAAAAATTTGTTGCTCTTTTTTTGTTTATAGCGTAATAAATATAAATCGCACAGGTGATCAAATACCGCCAAAAGAAAGCTTTTTGTGGGAAAAAAAGGACATCAATTTTTTTAGCGTACAGAGTCGCACAACCGAACAAATTTCAGGTAAAGTAACGCAGTCCTGAATTACAAAAAGTGGCCTGGTCATTATGGGGGAAAATATTCCAGTCCAGAAGTGGTTAAAGCTTGTAGCAGTTTGCAGTACATGAACTTTCACTGCATGTGAACTGTTAAATGCATTTCTATTGGTTTCAGCATGCATGGAGCAGGTTGCACATGCTGAAACTAATGCAAACTCATTTAACAGTTCACATGCAGTGAAAGTTCATGTACTGCAAAGTTTAAATGGAATTATTATTTGTAGCCATAGCAGTGATAACCTAAAATCGGGATTCCTACCTACCTGCTGTCGGATGTCCTGGGGGTTCCCTTGTCCTCCTCTCTCTCCTCCTACATAGACCTGCCCTGGGGAGAAGTTAGTATCCCTTACATGCCGTGCGGAGGAGGGTAGGCGGAGCTACAGGCTCTGCCCCACCCACTGAATTAAGTGCAGCTGATCTGGCCAGTCACTGGCCGCTCTATGGGGGTGCCAGTCCCTCCCTCCCTAGCAAGTTCGTACGCCTCCCTCCCTAGCAAGTTTGTACGCCTCCCTCCCTAGCAAGTTTGTACGCCTCCCTCCCTAGCAAGTTTGTACGCCTCCCTCCCTAGCAAGTTTGTACGCCTCCCTCCCTAGCAAGTTTGTACGCCTCCCTCCCTAGCAAGTTCGTACGCCCCTTCACTGCCGAAAGCCGGAGACTGTGTGTGTAAAAGAGGTGGCAGGAGCAGACAAGCAGACGGGACTCACAGAACGGATCAGGTTTTTTTTTTTTTTCATGCGGGGTCGGCTTTTTTGCTGCCCCCCGCAAAGTGCCGCCCTAGGCCTAGGCCTTGTCGGCCTAGGCCAAAATACAGCAGTGTGAGTGCCTATTACTGCCATCTTCTTCTGGACTTGGTGGCATTGAGGGATTACCTTCTTATACATCAAGAAAAATGAACCAATTGGAAAACATGTAATAACAAGCATTTCTGAAGCTCACAAATTGTTATCTCTCTGAGGTTGCCCACATTGCGCATTCATAACGTGCATGGCTACCCTAAATATTCATTGAGTTAAAGCAGAACCCCACTTTACCCCCTTATTTTTTCTGTAAGTTCACTGCTGTAAATTGTATAATCACTTTCTTGCAAGAATTTGGTCAGGCACCTTCTGCCTTTCTATAAATGGTGACGTCACTGATGGCATTGAGGAAATGTCTCATGTATTGGTTAAATGACTGCCAGTAAGGTCTATTCAGGGGTATTCAGTGAAGCTAAAGTAACATTTTTCTGGTGGTGGTTTTCTTTAGAACTAATTGAGCCTAATTAAAGCAAGCATCTTTGCCAGTTTCGGTAACATCACCGGCACGTTTGCCAAATTCAAGTAGTTTTAATTGTTGAGACACCTTGGCAGTGTCAGATTCTTAAAGAACTACTTCCGATGTGCATATTAGGGATCTGGCAGTAATGAGGAAGAGCTCTGAGCTGGAGTACAAAGGTTCACCGATGCATGGCGGTGTTAATTTTGACGTCCTATTTCAATTTAGTTTTCATCATAGTCTTTTGACTAAAATGCCATTTTAGTTTTAGTCTTATTCATATCAGCTGAATTGTTTTTAGCCGACTAAAATCGCTATTACATTTTAGTCGACTAAAATCGAATGGGTTTAGTTAGATTGTAATGCATTTTTTTAAACATTTCTCCAGAATCTAATAACATGTAGTGGGGACGGGGGAGCTAAGTAAATGGGAGTGAAGGAGTGCACAGGGCAGAGAACTGGTCTAGGGAAGCTGTTATTTTACACAGTGCTAAGCAACTCTACCTTGCTGGGAGGGGGAACATTTACCACGTGGTTTGCAGGGCATTGTTCCAGAACTCCCAGGCAGCAGGCAGACAAAGGGAGCCTGCGTCTCTCAGCTAATACAGCTTGTCAGGGGGCTGAGCCTTTAAAAGACAGGTTAAGCTCAATGGAAAGCAGAAGTTCAGGTGCGTAAACATCCCTCCCTCACATTTTCATTCAGTTTTTGTTTGTTGATGAAAATTGGAATATAGTTCATTATAGTTTTCGTCAATTGATGAAAATTTGAATTGACTTTCGTTTCGTTTTAGTCAAGCATGCCGTTGATGAAAACTTTGACGAAAATGCTTTAGTCAACTAAATTAACACTGATGCATGGAGCAGGGCATGTCTCTGTTGAGAGACTGTCTGGCCGAAAGATAAATGGAAAAAAGGGGTATACGGGTACTGGTGATATTATGGTCCATATGGTGTAAATTACTTAATTCACTGGGTGGACAGAGCCTATTGGGGAACTGAGAGACTATTTCCCTATCAGGTCCAATTTCCTATTGATTGATAGTGAATGGCAATAGGAAGATTTGAAACCCAATATTGGACTAAATAGCAGCCATTGATTAGCCCACTGTCATGTGCTGTTAATCAACAGAAAGAATTAACCTTATGGTTCTCCATCAAGTTCCACTCACCACACTACAAATCTCCTCAGCCATGCGCCTGTCAGTGTGATGGGCGCAATGGTCAGGTAGGGAGTGCACTGAAGAAGGAATATCCATTAAGGACATTCCGACCTCAGTGCCCATTACTGACTGATTCTGTATCTTGCTGCATTAATAGTAAAACAGTTGTAGCAATAGGGTACACAGGCAAAATAAAAAGGCCAAGTGGCCCTCCCTCCTTCAGATCTCAGCGTGATGGGATGAAATGAAATCTCTTCAATATTTCATTTTATCCCAGAGTGTCAAGAGTGTCAAAAGAGTGACAAAAATGTCAAAAAATAGGTTTGGATATCTACTTCTTCTCAGATACTTCCAGATTGATTCACATCAACCTCGCTAGTAGAGGGATATTGTACTAGGTGAGCTGTTGGTTGTGTGTAATAATAATTTGTAATATACAATATTGAAACACCATCTTTCTTAGGTGACACAAGTATCTTTTTTACTTCCTTGGCCTGGCTGAGCCCAAAATAAAATAGAAGATACTTTTTGCAGTAACTGAAAAGAAAAGGTTGTAAGCAGGACAGAGAAGACTGTCTAAAAGCATTTTTGGAAGCAGTGCTGTCCTTTTCATAATTTTTTCTTATCTTTTAATTTGTCTGTTAATAAATGTGTACCATTTCAGGTGATTAATAGAACATAGAGGAAAACGACTAATAGTCACTTTGTTGCCTAATATAGCATCTAACACATAGTTAACATATTTAATATAATGTAACTTTTTTTCCACTTTTATTTTAATTGTATTTTCTTTTCTTTTATTTTCCACTTTTACTTTATTTTATTTTATTTTATTTTCCACTTTTATTTTAGTGGCTCTTTAGAAATTTGTATTTCATCAATTGCCTTTTGTTAGTCAAGAAACAAAAATGCACATTCCTAAGTTGACCCAGTAATGTGACCAAGCAACAACAATAGGTATTTTATATGACTTAACAACAGAAGGTATTGACTACAAGGTTCCCACGGAGTCAAAAAAAGGGTAGGTACATTTCCCAGTGATACTGTGCTTTACACCATATAAAATGTATTTATTTTTCAGTATGAGTTGACTGCTTGGACTTTATCACTGGATCACGAACAAACGTTTTATACCTTTTAGAGCAGGGGTGTCAAACTCAATTTCACGGTGGGACGCAGCAGCAGTATGTTTGCCCTGAAAGAGCCACTTGTGATCTGGATCATGCTATGCACAGAATGTATGGGTCGGGATAATGTCAGGATTATGCTACATACAGAGCACAGGGTTCAGGGGTGCACTAAGTACAGAGCGCAGGGTTTCAGCCCTGCACTACGTACAGACCACAGGGTTCAAGGTTGTGCTACGTATAGAGCTTAGGGTTCAAGGGTGCACTATGTACAGAGTGCAGAGTTTGAGGGGTAGGCTACATATGGAGTGCAGAATTCAGGAGTGCACTATGTACAGAGAACAGAGTTCAGGGGTATGCTACATATTGAGTGCAGACTTCAGGAGTGCGCTACATACAGTGTGCAGAGTTCAGGGGTATGCTACGTATTGAGTGCAGAGTTCAGGAGTGTGCTATGTACAGAGTGCAGGGTTTCAGGGGTAGGCTACATACGGAGTGCAGAATTCAGGAGTGCGCTATGTACAGAGCGCAGACTTCAGGGGTATGCTACACACTGAGTGCAGAGTTCAGGAGTGCGCTACGTACAGTGTGTAGGGTTCAGGGGTGCACAATGTGCAATATGCAGCATTTCAATTACACCCCTCCTCCTGGGTTCTGACTTCTGCACCTACCACTCTGCCCCCATTCCGCATCTTCATACCCCCACAGCCCTCACTCCCCCCCCCTCAAAAGCAAACCTCACATCTGTACTCTGATGCATCTGATGCAGCCCAAGAACACACAATCTCTGGAGCTGTCAAGTACCTCCACCACTGAAAGGATATGACGGACCGACCGCGCATGCGCTCAGCCATACACAGAGCTGGCGCCGCTGGAAAGACTGAGGTGGAGAGTGCAGGAAGTGTTTACTCCTGTTGCCAAGGAGACCTGTTCTCTGGCAGTGAAAACCAGGTGGAGAGAACAAAAGGCGTCGGCCGCTGCGTGGCCCATATGACAAAGCCTAGAGGGCTGCATTCGGCCCGCAGGCCTTGTGTTTGCCACCCATGTTTTAGAGACTTCAAGGAGGAGCTTACCTTGTTCTTGCTTCACAACCTACCCTTACCAAGGCATTGCTATAGGTGGAATGGAAGGGAATAGCCATTTATTATTATATAATGTTTTGTAGACAGGTACACTATCCTCCCAAGGATAACTCAAGTACCCTCTATTCTGCTTCTCCCCTGCTCTTGTTCCCCTGCGTGCAACCCCTTGTCCTAGGGGTGAAGGTGACCTTTTAGCCTGTAGACTTCAAATGTAATAGCACACAGTTACTGAAAAATATATGGTATTAAAGCAATATTAAACCCAAAACCAACAATGTGATATATTGCAGCTTACTAATCATTAGATGTAGGGGCTGCATTAGTGTTCTTTTCCCTCTGTTTTCACGTGTTGATCTGGCCAGTAACACACCTCATGTATTAGAATGCCTCCTCTTTGGATGAATGAGAACATAAATAAAAGCTTATCATTGTATGCAACCCTGCTAGTGTTAAATGGTCTGTCCCAGCTCTGTAAACTGATACATCTGGAGGAGATCTTGTTCCTTTGAAAATAGAAGAAAAAAAGACTAAAAATGAACACAGCCATCACATCTAAGAAATGGTAAGCTGCAATATAATAAATGTTTGCTTTTGGGTTTATTACTGCTTTAATGCTATGAGCTGTACTTACAGAAAGATTGTGGAATGCTAATTAATACAGCGGGTAAAATAGGTATTGAACATGTCACCCTTTTTCTAGGTAAATATATTTTTCTAGGTAAATATATTTGTAAAGTTGCTATTGACATGAAATTTTCACCATGTCGTTACCGAACCATGCAATCCATGCATACATAGAAACCAAAACAAACAAGTTTAGAAATGAAGTTATGTGTAATAAAATGGAATGAAACAGGGAAAAAGTATTGAACGCGCTAACTGAAATGTATCTTAATACTTCGTACAAAATCTTTTGTTGGTAATGACAGCTTCAAGACGCCTCCTGTGTGGAGAAACTAGCTGCATGCATTGCTCAGGTGTGATTTTGGCCCATTCTTCCACATAAACAGTCTTCTTATCTTGAAGGTTCCACAGGGCCTCTTCTATAAACTCTGATCTTAAGTTCTTTCTATAGATTTTCTATTGGATTTAAGTCAGGTGATTGGCTGGACCATTCAAGCAGCCAATTGGTTTATTTCTTTGAAACCAATTGGGAGTTTCCTTGGCTTTGTGTTTGGGATCATTTTCTTGCTGAAATGTCCACCCTAGTTTCATCTTCATCATCCTGGTAGATGGCAGCAGATTTTTATCAGAAAAGTCTTGATACATTTTTTCCATTTATCCTTCCTTCAGTGACATGAAGTATGCCAGTACCGTATGCTGAAAAACAGCCTCACACCATGATGATCCTACCTCCAAGCTTCATTGTTGGTATGCTGTTTGTGGGGTAATGTGCAGTGCCCTTTGGCCTCCAAACATGCTGTGCATGTATTATGGCATCCAAAGAGTTCAATTTTGGTCTCATCTGACCAGACTATATTCTCCCAGTATTTCACAGGCTTGTCTAAATGTTGTGCAGCACACTTTAAATAAGCTTCAACATGCTTTTTCTTCTGCAATGGAGTCCTACATGATGAGCATGCATATACAGGCCATGGCGGATGATTGCATTATTTATTGTTTTCTTTGAAACAATTGTACCTGCTAATTCCAGGTCTTTCTGAAGCTCTCCACAAGTGGTTCTTGACTCTTGGATAACTCTTCTGATCTCCAGTGCTCACTGGAACATTCAGAAGTTATGCCATCCATATGTTTTACAACAATAAGGTTGCAAAAGTCTTGAGAGAGCTCTTTGCTTTTACCCATCATGAGATGTTTCTTGTGTGACATCTTGGTAATGAGACACCTTTTTATAACCCATCAGTTGAGACTGAATCAGCTGATATTAATTTGCACTGACAAAGGATAGCATTGCTTTCTAATTACTGATAGATTTCAGCTAGTGTCTTGGCTTTTCATGCCTTTTTGCACCCCCCCCCCCCCCCTTCTTCACGTGTTCAATACTTTTCCCTGTGCCATTCCATTTTATTACACATAACTTAATTTCTGACTTACTGTATTTTCTGGCGTATAAGACTACTTTTGAACCTCCAAAAAATCCCCCAAAAATGGGGGGTCGTCTTATACGCCGAGTATAATATCTCCAAGGTAACCTAAGTATAAGTATTACCAGTAGATGAAAATTAGGGGGGTCGTCTTATACGCCCAGTCGTCTTATACGCCGGAAAATTCGGTATTTGTTTTAGTTTCTTTGTATGTATGAAGTACATGGGTTTTACCGACATGTGGTGAAAATGTCATGTCAGCAGGACCTTTAGAAGTATATTTACCTAGAAAAATGGTGACATGTTAAACACTTATTTTACCCGCTGTATATACAGAACATACCTGATTTTCATAACACCTCTGAGTTCCTGAAGAACCTTAACTACAAAATGCGTTGAACTCAAACACTCTCACCATATGGTTTGTGTAAATGATGATAATCAGTATATTAACCTAACAAGGTTCAAGTAATATGTGAGAGTTGGCATTCAGGGCAAGAACATACATTTTGGTGTATAAATGTTATATCTTGTTATTCTACTTTTACTCATTCAGCATTTTAATAGATAAAAAAAATCTTTGCAATTTTATTTGATGCTATTTATTTTGTGCTATTATTGAGGTTGTTCACACTAAATTTCCAAATATTCTGTTTATTATTCTGGAGGGAAAGCTAGTATATCATGGCACCACTGCAAACATAGAAGAGGTAATTATATTATCTAGGTGGAAAATATTAAATACCCTGGGAATTAACTGTGTCGATTTGTACTGTATGTGTACCAAACTGTATTGATTGGTGGTTATATGGTATGTCGTCACTGTCTACTGTCCATCGGAGTGTTATAGATAAAAAAGGGAAGAATAGTGCATTTAACAGGTTATATGAAGCACACATCTACTGTAATAGTAGTTTAGAGGCAAGAGGGTATAGGCACATGTAGGGAAGAGAGAAGCCTGGCCAGTTATTATGGGCATTAAACTAAGTAAGAGACCCTCAAAAAATGCCCAGCGCAAGAGGAGCGCTAGAAAATATATTAACCGAAGTTGCGGTTTCGCATATACTGAGCCCTAGGTAAAATGTTAAAGTGGACAAGGATCCACAATAGGTAACAGGGTTACCAAAAAGTCCACGGGGACTAAGAATCATGCAGATTAAACAGCTAGAGGAACAGCAATCTATGTGAGCAGGATGGATGAAGAGTGACAGACAAATTAACACTAGGCATAAAGGGAACTTTTGATAAGTTGCGTGATGAATTTAGGGTCAGGCACTAAAACTAGTAAATTCTAAAACATGAGAAAAAGCCCAAACAGACAAATGACAGTCAAACTGTATAGGAATACCATCATTTCTGGCCCTGGCTCAAAACAAAATATTTTGTCAGAGTGGGTAGATGGGATGAGCTTTTTGGGTGCCCGTCTCGTCATAGGAGCTACAGTAAGTTAAGTACACTACATGGGATGCAAGGGATATTAGAACAAACTAAAGCCCCGTACACACGTACTGATTGTCGGCCGAACGATCGGCCGTCTTTTGTCCCCGGGCTGTCGTGTCTGTTGAAAACTGCAAAAGACTGCACACGAATTTTGTCGGTCAACAACAGCTGACTGCAGAAGTGATGTCATGTGATGGTTGACTTTCCTTGTCTTTTTTCTTTTCTGAGCATGCCCAGTCTTGCTAATCTGCTGTCTGTCGGCCGAAATCTGTACTGACTGGCGAACAATCGGCCGTTCTGGTGACGGCCAACAAAAATTTTAATGCCTGCATGACAGATTCTGTTCGGCCGAAAATGCGCTGTCGGCTGTCGGAAGCATCATACTAACAAGCCTACAATCGGCCGATCGGTCGTTGGCCGAATATTTACAGCCGACAATCGGTACGTGTGTACGGGGCTTTAGGAAAGCAGATTTTAGGCTTTAGTAAAATTAACTTAAGCAGGGAAATAAGTTAAAAGAAAGTGAGTGAACGATATGCATGTGTTGTGTACGAATGGGAAAAATGTAAGCGATGTAGAGAGATAATTGTGTATGTGTGTGAATGCTGGAACTCTTAGTTCTACATCTTGTATGTGTCATGTTAGCTGTGTGCAGACGTGACCCTCTCTCTTGCCCCCTCCCTTTTCTCTTTCTCATAAAAGGAATGTACTAGGATAAGACATTAGTGATATCCAGCAAGGTCACCCATGATATGACTACACGTATATCATAACAATATGTGCGGGGGTTAATTAATCTAATAATTTACAATGTGATCACAGTAAATTTCAATCTGTTTCCCAAACAGAATTATAAAATGAAGGTTATATTGAGAAAAGTGCACACAGTATAGAATAACACATATTAAATATCCTTTGTTAGTGGAAACAGTGCATTGAAAAAAATTAAAAAAAAAAGGAAATTAGATAAAACGCAAGGAGATATATCTGTGGGAAAATATTGGAATTGGGTTGTGATATTGAGATTATCACTCGAGTATTACTTTCTGATGTGATGTTAACAATTGTATTAATAATATAAATATATTTTCATTGATTTAGACAACCTTTGGTTGGAAATAAAATACAGGTTATTGGGAAAACTTGTAATATTCGGGTTAGTTTAGATTAAGATGAGGTTGTTAATTGGAATACAGCTGTCATTATACTGAACAAAGATAAGATAGATGGGAAACATTGGAATTTTCTACAAGGGATGAAAGGTCTGATAATAACTTGATGTGCGATCCATGATGTGAGAGTAATAAACACAATTTAACCACTTTGCCACTGAGTACCGGAGTACTACTGCGGCAAAGTGGCACGATCCCGTCTGACGACGTAGACCTACGTCGCCAGACTCCTCCCCTGTAGGCGGCGCTCGCGCGCCGGCGGAGGCGCGCTCCCGCTGTTTTCATTCACAGCGGGAGTCGGGCCAGGGGAGGAGCAGCGGTGATCGCCGCTGCTCTGCCCCGATCGTCGGGGATCTAGTGTGGAGATCCGCCCGCCTGTGTAAACACAAGCGGGCGGATCTCCTCAGTGACAGGGAGTGACAGATCGGAGTGTTCAGCATAGCTGGACATCCGATCTGTCCCTGGCTCACACAGTCACCTCCCCCCCCACACGTCAGTAAGCACCAGGCATTCATTAACCCCTCCCTCTCCAATAAAATTAACCCCTTCCCTGCCAGTGTCATTTTTACAGTAACAGTGCATATATATAGCACTGATTACTGCAGTAATGTCACTGGTACCCCCAAAAGTGTCAAAAATGTCAGTCAAGGGTCCGATCTGTCCGCCGCAATGTCGCAGTCCCGCAAAAAAAATCGCAGATCGCCGCCATTACTCGTTAAAAAAAAAAACACCAAAAATGACATAAATCTTTCCCTTTGTTAGTAAACGCAATAACTTTTGCGCAAACCAATCAAAATACGCTTATTGCGATTTTTTTTACCAAACATTGGTAGCAGAAAACAAATTGGCCAAAATTTTTTAAAAAAATAGGTTTTTACATCTTTTTTGGGGGGAATTTCATATAAAAAAATGTTAAAAATATTGTTATTTTTTCAAAATAAACGCTCTTTTTTTGTTTATAGCGCAAAAAGTAAAAATCGCACAGGTGATCAAATACCACCAAAAGAAAGCTCTGTTTGTGGGAAAAAAAGGACGTACATTTCGTTTGGGTACGGCGTCGCACGACCGCGCAATTGTCAGTTAAAGTCGCACAGCGCCGAATCGCAAAAAGTGGCCCAGACGTAAGACAGCAAAATGCTCTAGTGGTAAAGTGGTTAAAATATAACAGACCCATCACATCAAGTCCACACACCCTGTTAGGATAGTCAAGTTCTCAAAACTTGAAGGAAAAGTCACCTGGATCCACACCAGACACTGCAAAAATTACTAAATGAAAGTATCTCTGTGTTTGATTTGTTTTCCTCTTAAAATCACAGCTTGGGGTACTATTTATTCAAATACTTTAATCGTAAGGGATATAAACATATGTTTATTGTGATTTGAAAAGTAGTTCAGTCATGTTGAAGTCATATTGTCCTCTACACGTTTTCCATGTAATGTAGAATTGTCTGTGTTTACCTATGCTGATAAGTAAACATTTCTAGATTGTAAGCTCTAATGAGCAGGGCCCTCTAGTTCCTGTTTTGAATTGTACTGTAACTGTATTGTCTTCCCTCACATTGTAAAGCGCTGTGCAAACTGTTGGTGCTATATAAATCCTGTATAATAATAATAATGTCCACAGTTAAGCTAGAAGGTATTTCTGGCCACAGGAGTGTACAGCCAATTACCAAATTCTTTTTATCAATCTTTTTTTACAATGAAAAGTTATTTTGTAATAAAAAAGCTACTCTCCGCTATTATATTCTCCACAATGGAGTTTGCCTCTTTGGCCGGGATTACCTCCACCTAAGCGTGTTCCAGGTTAAAGTTGATTGCAGGCATGGTTAGTGAAAAAAAGAGAGGAGATTGTAAAGGAAATTTGGACATCCTGTATATTAATGTATTATATTTTGTATGTATTGCACACTGCACTCATTGTGCACACTAAAAATGTTTTCATTTCATGTTGCATTCTTTCGAGTCCTGATTAGAATTAGCCTGCCTATGTTACGCCCCTTGTTATTATAAAAGTACAATTGTAATAATAATGTGATACCGACTTAATCATGTGTATAAAAGCCTTCAATTGCGTCAAATAAAACCAAACAGTTATTTTGGAAAGATGCGGAGCATATCTTTTTGTGTCTGTTCCCTACTGCAGAAGTTATTGTTAATTTGGAACCACTAATCAATATAAGGATACGAGTTGCCAGTCGATAAAATGTCCAGAACACTGGTATTGCTTAATTTTATTTTTTTTTTCCTTATTCAGTGTAATTATTACACTGAATAAGGAAAAAATAAAAATAAACAATATCATATTTCATTGATCTGACTGTGATAAATAAAATAAGGATAAAATATGATTGGCTACTCTAGGCACCTTATTACTGACTTGTTAATCTATTTGATATATAGCATTAAAACATTTTCCTAACAAGGCAGTAATGATGTGCATAATGTAGTAATCCATAGCAACCAATCATAATGTAAAGTTATGCCATACTATGTGGCATGAAAGGAAGCCCTGCTTTGTTTTCCCCTAACCACTTGCCTACTGAGCATTTTTACCCCCTTCCTGTCCAGGCCAATTTTCAGCTTTCAGCACTGTCGCACTTTAAATAACAATTGTGCGGTCATGCAGCACTATACCCAAAAACACATTTTATTTTTTTCATGCAAATAGAGCTTTCTTTTGGTGGTAAAAAATCACTACTGTGTTTATTTATTTATTTTTTTTTTTAAATTTGCTAACTAAATGAATAAAGACAGAAAAAAAAAACTTTTTTATAGTTTGCTATAAAATTTTGCAAACAGTTCAAGAGAAATAGTTTAAAACAAAACAGTTTCCACGCTTCGCTTTCTATAGAATACTATAATGATCTATGACAGCGGTGTCATGGCACACCCTGTATTAAGTGTTTCTTTTTAATAGTTTTATACAAACAGTAAAAAAAAATGAAAATATCAGCTTAAAAGTCTAGAAAAATTACACTAAACAAAATTATAAACGCAACACTTACATTTTTCATGAGCTGAACTCAAAGATCTAAGACTTTTTCTATGTACACAAAAGGCATATTTCTCTCAAGTATTGTTCACAAATCAGTCTAAGGCTGGCCATACATGTTCAATTTTCTTGTACAATTTTCTGTTAGATTTACCACAAACAACATAATATGAGGTCAAAGCTAAACAACACTTTCACTTGTATCCAATTAGGCAGGCCTTTGTACTAGGTAAATTTCAAGAAAATTGTACAGAAAATTGTAAGAAAATTGTATAATGTATGGCCAGACTAAATCTGTGTTTGGCTTCTTTCACACGGTCCGCCTCCGCAGGCGGATCCGTGTTGCTCAGCGGGGATCGATCCGCGATCCCCGCTGAGCCGGGCGGATGACAGCTCCGTCTACGCTTGCAGAGCGGAGAGGGAGGTGTCTCAGCACCCGCTGCCCTCTATGGGGGATCGGAGGAGAGCGGACCGCTCTCATCAGATCCGCTCCGCTCCGATTACTGAACGGATGGAAAAATAGGGTTTCCATCCGTCCAGATTTCAGCACAGGATCGGATGCGGATGGCAGCGGGTGTCAGCGGAGGTGACTTCCGCTGACACCCGCTGCCCCATAGAGCTGCATGGAGGATCCGATCAGATCCGCCTAAAAAACTGACAGGCGGATCCGATCGGACCGCCCGTGTGAAAGAGCCCTTAGTGAGCACTTCTCCTTTGCTGAGATAATCCATCCACCTCACAGGTGTGGCATATCAAGATGTTGATTAGTGCACAGGTGATGATTATTGCACAGGTATGCCTTAGGCTGGCCACAATAAAGGCCACACTAAAATGTGCAGTTTTACTCTATTGGGGGGGGGCGAAACCCAGTCCAATCAGTATCTGGAGTGACCACCATTTGGCCACACCACCCTTAAGCCACCACTGTCCACCTCCCCCAGCCCCATACTACCCACCCCAGCCAAACCACCCGGCACCTTCTGCCAAAATACATCCAGAGGACTGGACCATGCACCAGGAACGCAGTCTCAGACACCCTCACATCCCTCCATCCATATCCCCCCATCTCCCCCCTCAATGCCCACCTCCACACTGGCAGTAGATCATAGGCCCCCCCATGACCAGCAACATTTTTTAGTGCTCCCCCCCCGCCAACCCAAAATCAGACCAGGGAAAAAAGAAAACTAGACGAAGAGGAAAGCGGGGGGGGGGCAAACGCAGAAAGGGAAAAACTACATACACAGCCAAAATCTTCAACTTATCATCACATACCCTCTCCACTGCAGAAATCTCCCTCCTAAACCGAGGTCTGAACTTTGCACCCTCCACCCTGCCCAACCCCTTCACCATATACAAGGACCTCAACTTTTTCATACACAACCTAACACTCAAACGCTACTATAACATACAATCCACCAAACAATTCTCCATCATGCTCCCCCCACCAACACCGCCCCCCACAGTCCCCCTGGACATTGACCCAGAGGGCCGCAAAATATTGGAGGAACTATACATCGAGGATGGCGATGAAGACCTCTCCCTGTTCACACAACACCCGTCCTGTTCACCCCCAGTTAAACATTCCTCCTTCAAACCCAAATCTGTCTTCAACCCAGTTCATTCCAAGGGCCCATACCTTCAAACCTTCTACCAAGCGGTTTACTCCGACATCATCAAACTTTGTCAAGCGGCTACCCCCACCCATTCCAAACATTCCAACCTTTCCACCGGTGAAAAACAAGCCCTCAAGCATCTCACCCAAAACCCCAACCTTGTCATTAAGATGGCCGACAAGGGTGGAGGTATAGTAATAAAAAACAAAACTGACTACCTAGATGAAGCCCACAAGCTCCTCTCTGATACCTCTACCTACCATAAGCTCCACCAAGACCCCCTGATTCCATTTCAAGCTGAGGCTCGGTCCCTGACCATGCACACGAGGCCGGGATAATCAATTAACATAAACTGGCATTTTTCAATAAGGATTTTTTCGCCACACCATATTTTTACCACATTCCCAAGATCCACAAAAATTCCACCAACCCCCCCCCCCCAGCAGGCCTATAGTAGCTGCCATGGACAGCCTAACCAGCCCCTTCTCCCAATACGTTGACCAATTCCTCCAACCCCTAGCCCAAAACCTCCCAGCATACATCAGAGACGAAGTGTACCTCCTTGATCAACTTTCCCACTACTCCTGGGAATCATCCTACATGTGGGCATCCCTTGATGTCAACTCCCTATATACTTCCATCCCCCATGACATAGGCCTCAGAGCCGTAACCCACTTCCTCATGGATGATCCCACCATCAACCCTCAACAAGCCAACTTCATCAGCAAAGCCACAGAATTCTGCCTACAAAAAAACTACTTTGAATTCAATGGTGAGTTTTTCCTCCAGGTCAATGGCACAGCTATGGGGGCTAATTTTGCCCCCAGCTATGCCAACCTCACCATGGGTTATTGGGAAGCCAACCACATTTGGCACAATAATCCGTTCGCCGCCAACATCATCTACTATGGTCGATACATAGACGACATCATTGTCATGTGGGACGGCCCCGAGCCTCTCTTCCAACTGTTCGTCAACCACTGCAATAACAACACTTACAAACTTTCATTCACCTCAGTATGCGACCCCACAGAACTCGCCTTTTTAGACCTCCTACTATACCACCAAGACAAACACATATTGGTCAAGAATTACACCAAGCCCACTGCGGGCAATTCTTTCCTACACTTCCAAAGCTGCCACCACCCAAGATGGATCTCAAATATCCCCAAAAGCCAATTCTGCCGACTCCGAAGAAATTGCACCAAAGAACATGACTACACCGAACAGAGCGGCCTGCTAACCCAAAAAATTCGTTGAAAAAGGTTACCCCCAACCCCTCATCAATGAAGCTTACTCTCAGTACACAAACATCCCTGCCCCCACCCCTAAAGACGCACCCACAACACAACCCATACGCTTCACCACCCAATTCCATGTCAAATTTCGCAGAATGGAACAGATCCTTACCAAACACTGGCCCATCCTACTGGAAGATCCCCACCTAAAATCCGCCATCCCCCCAAAGCCTAAGGTATCCTACCGAAAGGCCAGAAGCCTCAAAACTCTTGTAGCACCGAGCAAACTGAAACGAGAACAAAAAACCCCACAGCCACCCCATGTCTTATCCCGCTTGTTGAGATGTATCAATGCCACAAAGCCCTTTGCCTCACCTGCAAGCACATACAACATGGACAAAAAGAATTCAACGTAAAAGGCAAAACATACACCATCAAACACTTCCACAACTGCTCATCCGAATACGTGATCTACTGCCTCACCTGCCCTTGTGGCCAGTTCTATGTAGGGAGAACCATCAAGACCCTAAGAAAACGGTTTGGCGAACACTGCCGCCTAGTCGAGGCCGGAAAGGACAAACATAGTGTGCCCAGACATTTTGCCGAACACCATAAGAAATCATCCACAGGTCTGCTTGTCTGGGTCATCGAGTCCATCCCCAACTCATTTCCACAAACGGAACGTTTCAAGCGACTGTGTCGCAGAGAAACATTCTGGATCTACACACTTGACACCCTCGCGCCTGGAGGCCTGAACGAGGAAATAGAAACCAACAGCTTACTGCAATGCTTCTCCGTGCACCCCACCCACCTTCTTCCCACGCCCCCCCATTAAACCCCCCCCCCCTCATGAGACAACACACCACCCTTCCATTCCCCTCCCCCCCGGATTAAACCGCCCTTAAAAACTAAAACCCCCAAACAGCTACAACCAAAACCACCCCCAAAAATACCCCCCCCATCGCCTGTTGCAAAAGTTCAGATTTGATATTTATTGATTCATACATTTATTTTTCTTTGTGTTTATCACATAGGGGTTCATATCTTCAGGAACCCAGGACCCACGAGTGCCAGCATTCCACCAGCTCACAGAGGCCATCCCTGTACACACAGGGGAACCCCCTGCCGCTCTCACCGGGATCCACTGCCTCCACCACCAGGACCCGCTCCAGTGATGCTCCTGATGATCAACATTACTTGACTAACTGCATCTTATTCACCGACTAAATGTGAGTGTGATACTGCTGCACATACTACAATAAATGTCTTGCTGCACTTAGAAGGCGCTGCGCTGTCTTCCCTCTTGTCTCCTCCCAGAGATCTCTTCTGTCTCTTCCGCCGGCAGCCGCTACAGTGGACAGCTACCCCCTGAACTGTTTGGGGGTCCCCCTACCCCTGGTGTCTCCCTTCCCCCCTCCCCCGGGTCCCCAGGACCAGACTTTTTTGAGACCTCTTCTTGCGCCAATTCACCACTAAACCACCATTTGCCTAACGCAGTGCAACACATCTCCTTCACATAGAGTTGATCAGGTTGTTGATTGTGGCCTGTGGAATGTTGGTCCACTCTTCTTCAATGGCTGTGCACAGTTGCTGGATTTTGGCAGGACCTGGAAGACACTGTCGTATACACCGATCCAGAGCATCCCAAACATGCTCAATGGGTGACATGTCTGGTGAGTATTCTGGCCATGCAAGAACTGGGATGTTTTCAGCTTCCAGGAATTGTGTGCAGATCCTTGCAACATGGGGCCATGCATTATAATGCTGCAACATGAGGTGATGGCCGTGGATGAATGGCACAACAATGGGCCTCAGGATCTTGTCACGGTATCTCTGTGCATTCAAAATGCCATCAATAAAATGCACCTGTGTTCGTTGTCCATAACATACGCCTGCCCATACCATAACCCCACCGCCACCATGGGCCTCTTGATTCACAAGGTCGTCATCAGCAAACTGCCCACCCACACAATGTCATACACGCTGTCGGCCATCTGCCATGTACAGTGAAAACCAGGATTCATTGGTGAAGAGAACACCTCTCCAAAGTGCCAGACGTCATAGAATGTGAGCATTTGCCCACTCAAGTTGGTTATGACGACGAACTGCAGTCAGGTCGAGACCCTGATGAGGACGACGAGCATGCAGATGAGCTTCCCTGAGGCGGTTTCTGACAGTTTGTGCAGAATTTCTTTGGTTATGCATACCAATTGTTGCAGCAGCTGTCCGGGTGGCTGGTCTCAGACGATCTTGGAGGTGAAGATGCTGGATGTGGAGGTCCTGGGCTGGTGTGGTTACATGTGGTCCGTGGTTGTGAGGCCGTTTGGATGTACTATCAAATTCTCTGAATCGCCTTTGGAGACGGCTTATGGTAGAGAAATGAACATTCAATTCACGGGCAACAGCTCTAGTGGGCATTCCTGCAGTCAGCATGCCAATTGCACGCTTCCTCAAAATTGCAACATCTGTGGCATTGTGCTGTGTGATAAAACTGCACATTTTAGAGTGGTTCTTTATTGTGGCCAGCCTAAGGCACACCTGTGCAATAATCATGCTGTCTAATCAACATTTTGATATGCCACACCTATGAGGTGGATGGATTATCTCGGCAAAGAAGAAGTGCTCACTAACACAGATTTAGACAGATTTGTGAACAATATTTGAGGGAAATAGGCCTTTTGTGTGCATAGAAAAAGTCTTAGATCTTGAGTTGGGCAAAAACGAAAGTGTTGCGTTTCTAATTTTTTTCAGTATATATCCAAAACCAATACAGTTACCCATTCAGTTTTCAAGGATCCCTAAAAAAAAAAAATAAGAGAATTCAAGCAACAGAAAACACACATATTTTGGCCTTATGATAGTATAAAATTAATATATATTTTAAGGTTTTAAGGTTTTGGCTACAATTATGTAGCTAAGGTATTTTTATTGTAATTAGTTTTTTTTTTTTTTAGTTCAGATCCAAGTGAAAATAAGTGCATCAGTTTCAACAATGTATCCATGTACAATATGGATTAAACTTAAGTCCTTATTAAATAATTAGAGAAAACTTTTCTTTTTTCAAACCAAGAAGTCCATATGTTCAAAAAATGTTGCAATCTCCTTTTATCTTTTAATGAATTTCCTCTAAACGAATTGCTTTCTATTTATAACAACTACTCTCTGACTAAAAGCACGTTTATTGATCTCCAAAGACTTTGATGCCTTTAAAGTGTGAAGTTAACATGTGCTAAGTTTGTATGATCTTTGATCTAAAGTATATTTAGAAAGAATAACTCTAGTGATGGTAGTATAAAAGAGAATATTATTTTTTCATAAAATTTGAGTAAATATGTCTTCAGCTTTACAGCATTCCTGCCATCATTTTGGTGCTGTTTTACCTTACATTTACAGAACAGTAGTACTGTCAATACAAATAAGGAAATCCATAGAAATAGAGTGGCAGCAGACAAGAGACAAAGTGATCTATCAAGTCTACTCCTTTTTTTTTAATTTTATATCTATATCTATATCTATATATCTATATATATATATATATATATATATATATATATATATATATATATATATATATATATATATATATATATATTAATGTATATAGATATATATGTATATACAGTGGGTACGGAAAGTATTCAGACCCCCTTAAATTTTTCACTCTTTGTTATATTGCAGCCATTTGCTAAAATCATTTAGGTTCATTCTTCTTCCTCATGAATGTACACATAGCACCCCATACTGACAGAAAAACACAGAATTGTTGACATTGTTGCAGATTTATTAAAAAAGAAAAACTGTATATGTAAGGTAAAAAAAAAACAGGGCATCCATACTTGTGTATCTAATTTATAAGAGTAGAGGTGTTAAATGTATTGAATTCTCTTTCTATTTGTTTTCTGCTATACCTAAGCTGTATAAAGTTAGTGAAATGTTTTTGTATCTGGGGTATCCTAAGAAACAATTAACATTTCTGGAAACAAGATATGATGTATAAGAAAGTTCAATAATAAATTCTAATTTAAAGCAAAAGTTAATTATACAGAGGAAAAGAGATTTATTTTGTGGGTAAAGAAAATATCTCATGTAACTGTGTAAGGTTTTCTAGTAATGTATTTCATATGGCACACTTCAGGTCATTCACCACGTTAATTTGATTAACACAAGAACACTTATCTGTAAAGAAACGCCAAGATGTTATCACTCATATTGCTTTATGGTTCAGCTGAAGACTTGAAGAGTACCTTGACATTGATGGGACCTTTGAGATTACCCATGGTGGGAAATAGTATAATAAAAGACTATGCATATATATCCATGGAAACTATCTGAAATGTTGCGATGTAAAGACATAATTATTTAAAATGTAAAAGTGTGTTCCTTTTTTCTTTTTTTTTAGTTTCCACGCTGAATTCAAAATGAGTAAATAGTCAATAAAGCACATACGGTATTCAGACATGGGTTTAACCTGCCCAGCTGGTTAAAAAACTCTCCATTTTGGTTGCCTGCCCTTCACAGTGGACTTATTTTAAAGTGAAACATGATTTAAAGTAGATTTAAACCCTAACATACATACACTGAAGCGACTAGTCTCAGGGAATAGACAGTGATGAAACATATCCTCCTATGTAAGTTGTACTATATGCAATCTTCTCTCCTCTATAGCCTTCTAAAACACTCAAATCAAAGTTTTTTTCTCAGCTCCAGGAGGCAGGGTATGGGGATCTGACATCACACACTGCACTGCATAAGAGGAGAGCTCAGTGTAATCTAAGACCTGAGTGGTGGCAAAGGACACCCCCACCCCTCTACACACTCCTATAGGGAAACATTGACAGCTGATTCTTTCAATTTCCTGCTGTGTGCTGGAGGGGAGATGGGGCTGTCTCCTGAAATTGCCTGGTGTCAACAAAACCAGTTAGAAGGGAACAATGCAGATAGCAGAAGAAGAAGACAGCAGAGAGAAATTATACTCAGTGCTTTAAATTGAGGAAAGTGTACACTATATATCGATGTGCTTTGTTTATTTTTCATTTTAGAGTTTTACAATCTCTTTTTATTAAAAATTAGAGGACTCCTAAAGAATTTGATTCTTATCAGTCTAAAGTTTGTTTACAAATTGCTGTACTTAACTTCTGTTGGGACTTTTCCTAGTACAGTAGTGCGAGCATAGTTCGTTCCGGAAACGTTCTTGTAATCCAAAGCACTCGTATATTAAAGCAAATTTCCCCATATGAAATAATGTAAACTCAGATGATTCGTTCCCCAACCATTTATTCAAAAGTCCTTTAGTCTATAGCCCATATAAAAAGATTATAGCAATGTGACTTTAAGGTAACTTTGAGGCAAATTCAGGGAATGCCTAGGTATTCTTCCAGTAATGTTGGATCCAAATCACATAAATTAAGATGAGGATTAACATGAGGATCTTAGGGCTCATACACACTGCAGCTGAAAAAAAAGCTGCTTTTACAGGCATTTGAGCTTTTATTTCAGCTTGAAGAAGCGTGTGCCTTTTTTGTGCTCTTGTGCACATTTTTATTGAGCTCCTTTCAGCTTTTTTGAGCATAAGCTTTTTTTTTTTTTCACAAAAAAAACTGTAATCTCTAATCTTTTATACTTAGTTGTGACGTGACAATTCTAAGGAATACCTAAGAAACCTCTTTTGGGGGTCGGTCGATCTTTTACTAAATGCCCAATTCAGAGATAACAAAGCATCGTCGTGTTGTATGACCGTGTATAGGCAGCATACATTGGCCATCACAAGGAAAACCTTGTTATCTTGAGATATTTAAATATCTTTGAGGGCCCTCAAAAAATCCTTAGTATCTCTCAGATATGACCTCAACTCCACCACACTACTCTGCAGAAAAAAATCGAGATATTAACCCAATCTGGATGTCATGGAATTGATCCCATTCACTATGGGCCTTGCAGGGGGATTTAACTGATCTTTATGTATTTTGGGCGACGCATAAATCGTTGGAATGCGATTATAACTGGGCATTAAATACCTTTTTTCTTTTTAGAGAGGATTCTCTCTTTATACCCAAATGCTATTAGATCATTAAGTTCCCTACGTTACAGTGGGATCCCCTTTTAACTCCGCATATGTATCGGTATCAGATAATAGGGAGCTCAATTGTGTGTGGTAAAATTCTTTCTTAAGAATAACCACCCCACTCCCTTTATCTGCCGGTCTGATAATAACCTCTTTTCTTTTTTCCAATGCTTCCAGTCCTTCTTGTATGTAACGAGGGTTAACAGATTTCTTTGGGTGCAGGGCCCCTACATTCCTTATTACCAGATTTTTAAACACCTCTACATACTGGTTAGAGGGCTGTGCAGGATTATGCAAAGAGTGATTTTTTAGACCACTATCTATACCAAAAGTCTGTACCGTGTTATTTTTGTGTGGATGAAGAATATTCACTGTTTACATCAGTGATTGTACCGAGGACTTTATTCCTTTATGGTTTATCACACTCATGTGTTATGCTTTTTATCAGTATTAGTATATTTTTATGATATACCAGCTCTGCTAGTGGATTCTTTGGTGGTTCTTTGGTGGTTCTATGTGTTTACTATTACTGGTAGGACAACCTTTTTTGAATACACCTTCTCGATATTAATGGCTGTGTGTTAAATTATTTTGAGCGGACAGAAAATTTACACTGTTATACAAGCTGTACACTCACTACTTTACATTGTAGCAAAGTGTAATTTATTCAGTGTTGTCACATGAAAACATATAATAAAATATTTACAAAAATTTAAAAAAAATTTTGTGAGATACTGTATATACCGGTACATATTGTGGTCGGCAAGTGGTTTTAACTAAATACAATAATTTAAAGCAGATAGCTCATCCACTGAAATTATATTTTAGCTTTAGGTACCAACCAACAGGTTTTCATTTTGTGGACAAAATATTTGCATTACAATGAGTCTTGTCTTGGAAATTAATATACGCTTGATGCACAAATAACTACATGATATATATATATTTTTTTATATTATTTTTATATATATATTTATTCACTATTGTTATATGAAATGTATTTATGTATGATATTTATTTACTGTATGTCAAGCCCTCTATTTATGGATGTCCACATTTTACCTGCATATTATTATGTTTAATATTTAATATCGAATAAATTAATAATTAACTATTATTCTGTGACTTTATACAGTTTTGATTCTTAGTATAGTGACTTACCTCACATAAAGTCCCAAAGGACCACTGTCTTGTTTTTGTATGTTGTATCAGGGATGAAGGTTTGTCACCTCAGATCATATTCCCTTTTCTTGATGTACAAATGACTCTGTTGCACTAATAGGTGTACTTTTGGATATTAATATATGCCAAGCGCAATTAATCCCGTTGTGCTAAAAAGCACAGTTCTGAGCTCTTTTGTATAAGGCAATGGAGCGCGCTCACCATCCCCAAAGACACAGACACACACAGGCTGTATCAGTTTGGAAGTTCCCAGGTTGTCCTGTGATGAACAATGGGCCTCATTTATTTATAGGGCAAGAAAAGAACAGAGACAGGAAGATTGCTACACCACATTAGCCAATGACACACTAGTATACATTCAAATGTACAATAAAAATGGGGGTGCATGTAAATGAACCAACTGAAACTGTGTGCAGGAGTTTCCAGCTGGTCTGTGAAAAAGGGACCATCTAAATGGCTACCAAACACTTAGACAATGGAATTAGCGTGGATTCTCATGAACACGGCCATGCCAGTACATACGCATGCACAACCTGTTAGAGTAAATCCTATATAATATAGTTCATAAAAAACATATGTGATAGTGAATTTGCTACTATTTCAGTAAATGGGACTATAGCTGAAAAGGAAAAATAGCAGCAGTATTTCAATCATGCGGCTCAAGCATAATAGAAAGCTACCAGCCATTATTTCAGCAAAAGGGCAGATATTTATCAAAAAGATAATAATCCCACATCACAAACATATCTCCGCCAGTGAATACCGGGGCCCCGGCTGGCTGATATACATTTGCGCGGTGGAGTTCACATTGCACTGCCATAAATCCGGATCGGCGTTCTCTCCAGCGGTAGCCGCTCAGAGCGCTTGCTGTTCAGGAGATCAGGTGAGTGGTATGCAGTCTCCATTTAATGGAAGTATTCCACAACTACAGGTTTTTCCTTAAAGCCGTATTCGCTGTGCATAGCGATTACCGGTAAACTGACACTGGCAGACATACTGGCAATTTAAATAAAACACTTCCTGGAAAATGTTCACACAAATATTAAAAAAAAAATTTCCACACCATCCTCACTCTCCCAGCTGAACTTATTCATCTTTGTCAAATTTTGGAGGGTGAAGCCTAATATCTATTATTTTATAACCTAGTTACCTAAAACAGCAAGACTAAAAAGCTCAGGGGTCCTTGATGTATTGGGCATTCCCAGCCTTGGGAAAAATGTATCTTGGTTTCTCTGGGATAAAGAAAAAAGGGAGGAAATAAAGCTCACTAACATACTGTAACAGTTTTGATACTGAGGTTTACCAGAATCATCCACTATAAATCAGTGACTTCCAGCCAAAAAAAGATTCCTACCTGTGGCATGCTTACCCCCAAAGAGGGTTATGGGTCACCTGATTCCAGATGACAATGACCTTTTCTGGCAGCATTGCCAGTGAAAACGCAGTCCAGGTGGTTGAGCAGAAGTCACAGCCCGGTCCAAGCAGCTGCCCCTCTGTCAGCACTGCAGACTTAGGCTACACCTGTATCTGCAGTGTCCCAGATGTACCTCCACCATGCCCCAATTTGCATAGTGTTAGCATTTGTACTAACTCCATATATGCATCCATTTATCTCCTCCAAGAGCAGAAAGAGTTCAATAGACTCTGTGTGAACTGTACTGTGTGAACTCTAGTCCAGGGGAGAGACTTTACTGTAATCAAGAGCTTTTGAACTGCCTTTCCAAGAAAAAGATTTCCCAGACACAGGACTCTCTTGCCGTGAGGGACTCTGGTGAGTGCACATCACTGTCTAGTGTGCACCATCACTGCTGCAAATCGGTGGCCAGAATGGGATACAGAGCACTAAATTTGGGGTGCTGACAGCCGGAGTCACCTGGGTGCAAAGCAGAGCATCGACTAATAGCTGTGTGTGTGACCAGATGGTAAGGGGCAATATCACTGGGACTGAGAAGCTGCTGCTGTGGGGGTATACTATCTGTTGCTAGAGAGACTGAGCCCTACAGGAAATAACCAAACAGTCATCTAGTAGCCATATTGCTGCCTGCAGGCTTGACTGTTACTGTTTTTATGTGCATCAACAGTAAAACTGAGCACCAACACTAGCCAGCTGAGGAGTTAGGTCAAAAGACTGTCCCTTTACAGCTACTACACAGAAACCTTCACCTATTGTTTATGCACATGCTTATGCTTATGCTATGTACCTCGCAGGGGGCATTACACCATATCCTAGCCATTCTGCTAGAGTGCATTCTAGACTAGTTATAGTATTATTATTCACATTGCAGTTATAGCTTACATGCATATTGCTGACTTTGCTGATTCATGAGTTAATCCCGACCAGGGGCTGCATCAGTACAACTCCCCTACTAGTCAAAGTACGGAGAAGGAGAAGCCAGAAGCTCCCCCCTCCTTTGTTCCGACCCTGGCTGGGAGGAAGGAATCCTCATCTGAGCTCCCTCCTCCTGCATTGTGAAGTTGCACACCAAGTCCACCAAGCATCAGTTTTGTTTTCCTAATTTCCTTGTTCTGCAGGCACAGGAGCACAGCGCTGCTCTGGCAGGGAGTAGGGGAGGGAGGGGCGCACTAGGAGCTTCTGGTTTCTCCATATATTGTGCTTCTTACCTTGACAGGTAGGGGAGTTGTACTGATGCCGACCCTGGTTTTGTGTCTTTTAGCCACTCATAAACTCTAGCACAGACCTGAGGGGGTTTGGAGCACTTTCTGATGGAACAAGTCTGATAGGCGGGTGGGCGGAGACAGAAGCTGGCAAAAGAGTGGGAGAGAGAATACAGCACACACCGCCTCTGGCTCTCTCCTCCTCAGGTTAACAGGAGAAGTGATACCACTGTCACTACTCCTGTCAGTGATGGTGCCCCCCTCAATGCAGCACCCGTGGCAGATGCCCCCTGCCCCCCCCCCTATTTTCCACCCTGGCGCTACATATGGTTTGTGTACAGAATGGTAATGTTATATTAACCTAATGGGCTTCCAGTAGTATGTGATAGTTCACACACAGAGGAAAAAATACACATTTTGATGTATAAATGTTATATGTTATAATTGGCTGGATTTCTATTTTTATGTTGTTCATTCAACATTTAAGTGTTTTGTATCGAATAAAATTGAATTTTTTTTTTTTATCTATATAATATTATGCTGTTGAGGTTAGGGACCTTGTAAATCCCCAAATTCTATGTTTATTATTTCTGCTTCTCAATGGGAAGTGGTGTATTTTGGATAACTTTCCAGTTTGAGGACCATATGTTAAAGGAGTTGTAAAGGCAAAATGTTTTTTACCCTAATGCATTCTATGCAATAAGATAAAAAGCCTTCTGTGTGCAGCAGCCCCCCTCAGCCCCTCCAACACTTCCCTGAGGTCCCTCTCTGTCCAGCAATGTCCACGAGTGTCTCAGCCATTAAAGAGTCTCCCTCCTGATTGGCTGAGACACAGCAGCGGTGCCATTGGCTGCTGCTGATGTCAATCAAAGTCAGCTTTGCCTATCAGGGGAGAGAGGGGGCGGGCCCGGGTCGGGGGGCTCCACGCTGAATGGACACAGGGAGCTGTGACTCGGCTTGGGTGCCCCTATAGCAAGCTGCTTGCTGTAAGGTCATCCAACAGGAGGGAGGGGCCAGGAGCTCCAGCCAGGGACCTGGAAAAAGGAGGATCTGGGCTGCTCTCTGCAAAACTACTGCACAGAGCAGGTAAGTATAACATGTTTGTTATTTTTCTAGGAAAAAAAAACGAGACTTTACAATCACTTTAACTCTTCCTCTTCTAATACTGTATACAGGAGGAACTGGAAGTCAACACTAGCTGTACAATGCTTTCAGCTCCCCTGTCTGCACATATTTCACCAGGCCATGAAAGAATGATTTTGAAGGTGATTTTGGTGCTTATTCAGACTAGAGTGATTTTATTGTAGCTAATGGCTAGTGACTAGGAGGAGGAGATAGCTATTTAGGCATTAATACTGAATTCCAGGAATTCTGCAACAGTGTGTGTTTACCATCTCCTGAACTAAAGGCCCGTACACACGTGCAGATTGTCGGCCGAAAAGATTCGGCCGACGACCGATCGGCCGATTTTCGGCTTGTTAGTATGATGCTTCCGACAGCCGACAGCGCACTTTCGGCCGAACAGAATCTGTCGTGCAAGCATTAAAATTTTTGTATGCCGCCACCAGAACGGCCGATTGTTCGCCAGTCAGTACAGAATTCGGCCGATAGACAGCATATTTGCAAGACTGGGCATGCTCAGAAAAGAAAAAACACAGGGAAAGTTAACCATCACATGACATCACTTCTGCAGTCGGCTGTTGTTGGCCAACAAAATTCGTGTGCAGTCTTTTGCACTTTTCAGCGGACACGACAGCCCGGGGACAAAAGACGGCCGATCGTTCGGCCGACGATCGGTACGTGTGTACGGGGCTTTATCTCCCTTTTTTACATCTGACAGATTTATGGTGCTCCCGGAGGAGACTCAGGGCTCCGGAAGGAGAGAAGCACACACATCTGCTATGTCCACCCTCCCCTTCTGCTTCCTATTCACAGAAGACTTTGTATTTTGCGAATGAGTTCACATAAAAAAAAAGGTTTCTGTGATAGGGCAGGAGGGAGGGGAGGGGCGGGCATAGCAGCTGCATCAACTTTACACTTGAAAGAGTTGAGACCAGAGCATCCAGCATTGAAGCTCCAGAAGCTATCTTCCTGGAGAGCACTAAACCTTTCAGATGTCAATTAAAAAGATAAGTCTGGGAGGTGACATGCACCCCGTTAGACTTAACGCATAGTGTGCTTGCATTTTTTACAAAGTTGCTAATTTTCACGTGTTTTCAGAAATTTTTCATGCATTCCAACTGAAGTCAATGGGGCCAAAAACATCCATTCTGCTCTAAATATAGTTCATGCATATTTTTGAGATTTAGGAGTTAAGCTACAGAGATTTGAGCTTTCAAACATGGACAGGCGCAATTTAAATGCATGGGATTTTGATTGTTAAGCGTTTTGCAGCTTTGAGCTACAAAATGCTGCGGTGTGAATCAGTGCTAAGGTACTTGTGGATCATGCTGGTAGGTTAATTGGATCCTGTATAAAAATTGGCCCTACTATGTATGTATGAATGTTAGTTAGGGACCTTAGATTGTAAGCTCCTTGAGGGCAGGGACTGATGTGAATGTGTAATGTATATGTAAAGCGCTGCGTAAATTGACAGCGCTATATAAGAACCTGAAATAAATAAATAAATCTGTGATTATGCTCTGGTTGACATCTACACGGTTTCCCCGTGGGTGGGTTTGCTTGGGCATAACAGCCTATTTATTTCAATAGGCTGTAGTACCCACCCGAAACAAAGGGAAAAGGTTCCTGCACCTTTTCAGAAAACACTGCTGCAGGGAAACTACATAGCGCAGTGCGGTTCCCAGTGCAGAAAACCATGCTGATGTTTTCAGTGCGTGGGGGTGCCATTAGGATTAATGATATCTCCACACATCTTCCAAACTGCTTTGCATTTTTTTTTTCTGCGGGTGTGGGAAGGTGTGCAATTAAAAGCCTTTCTGCAGCTTGCACTAATGTGAACCTAGCTTTATGGGGTAGATAAGAGTAAAAATAAATTATGATATATACTATTCCTGTTTAATTTTCTGTCTTATTTTTTTTTTCCTTGCCCAGCAGCCAAATCAAGCAGCTGAACCAAATCAGGTACAGAGAGCAGGGAATTCTAACAGAAGTTACCAGATTCTCTGGAACTGGATAGTATCAGATAGCTATCTCCTCTTTGCTGTAGGCTTGATTGATGGAATACAAAGTAGAGAGTTATCTCTATAGCCAATATATCGCTCCACATTCTGGTCAGAATTTACAGCTTTAGTAATCCTATGACAGGGTTCAAGAGAAAGCTGGTGGGGTCTATATAAAGGGTAGCTATTACCCTCTTTGGCTTATCATAGAATATGCTCTAAATACAAACAAGTCAAAAGTACTGATCGATCTGGTTGCATATTCCCAATTGGACACCCAGAATGTGCAAAACTAATTTTACATAGTGGGTTATAGTTACAGGGCGTAATTGTTTTCCATTAGGCAGAAAATCTTCGTATTAAAGAATCACTTTTTTTGAATCTGTGCCTGCATAACCACACATGAATATAACTTTCAGAGTTCTAGTCATATTGCAGGAATAGCAGTAAAATGTTTAGCTGCATTAGTGATAGAATGCCATATTTGTAGGCCTATAAGGATTACATAACCGTGAGAAGATTCAGGTTTTGGTGTTTTTACAGGACCGTCATTGCGAGTCTTTAAACAAACGAATGAAATAGTGGAAAAAAATTTACATTTAAACAAGAAGTAAGACGAGTGAAAGTGAATGGAAATATTATTGTAATGTCTGCCCTGCTCTGTGCGATCCAAAGTCAGCAATATGGCAGATTCGTTCAGACTCATTGTGCCACTCCTGGAACATCAGCCTCATTGTTCTCTCCGCTCTGCCCTTAAACTCGTGCTCCTAGACCCTTTAATGCATATTACAGACATAAATATACAGTGAATAACATAGTAATATAATGTAAACATTGTAATGCAAGTATAATGTAAAAATTACAGTATGACAAATGTAAAACAAACATCTTTCAATTAAAGACAAATTTGTCAATTAGAACCTAGTCATTGCAGCTAATTATGAGATTTTGACCTGTATACTAAAAGGCCATAATGGCTGGTGCAGTTAAAGTGGACGTAGCATCAGAAATAGTTTTCATTTTAAGTGCAGCATGCTAAGTAATGTGTAAGTGTATCACTTGCAGGTGTTTATTGCCTCTAACATAAATCACCACACCCCCTCTGACAATTTCTTCGTCTACTTTTCTTAAAATACAACAGAGAATAGAGGATGCCATTAACAGATTTTATAAGGTATGGGACATCTGGACGGAGTCCAGGGATACGATCGTCTCAACGCCAGTGCCCCCATGATTAGTGCCTATCTGCTTCCCAGTATTTAACATAGGTTATTTCATTGTAATGTTGGTAATTGTTCTCCTGAATCCTACTTTATGCCTACTGTCAAAACTGAGTAAGGTCTCTTTGACTGCGGTTGCCAACTTCTTATGTTTTGTGTGCCTTTATTATTATAATTTTTTTTCTTATTTTTTTTTTTTTTTCCTGTGTTCTTAAGCCTGGATATGCCCAAAAGGCTTTGTTTTGTATACCTTAAAGTGATTGTAAAGTCTTGTTTTTTTTTTAAATAATAAACATGGTATACTTACCTGCTCTGTGCAGTTGGTTTTGCACAGGGCAGCCTAGATCTTCTCGGGTCCCTCGTTGCTGCTCCTAGCTCCTCCCTCCTGTCATATGCCCCCACATCAAGCAACTTGCTATGAGGGCACCTGAGCTGAGCTGCAGCTTTGTGTGTCCATTCAGACACAGAGCTGCAGTTCGGCCCGCCCCCCCCTCTCTCCTGATTGGCTAACTGACTTTGATTGACAGTCGTGGGAGCCAATGGCACCACGGCTGTGTCTCAGCCAATCAGGAGGGAGAGTCCCGGACGGCCGAGGGACTCGTGGACATTGCTGAATAGAGATGGGGCAGAGGTAAGTATTAGGGAGTGCTGAGGAGGCTGCTACACACAGAAGGCTTTTTATCTAAATGCATAGAATGCATTTAGATAAAAAAAATCCTCTGCCTTTACAACTCCTTTAACTTTTTAATTAATAAAAGGAATATACAACAAAAAAAGCCAATAAAGAAAAATTCCCAGCTCACGTACCAGCCAGCCTGCACAAACCGAATAGTCCTGTCTAACAGTTCGTGTTAAAACTAGGGGTTTAGTTTGCACACATTTGCAAATATATGCGTAATGTGCACGGCCAATTCACAGCACCCCAGTGTACTGCAGTCTTAACTCTATAAATGTGCTTCATGCTGCAAAGGCCAGGTATAGGTTGGGGTGGTTGCCATTTGTTTGTTCTGTTGGTAATTGGTGAGGGGATACACTGGATACCTTAGCTGCCATTGGTTGGTGTCCTTTCCTACAGGTAATGAGTTTTGGCCAAAACAATATTTTTGGACGGATTAGGTGCCAATTGTTGTCTCCAATGTACTGTAGCTTGGTGTTTTGAGGCAAAAAAAGGCCTATTTCAGGGCAAGCCCACAGTTGTACTGCCTAGGCAAATACCTCCAGCCCCAAAGTCCACTCATTGTTGTCTTGACATGTAGTTGGTTGCTGTTTCTCTAAACCTGGAATTTAAGTTGCTATGATATGTTGTAAATTAAACTCTGCTAAATCCATGAGGGGGGGTTACCTTGACAAGTATCCAGTGGCTGCACATTT
The DNA here is from genome assembly GCF_965119305.1 of Pelophylax lessonae. Lineage (NCBI taxonomy): Eukaryota > Metazoa > Chordata > Amphibia > Anura > Ranidae > Pelophylax > Pelophylax lessonae. The sequence continues at coordinate 124,671,618 of NC_138768.1, forward strand.
CTCTTTGAATCCTGACATAGACTACCTCTATTTTGTTGTAAACATGTAACTGAAATTTTCAGTCCTCAAGTAGGGGGACAAACACTCTAAATACGCAGTATGTCACCCGTGACTCCAGGGCAATGGAGACCATACCCAAGGTGCTGAAATCCCAATGTCACTGTACCAGGTGAGAGCAAACATGGGCTCCCAAGAGTGGAGTCAGTTATGAGGACAGACCCATAGACAGGTAAGACTGAAGGCCAATTTGTGTTGTTCATTCTGTTGATCCACCACCATAAACTGCAATTTATCTGATGTATAATCACTATTGTCTGATGAAGGGACCCTGATGTCCACTGGTGAAGGAAAGTGCACTGGAACTTGTGGAGATGCCACAGTGCCCCTTTTACCACTGATATCTTGGACACTAATATTGCAATACCTTTGAGGCACCGGGCTACCGAAAGGTAAGAAGCTGACAGGACTAAAGCTAATTTATCCATAGTGATTGGAATTTCTCATTTGGCAGTGAAAGGGAAACCCAAATAGTGTCAAGGCATTCCCTATAAAGTATCATCTATAATATAAACTTGATTCCATCATGAAGTGCTGAACAACTGTGTGTTTGATGAAGACCCTGAGGTCAATCACCGGCCTCCAATCCTTTATCCTATTCTTTATTAAAATTATGAGGGAATTTACTACACTTTAGTCTTGTAGCATGTAAACAAAAATCTGCTACTCCAAAAACTTCCAATAGGTACTGCAGAATAAGGTTTTCCTGTTTAAATCCCTCAGAGTTTTTCTGGATGTGAATCTGTTTCTTGGTGGGTGATGAAAGTGCCACACATTACCCAATGTAGAATTCTTGCACACCCAGAGATATGGTAAGGCTTTCTTCCAAACCTCTCTGATATGGGACAAGCTGGCCCCTACAAGACAATACTGGGCAATACTGTGCCCTTAAAATTATTTATATTTCTCCTGTCCACCAGAGGTGGCAGGTTTAGGTGACTTTAAAAATTAAGGTTGTGTCCTCCAGAACTCATTTCCTGGACAGTAGTTTTCAGCTTCCCTAGTGTGCTCCAGAGGAGGGCGTGGGGCATAGGTGTGTGCAGCCTATTGCATTAGGGTGTGCAATGCCAAAGCTCAAACACACATGCCTTTCTCTGTAGCCACAGCTGCAAGGATTAGTGAATGAATGGGAAGTGCCCTGTGCTGAGCAGCTTCCTGTTCATTCACAAACTGAAGCATAGTAGACAGAGTTTACTATGCTTCAGTCATGAATAAACACAGTGAGTGAGTGTGTTCACTGTGTTCATTTAGAAAAGGAAGGTGCTGGCAAATGCCATATTTACTAGCCCCTTCCCCTACCTTCCATCCTGTAACATCTCCCACAGCAACTGGGGGGAGAGGAGAGGAGAAAAGTTAGCAGCACTGTGGGGCAGGGGGGGGGGGGGCAACACAGGGGGAAGTCTGGGCAGTAGGGGGAATCAGCACTGCATGTAGTGATTAGGGTGTGCCCAGGCACATCTGGCTAACCCCCTGTGCATGCCTATGTTCTGGGACTGATATCTTCTCGGCCTTATCAGGCCCCTGTCCTGTGGGTTTTCCACCTGTAGCTTTAGAGGTGCTCCATCAAGCTTGGTACCAAAAACCGATTGTGCCCCATATTGGATCTTATACCACATGTGCTTGGAGCCTGAGTTAGAAATCCAGGGTATGAGCCTCAGGGTCCTTTTAGCTGTAACTGAATACAGCATTGTGCAGGATTTTGATGACCTTTCCTGTCCTGAGCTTCTTTCTTCAGAGGAATGCTTCAACTTGTGACCAGACCTAAATGAACTGGCATGGAAAGAGAGAAAAAATAAATAAATACAAAATAAATAAATAAATAAATACAAAATACAGCGCCAACATAAACACAATTGCTGGGAATTTCCGTGTGATAAAAAGTCCAACAAATGCAGTGATAAAGGTCCAAAGTAAAAGATTATAGTCCAACACCACAGAGTGACATCAATGAAGCTGGAGAAAACTTAGTTAACACCGTGTGCACTAGATGGAAGGGGTGTCTGCTTACCGGAACCTCATGACCACCGGTTAGGGTGGGTCAAATGAGCGTGTAGTGAAGATATCCAAAGGAGTCCTCAAGGATAAAAGAGACAATCCAATGGGATCCCCCAAAGCAACAGACAGGTCTCCAATACTCAGACAGAACAGTGCAGCGGTGACAGCTTTAACATACCATTACACCTCAAAATAAAGAGGGAAACTCCAATGGCATAGTAAACAAAAAATCTTTAATGAATACATAAAAATTGGCAACTCACAAATCCATCCAAATCAATGCGCATGGAAAGGTAGGGAGCCTGGATCAGCGTGTCAGCATGCGGGCGTGCCTGATGTTTCGTCCCACTCAGGACATTCTCCTTTGACTTTTTATCACAAGGAAATTCCCAGCAATTGTGTTTATGTTGGCGCTGTATTTTGTATTTATTTATTTATTTCTGATCTGATTTATGCACTGGCAGCCTTCATCAATTTACATCATCCATTATAGTATCCTGGGTGTGACTAAACGCGGCTAGTTTTATTTATTTATTATGGAAAGAGAGAAAACATTTTGTCAACGCTAATTCCAGAAAGGAACTTACCTACCGCTCTAATGTTTCTCTGCATTAGGAGGTGACCACTCCATACTAGCAACTACAGGTGGTGGTGACTGACTCTCTAATATGGTAATGACAGCTAACATAAGTAGACCGCTTAGAGTAGGCGAGAAATAACTGGAGTTAAAAGCAAGGAGTTCCTACCACAAAATGAAGGAACACAGCCTAAGCTGCAACTGTGGCTGCCAGCAATATTCCCCTGCTGAACTGACACCAGGGAAATCTGATTGGTAGGGCCAGGGCATTATGTGATACAACATCCCCAAATTATCACACAGCCATGCATTAGCAGGGCATCTGTACCCAAAGATCACTAAATGGGTTCTTCGCATCTCTACTCTTATACTCTTGTAGAGGCCATCCTTGAGGATGTTGCAAGAATCTCCCATCCATCCTAAAGCCATAACTTTAGTAGAGCTACTGTAGGTAAGGAGAAGCTTTAACTAGGATCTATAGAGGAAGAAATAGTGGAATGCTTTCTCTGGGGGACAGGAGGTTAGACAGTGCTATCTGGATATGGGTAGTAGGCATGGAATCCTCCAAATGTATAAAGAGCTGATTGTAAGTCTGAATGGTATTTTATTGTAGACAAGTGAAATCAAAATCATTAAGAGTAGTACGATACCAAGCCAGTATGGACAGAGGTAGAAGGGCCTATGTACACTGAGTGCAGTGGGCAGAATGGAAGGAGCCCACTGTGGTGTTCAGCAACCAGCCGCTGACACGAAGCTGCAGACGCTCAGGGTCTAGGCCGGAACCCATCCCCGTGACACAGAAGTCTTTTCCCTGGAGGGCTGTTCACTTTATTGGTATGAGATAGAAGGTGCAGAGGGGTTAACCCATTAGTGCAATGCCAGGAAGATGTTAGGAAAAAAGTTAGGAAAATTTTAACTAAGAAGCTTAAGAATTGAAAATGAGAGTTTCTGCTTCTACAGCGGTCAGGCTTTCTTTTATCCACCCGGTCACCCTAGCTATACATTGGGGTTCATCAAGACCGCAATCCTTGAATTTATGGTGACTAAGTATATAAATTCATATGGATGCTTGGACTTGTAACTTTACTGCAACACTTCACAAATCCAGGCCGTAGCTGGACTTGTTTGTATGGTGCACACGACTCTGCATGCCACAAGCATAGCTTAAAGGGAGAGACATACAGTATCTGGACCACCAGAGAAGGCATTTAATCTTTTGTACTCTTTATGAGGAACTGTTTGTTTTGTAGTACAGCCCAGGAGGGGCATGCTATACTCCATTTTCTCCCGTCTGACTCAAGCTCCAGTGGTAAAAATCTGCTATGCTGTTGCATGGACATTGGATATGCATCCTCTTCTGTGGACCAGATTTTCCAATGTCTAGCCTGGTGGTGGAAATCAATAAATGCAAATGGTATGGTGGAATATTTTATCTGCAGCATTAATTTTACATCCAGGAACTGAATTAAATGGTAATTTATGTGGAGTGTACAGTATATGTTACATATGAAATATGGAAATACATTTTGGCAAGACTATACACCTTTAAGTTTGACACTTCATATCTTTGAGAGTTGAAACGTATGTTTTGTATGAAAACAAAAATAATTCTGTGCTGGGGAAGATTTTAACACATAAAAGCAGCCTGCACCAAAATCTGTGATACCAAATTAGTGCATAAATAAATCAAATGGTGTGGCACTGAATTATTACAACATGATAGAAAATATACAGTACTTAAATAAAAATCTAATATAAATGTAATGATTGAAATCTCAATTCATAAAGTTAAAAAATTTGAAATAAATGCAAATTTACATTTCATAACTAAATACATCAACATAATAAAATGAGTGTGTTAATCACTTTACCACCGGAGGATTTTGCTGTCTTCCGTCCAGGCCACTTTTTGCGATTCGGCGCTGTGCGACTTCAACTGACAATTGCGCAGTCGTGCGACGCCATACCCAAACTTTTTGCGCTATAAACAAAAAAAGAGCGTTTATTTTGAAAAAATAACAATATTTTTAACATTTTTTTATATGAAATTCCCCCCAAAAAAGATGAAAAAAACTATTTTTTTAAAAATTTTTGGCCAATTTGTTTTCTGCTACCTATGTTTGGTAAAAAAAATCGCAATAAGCGTATTTTGATTGGTTTGCGCAAAAGTTATTGCGTTTACTAACAAAGGGAAAGATTTCTGTCATTTTTGGGTTTTTTTTTAACGCGTAATGGCGGCGATCTGCGATTTTTTTTGCGGGACTGCGACATTGCGGCGGACAGATCGGACCCTTGACTGACATTTTTGACACTTTTGGGGGTACCAGTGACATTGCTGCAGTAATCAGTGCTATATATATATGCACTGTTACTGTAAAAATGACACTGGCAGGGAAGGGGTTAATTTTATTGGAGAGGGAGGGGTTAATGTATGCCTGGTGCTTACTGACGTGTAGGGGGGGGAGGTGACTGAGTGAGTCATGGACAGATCGGATGTCCAGCTATGCTGAACAGTCCGATCTGTCACTCCCTGTCACTATGGAGATCCGCCCGCTGTGTTTACACACAGCGGGCGGATCTCCAGACTCGATCCCCGACGATCGGGTAAGAGCAGCGGCGATCGCCGCTGCTCCTCCCCTGACCTGACTCCCGCTGTGAATGAAAACAGCGGGAGCGAGCCTCCGGCGGCGCGCAAGCGCCGCCCAGAAGGGGGAGTGTCTGACGACGTAGTACTACGTCGTCAGGCGATAACGAGCCACTTTGCCGCAGTAATATTACTGTGAGCGGTCTTAAAGTGGTTAAAAAACAAAATTCAAATCCTAAAAACAAATAATAAGTCCCATTTCATGAATTCAAAAATCTAAAAAATACGGAATTCATGTGCAACATCCAAAAAAATATAGGGTGTATAGTCCCATATCCATGTGCAAGTGAATGCCATTCTCATCCAATTATTTTAAGCAAACTAAGAATTAGATAGTTGTTACATCCAATGCTGATCTTCACAGTGATATCACTCATGATATAAGAGAAGGTTGGCTCCTTTCAAGTGTGAACCATATTAAATGGTCAACAGAGCATTTGAAATAACTAGTATGTCCTCCTGTCGCTCCTCATCCCCTTGCTGTGAACTCTCCCAGCAATGTAATGCAAAGCAAGAAAACGACATCCCATGTATCTTTAATATTAGAAGTGCACTTACATATTTCCCACATATTTCCCACAGTAAAATCTCATGAAAAGATGTACAGAGCAGTTTTCTGAGCAGACAATCTCCCAACTGACGTTGGGCAGGCTCTGAGGAAGAGGCTGAGCCTCGAAACGCGTCAGCCATCATCTCATCGGTCATGGACATTTACATGGACTGACCCGGACATTTGAGCAGTTAAGCTCAACATGCTTTACTATCATCTACGTCTGTGAGTAGCCATTTTTAATGTTATACAATAAAGCCTGTTATTGAGGATAATGCGCTAGGTCGGTGCGCCCTCTTTTTTTTTCTTTGCTTTCGGCGTTGGGCAGGGTGTCATGTGTAGGCCCTGCCCAATGCACATTTCATCAAAGAATGATGTCTTCAGGGGAATTGACCAAAAATATCTTTTGTCTGGTCTGTTATTTAAATGTAGGTCCTTCTTTACATATCTACTATGCCCAAGAGGGGAGAGCCTGGGACGAGTGGGGTTCTTAAAATATTGGTCAATTGTATGTGTTTTATTGTTATATTTGTATTTGTGTGTTTTTTTAGGCTTTCTAATGAAATTTACACTCACAATTAAATAAGTGCTATATGGTGGCACTGGTCTGTTTTTAGTGAGCTTCTTTTGATTAAATAATAGCTTGGAAATTGGGAGTAGAGTCTAAACCAGGTTTGTATTGATTTCTTTAAATTTGAAAACAAATTTGCCAAAATCACCACACTTCTGTCTAGTGTTTGCTCTACCACACAAAAGATGGTACCTACAAACCATCTTCCTATTTACTGTAGTTACATTAGGAGAGAAGCATTGTTTTCTCTCCATTATTTTTTGGTAATCTGTTACCATCAATTATGCTTAGCACTTCTGGGAGTGTTTTGGAGATCTATTCTGATTGATCATTCAGTTGATGTGGACAGAAGATACATATTCTTAGTTTGTGTCTTTTTCCATAGATTGTTGGAACACTGAATAATGTACTTTAAATCTAACTATAGGTTACTTTAAGTTACAAGTCCAAACTAAAGTTTTATTCAGAATGACCTCCCTATAGTTGCACTTTCATCATGATCATGACCGAACCTCCCTTACTTAGCATGAGGTTAGATTTTAGGATAGTTTTAGTGTCAGGTCACTGGTGCATATACAGAAAAGGTTTTGCTTTCCTGTGAGCGTATATTCATTATATTTTAAAATGAATGAAATATGAAATCTGAAACACAGGGGATTAAACACACTTCCCTTATGTTATATGAGAAAGTGCCATGTTGACCTAGTCTTGACATGTCTTCATATTTTCACATTCATGATTGTGTGACATCATGGTTAGATCATGCTACAATATTGCAGCTGCTACAGCTTGTCCAATCAGCCGGGGTGCAACGACTGTATGAATCCTCGCTCCACATCTGCTCTGAATTAGAAACGTTCCTTCCATGTACAGTAAGTAAGACAGCAAGCCAGGGTCAGCAGGATTTGTGCTTTATTATAGGGATTTAGAATAAAAATGAAATAATGAAAGTTTGGAAATTTTGATATACAGGGATGAGGCTATAGTTCACTTAGTGACACGACACTGGACTGCTCCATTTTTGGTACCACATCATTACATTATGATACACATAACTGCAAATGAGAGTGAAAAGTTAGTAGTCTGGCAAACAGTAAAAAGAAAAAGAGTAAAATGATTAAAAAATCAATCAGCATACCCAAAAAGAGTTTTGTTGTTTCTGAACCTTTGTCACTGTCCCCAGCCTATAGTTATTAATGATCCTGATTGATAAAAACTGCAATACATTTAAAAAAATCTATAGCCTATAGGGTTTAATCTTTTATTACCTGAACTTTGCTGTGATAAGGAAATAAAGAATCTAATCGGTTCCTATTAGAAACTGTCTTACGTATTTTTACTCTGATATTCATAAATAAGACTTTAAACCGTTTTAGACCCAGAGATGTTTTAGAAAGACATTTAAACATTGAGCTGTTTGAGAAATAGAAATCACATTTACTGCAGTGATGCATGACTGCTGGTCGAGAGCCATGTATGGCCATTCTGTTTAATTTATTTGCTGGCCCTCCAACTTTGGTAAAATCTTTTTTGGCAAAGGGCAATCTTCCATATGCACTATGTATGGTGCACATATATATATATATATATATATAGTATTGCTGTTCCCGAACCTTTGTCACTCCCACTACTCTAAAGTGGACCGTTTCTCTGTGAAATCAAGTTATGCAAAATAACCCATTCATTCTTCTTAAGACCTCATTCACATGAGTGCACCTATCCATACACACCTGCGCTGCACGAAGGATCGACCTTACCAGCAAAGGATTCACAAGTGTTCTGTGCATTGCCCATTTGCTCTGCGGCATTTTTCCTTCCACTTCTGATAATTGGAAACTATTTTCTCCCATTGACCACTGACACCAAAGTGTTTTTCTTCCCTCTAACACCTGGTCACCCCCCACCCCCCACTGACCACTGACACTGGGTCATTTTCCCCCCACTGACATCAGGGTCTTTTTTCCTCTGACTGCCACCTAAGTCATTTTTTTTCACTCATTGTCCTCTGACACCAGTGTACGCCCACCTCCCCTGACTACTAATACCAAGGTATTTTTTCCCTTCCACAGACCACTAACACCAGGGTAATTTTTCCTTACATTAACCACTGACACCAGAGTAATTTTTACTTCCACTGGCCACAGATGCCAGGCATTCTTCCACAAATAAGCAATATAACAGGCCCTATGACACATCCTCCTGACTGCTGTCTATGTTGTTTGTTCATAGTTTTGACCGCTGTACTCTATATATGATATTTTACATTACATTGTTCTAACCAATGTATCCGGTAAGCTGTGCTATACCTTAATTACGTCTCTCCAGTGTTCTTGTTTTATTTAAAGTTGCTGGTTGCGATATAGTTTCCATCTGTTTTAATGAAGTCATTCTTTAACGTAGGCTCCAAAAAAGGGTTAGTTCTCTGCCTATATTCTGTTTAATTTTTTTGTTTTATGATATGTTAGGTTCATGTGTGTTTGTGAGGCTGCGGATGCTGATTGTGATAAACTGTGTGCATTGTATACTGTGAATACATTCAGAATAAATTTAGCCATTCCTGTTGAAGCTTTTTAAGTAAAATGTAGCCCACTTTTTGCTATGGCATGCTTCACTCGCTGTATGTTTACCCGCCCCCCCCCCTCCAGTATGTTGATTCTTCTCAAGTTCAACTGTTGGGAGGTATGTTATCACATATCATCAAAAAAGTCTCAAACCCTTCCCATCTTGCAGCTGGACATCCTTTCTGGATGATCCCTATCCTTATGACATTTTGCACATCATCATTGCTCCTTGCATTGCCTTATAAGCCCGATTGTCACTCACCCCACTGGTATCAATGCAGGATCCACACACAGAGAGACATTTATAGAGTCATCTTGGAGCATAAAACATTAAGGTCAATGAGCTGTTAACCCTCTTGAGAGAGGAACAATAGTTACCATACTCACCGGCCAGCAAACAAATAACTGTAAATGTCATCTACAAAATATCATCTGTGGAGTTCAATAATAAACCTGCCAAAAAAAAAATAACAAAAATAAACCACATTGCCATGGAAATTCAATAATGTGATTACCATCTATAAGTCCTTTTGTTTGCTCAGAAGTGTAATCTAGTGGAAACGGATATTGCACTGCAAGTAGGGCCTTAGTAAAGCCATATAGGGAAATATCTGAATTTCCTACAATTTTTATTTTATCTTTTCATATACTCCGACATCCTGTTTACCTTATTTAAATGCAGCTGTGAGTTGGCGACAGTGACTTGCTGTTTTGTTCAGCATTGTAGTGACTCTTTGGTATATTGCTATGTCGCGGGCTGCAGCATCTGTTTCTTCTTTCATTTTGCAGCTTCTAGGCTTGTCATCCTTTGTGTTTTCTCTAATATCCATTTGCTACTAATCATCCCAGGTATTCTAATGATATAAGTAGTCTTTCATATCCTCTACTGAGATTAGAACATTTTCTATTATCTCTACAGTTGGAATGAAATCCATCTGGAGTATTTGAAAACAGCGCTTTTCCTTATCCGAATCATCTGTACAAACACATGAAAAAAATACAGAAAAAGCTGCCCTTTGTTTAACCTTTTCATTACACGCAGTAAAAAAAAATGGATGGGTCAAAACATGTAAACAATAAAAGGTAAATCTACCAAAAATGTTTTTTTCATTTTCAGGTTTAACCTGGCAAGGTTTCATCACCCAACAGCTCCTTTAAGTGTTTTTCCACCTCTGCGGCCAAATTTGATAAACCATGACCATATGCTTGTTATGTCTTTCCCCTCACACAGTATTCCTAAAAATAATAATAAAAAAAAAAATCTTACCTGTCTGGTTATTTCTTTGGAGTGGGACGATAAATAGAACTCTACATGGACACATTAGACTTAACAGGGATTGGACTGAACATCAAATTAAATTCAATTGGATCAACATACAATGCAGAATCCAAGTCTTGATATCTTTAAAGAAAAGAGTCACCTTTAAGAAAATAAAAATAAAATAAATGTACATTTTTTTTGCAGGTAAAAAAATGTGCATTTATTATTATTATTATTATTATTTTTATTAGGAGCCTGTAAAGCTTTGCCCCCATGATCAGCAGAGAAAAGAGAGAAAAGATCCCCAGCCCACTGTCACAATAGGGACTCGGGGGGTGCGGGGGCTGCTCAGTTAGTAACATGTTACACCCCTAATATTGGTGTAGCATGTAACATATTACTAAAGGTAAATTTATCCTTTGGGTAAGCGTAAGATCTGTTCCCAGTTTGTGCTGACAGACAAACAGAAAGCAAAACGGATGGAACCCTCTGGAGATTTCATTACCATGTGTGACCAGGATCCATCCTTCTTGTGAACCATCGTCACAGGGGATGAGACCTTGTGCTACCAGTTTCATTCAGAATCCAAGCGGCAATTGATGGAATGGCATTCACTATCTTCCCCGCGACCCGAAAATGCCTGCAAAAGTCCAAAGTCAAGACAATGTTGATCGCCTTCTTCAACAACAATGGAATCATCAATAAGGAACGTGGTGGCAATCAAGTAATGTTTGACAGCAGTTCTGCGATTGATTCCTAAAAAGGTCTTTGCTAACAGTTTCCAGAATCTTTATGAATATTGGCAAAAGTGTGTTGTGAAGGATGGTGATTATTTTGAAAGCCAGTAAAGGTAATTTATTTGTATCTTCTGTTTTGTTTTGTTTTTTTGTTTTTTATACCATTCACCACATTATTTAGACACACCTTTTATATTGTTTTTAGAACAATTACAATTTTTGAGTTTTTAAAATTAAGTTTTATATCAATTTTTTTACTATTAACCACTTTAAGACCGCTCACAGTAATATTACTGCGGCAAAGTGGCTCGTTATCATCTGACGACGTAGTACTACGTCGTCAGACACTCCCCCTTCTGGGCGGCGCTTGCACGCCGCCGGAGGCTCGCTCCCGCTGTTTTCATTCACAGCGGGAGTCGGGCCAGGGGAGGAGCAGCGGCGATCGCCGGGGATCGAGTCTGGAGATCCGCCCGCTGTGTGTAAACACAGCGGGCGGATCTCCATAGTGACAGGGAGTGACAGATCGGACTGTTCAGCATAGCTGGACATCCGATCTGTCCATGACTCACTCAGTCACCTCCCCCCCTACACGTCAGTAAGCACCAGGCATACATTAACCCCTCCCTCTCCAATAAAATTAACCCCTTCCCTGCCAGTGTCATTTTTACAGTAACAGTGCATATATATAGCACTGATTACTGCAGTAATGTCACTGGTACCCCCAAAAGTGTCAAAAATGTCAGTCAAGGGTCCGATCTGTCCGCCGCAATGTCGCAGTCCCGCAAAAAAATCGCAGATCGCCGCCATTACGCGTTAAAAATAAACCCACCAAAAATGACATAAATCTTTCCCTTTGTTAGTAAACGCAATAACTTTTGCGCAAACCAATCAAAATACGCTTATTGCGATTTTTTTTACCAAACATAGGTAGCAGAAAACAAATTGGCCAAAAAATTTTAAAAAAATTGGTTTTTACATCTTTTTTGGGGGGAATTTCATATAAAAAAAATGTTAAAAATATTGTTATTTTTTCAAAATAAACGCTCTTTTTTTGTTTATAGCGCAAAAAGTAAAAATCGCACAGGTGATCAAATACCACCAAAAGAAAGCTCTGTTTGTGGGAAAAAAAGGACGTAAATTTCGTTTGGGTACGGCGTCGCACGACCGCGCAATTGTCAGTTGAAGTCGCACAGCGCCGAATCGCAAAAAGTGGCCTGGACGGAAGACAGCAAAATCCTCCGGTGGTAAAGTGGTTAAGAAAAAGATTCCTAGAAAGCTAAAATCTTTTGTAGAGAAAAGCACTATAAAAGGCTGTAGACAGGTTCTCTGATTAAAATCTTCTAGTAAGCATTTTTAATAGGCACACAGCTAGAAGGGAAATGGGAAGAGTCACTCATCTGGCTCATTCGCTTTTCAGCACAAATATCAGCTTGAGCCTCTGGGCTCTATAAACTAAAGAAGTTTTCCAATAGAATAGCTAAGGATAGCCCATAAAACATCTGAAAAGGAGCCAAGATCACCACCTGCTGGCTTTATATGACCAAAATAAAAAAAGAAAGTATATCCAAATACACTTTACTATCTCTCATTTTTCAAAACTCAAATGGTGAGGAAAAATAACCGAGCAAACAACAACTGAGCAGTCTATAATCTATGGAGTCACATTCCTTTGCTCACCTAAAATCACACCAATACTGAATATCCATTGAACTTTTATCAAACCTTTCCATAATTGTTCTGTCTGTGGTCAGCTTTCAATTCCCAATAAACCTGAAATACATTAGTTGAAGGATTTCCATCAAGGAAAATGAGGGATTAGGAGAAGCACAGTGGTATGTGTGAACCTGTAGTTGACCCATGAATGGTCAGCATTAACACTTCATTACAAACTTGTTTGCTCTTCTTAGATCTTCTGTTGTAGGACCTGTCAACCTTCAGTGACCCTGTTGTTAGTGTCCTACATTTCCCAGGCAGCTTATCCAGTTCATATCCATCAATCCACACTCTACAAAAATGTCCACACTAACAAGATTTATATTCTTGTACAGCATATTTCACAATTATAATGAGTGTTTCCAAATGGTAAACAATGGTCCATGGCTACAAAACTAACCTTCTTCGAGATTTCTATCATTTAGGAGATTCAGTTCACTGAATTTGTCAGTACAGAGCTGCTGCCCTGAAGCCTGGGCAATGACACAATGCTAGTATTTCACAGTGAAAATTACTTATTTTTTTTAGAAAACCTTTCAATCAATAGATCACTGAGATTTAAGCCACATTTAAGCAAACCTGTGCAAGAGAAATATGCAGGCTGTCAGTGTTGACCCCTCATTTTGAAAAATGCTTGTTCACTTGCTGTTATGCTGATTCATTGGGTTTAGTATTTTTTTGAGTTACAGGGCTCAATTCACTAAAGAATATGTAATTTTTCCAATTATCTCATGAGATGCTGAAAATGTCAATTTACTATCACCTTATGAGTTATTTACCTCACAAACCAAAAACATGAGGTAAATAACTCATAAAGCGGTGTTAAAGTCAATTTACTAAAGGAAATAAATAAATAAATCCACGAGGTAAATAAGTCATGATCCAGGCCTGGGGTATTTAACCACTTACCCACTGGGCCCTTATACTCCCTTCCTAACCAGGCCAATTTTTTAAGCTTTCAGTGCTCTCACATTTAAAAATTACTCAGTCATGCAACACTGTACCCATAGGAAATCTTTGTCCTTTTTTTCACATGTAGCACCCTCCTAGGTAGGTGCTAGAAATAGAGAGTATAGTTTTGAATCCTTTCTGCTTACCAGAAGGATTGCCAGGTAAAACTATATTTTTTTTTCTCTGCCTACCAGAGAGCAGGATCTGCTAGTGAGGTCTGCTCATTGTGCTCAGGTGCAACCGAGATTGTCTGAAGTGTTTCACACTGGTCCAATAGGGAGGCATATTGGACAGAGGGAGGAAAGTTGACAAATGAGTGTACAGGCATTTACTAGAGCCCTGGTGTTGGCAGAGGAAAGTGCCTCAGTGCATGCTGGGATACTGTAAAAAATGCCAAGGGCACATGTGCTCCGGGTCTTTCAGCTGGAGAGCTGAGTCCAAGAGGGAGGGGACAATACGCAATGTGTGACAGATGCGGCCACTTGTTGGCCTATTAAAGACTGTGGTAGAATCCAATTAATTGCTGGATTGTTGTCAGCTCCCCTGTGTTCCTGTGCTCCTGTATTCTTCCCTGGACTTCCTGTTGTGACCCGGCTTGCTCCTGACTCCATTTGATCTCCTCCTGGTATTGACCATCTGGCTTGCTTCACCTTCTGGCTCCTGTTTGATTAACTGTGTATGACCCCGGCTTGCCTCAAGGACTCTTCTGCACTACCCATCAGTCTTCCTGTGTACGACCCCGGCTTCCATTACGGACTTTGCTATAGCCTCCTGCCTTCTTCTCAGACTGACCACCCGTGTTTGACCCCCCAGCCTGGACTTACCTCTGCCTGCAGTCATGCACAAGGTTGCCAAGTTCCTCGGCAGTTCTCAACAGACATTGGCCTTGTTGTGTGTCCTAAACAAAAAAGATATTGGGGGGCACCCCCTAAACGCACATTTCTCAGGTTGGTGCTGCTAAAAGACCAATATACAAATTGAACAATATAATAGCGCACACATACACAGAAAAATTTTTGTTTACAAATCTTGCAAGGCTATTTAAAAACACCTGCTCTTACAAAGTAAATATGGGGATTTGGTCACACCATATAGCCATACTGTGCTTAAGCCCCCCACTACATCAAAGTACCCCATTTTCAAGGGGTCCTACACAATTCATAGAGAAGATAATCCCACTTCTCAAAACCATAGGGCAATACTCACTCCTGTCATGGGAGAAGTTTGCAGGCTGCAGATTCCTCTGCTAGAACTTCAATGAAGGGACACCTCCTGGAACTACTCACAGGTGGACAATGCTAATGAGGCTTTGATGTGGGAGAGTGGGGTGCTCCGCTCATAAGTCTGGTCAGGACTATACATGAAACAAAAAAGATATTGGGGGCACAACCTAAATGCACAATTCTCAGGTTGGTGCTGCTAAAAGACCAATATACAAATTGAACAATATAATAGCGCACACATACACAGAAAAAAATTGGTTTTCAAATTTTGCAAGGCTATTTAAAAACACCTGCTCTTACAAAGTAAATATGGGGATTTGGTCACACCATATTTACTTTGTAAGAGAGGGTGTTTTTAAATAGCCTTGCAAGATTTGAAAAAAAAAATTTTCCGTGTATGTGTGCACTATTATATTGTTCAATTTGTAGTGTGTCCTGTCTCCTTCAGCACCCTCCAAGTGTCCACCGGTTCTCCTGTACCCTGCTTGCAACCTGTGCTACTTTGGGCTACACCACCTGTACCACCTTCCAGGGTGTGCCGCACTTAGCCGCAAGGGGAGCCCTCTCGAGATATCAGCCTCGGACCAGGTACGTGATAGCTGGAGAGCGGAGTCCCAGAGGCATGGGATTTGGCTGCCTCCTCCTTTGTAGAAGTTGCCATGCGGCCTCAGGGGGTTGACCTGTGGGCTTATATAGCTAGAGGGGAACTAAACCCAGAGGTGCTGTAAAGCTGACTGGAAGGGAGACACTGGAAGGATCTGATTCAGCATACAGTGAGTACAGATCTATGTCAAGGGGCCTGACCTGAGGGGGGCATCCCTGCAGCTAGTAATACAAGAATAAGAACAGTGTAACATACTATATAAGTACAAAAAAAAAAAAAATTTAAGAAAAGTCCAAGCAATTGGGTGTCCAAAGTGAAGATCTTAAATGTGATGACTATCACTTCAAGGCGCAGTCGTTTTTGCTGATTTGGGACAGGAACATAAGGGAAATCTCTACAATGACAAAGCTATCTTTTTTATTGGTGGAAGAAGGGGGTTTAATAGTGTGTGTGATTTTTTTTATACTATTTTCATTCAATATTTGACATTTAAAAATATATTATATATTTATTTACTTAATTTAACTTAGTTGTTTTTGATACACCACATGTGTCCTGTAAAAACAGCTTCCCTTTGACTGGTATTTCAGTTACCTTTTTTCTTTTGAATTAATACATATGCTGTATATTTTTACCGTTTAAACCATTTTACCACTTTATTAGCAATAAAAATTGACAGGGGTTAAACCTTCTCCTCTGTATCTATTCCACTGGATGTCACATCATGAGATAAATTACTGAATGTTTCATTACTAAAACACCTCATATTTTGATGAAATACCTCATGCTTTATTTAGTAGTGTTTTTTTGTGAGTTGCAAAAAAAGTTTGAAAAAAAGCTTTTTATCTCATTTTTATTTTAACCCCTTGACCTCCGAAAGGTTTACCCTCCTTCACGACCAGGCCATTTCTTGCAATGCTGCACTGCGTTACTTTAACTGACAATTGCACGGTCATGCAAAGTTATACCCAAATAAAATGTTGTTATTTTTTTTTCCCCAAATACAGCGTTCTTTTGGTGGTATTTGATCACCTCTGCGTTTTTTATTTTTTGCACTATAAACAAAAAACGACTTAAAATTAAAAAAAAAAAAAGTTTTTTACTTCCTGCTATAAAACATGTAAAAAATCTAATGTCTTTGTCAATTTAGGCCAATATGTATTCTGCTACATAGTTTTTGTAAAAAAAAATCCCAATAACCATATATTAATTGTTTTGCGCAAAAGTTATAGTGTCTACAAACTATGAGATATAATTATGGAATGTTTATTTATTTTTATTTTTTTTACTAGTAATTGGCGACTTATAGCAAGACTGTGATTTTGCGGTGGCCAAATCGGACACATTGTGACACTTTTGACACCTTTTTGAGGATCAGTGACACTAATACAGTGGGCAGTACTAAAAATATGCACTGTTACTCTTCTAATGCCACTGGCTGGGAAGCGGTTAACATCAGGGGCGATCAAAGGGTTAACTGTGTGCCTAACTAGTGTTTTAGTGAATTGTGGGATATGCTTTTACTAGGAGAAGGCATTGATTCATGTCCTTGCTTTGCAGGAACACAGGATTGATGCCTTCCCCTTGTTTACATAGGCAGGTCGCCGTTCTGCCTGTATACCCAATGATCAGCAGGCACTGGCAGACATGGAGTCCGGGGGACCCGGTGATTGGCTCCAGCTGTGTAGAATCACAGTGGGAGCGAGCTGCCGGAGGCTCACACTTGTGCCTGCTGTGCAGGATCACGTATATATACACATGATCCTGCACAGCGCGGCTGCCATGTAGCAGTAAAACTGCTATAGAGCTGCAAGCAAGTGGTTAAGAGAAAAATAACTATTTGTGAATTAAGCCCACAGACACAGGAAAAGTATTCAGATTAGGACCTTTAGACTTAGTTGGTCAAGTATCTATGAAAGTATTAAAGTATTATTAAAGTATAACTAGGGGCAAAACTTTTTGAATCTTAGATAGAGAGGAGAGTTATTAGAACACCTGTCAGTTTTTATTGCTGTCTGTGCCCCCATTAGGGAGATTCATCCTTTCTATTTGCAGTGTTCACAAAGAGTGAAAGTGAAAGAAAATAATAAAGTTTGGATTTTCACCAAAACAGAGATAGAGGGGAAAACTTCCAATGGGGACATTAGTTTTGGTGACAGTCAGGGATTCCCTAATTTTGTAGGGATTTCCTCTTACTTCTTGTTTTAGCAATGGAACAGGAAGTAAAGAGAAATCTCCCAAATGGGACAGAGATAGCAAAAACAAAAAAAATCTGACAGGGGTTATAATTCTCCCTTGCTCCAAAATTTAATAAAAAGGTTTTGTTTTTAGCACTACTTTAAAACCAGACTGCTAAGAGCTTTTAGAAAGGCTGGTACCTTTCTGCCAGCACAAGATTCTGTTAAACATTTTTTAGGTTTCAGTTTGTGTCTTTTGAGTTACGTAATCCAATAAGATTATTACCAAAAGTTACTGAACCTGGAAAGTCAAATATTTGTGTTTAGTGTTCTTTCTCCCATTTGCCTGAACTTTTTGTGTAGTGTCTACCTACTGTTGGGTGGACAAAGATGGCAGACAAAGTACCAAAGTGGCAGTTGATGACACATCACATGGCTTATTCCATTGCTGGCTTCCTCACAGTCTCCAGCTGCTCCAATGCCTCTCTAAATTCCCCCATCTCAGGATAGGAACCACGGCACTTACAGTTATGGGAAAGCATATGATGCATTTCATACCTGCCCAACAATGCAGTGCTAGGAACAAGAGTGACCAATCATCAGGACTAAACACATGGGGCATGCCACTCCCTGTGAAATTGTCAACAATAGGTAAATTCACAAAGTGAACACTTCAGGACAAAAATACTTATTTTTTTAACAAGTGACAGTCCAACCAAGTTTAAACAATTCAGTCATATACTGTAGCTAAAATAATCCTCAAAGGGGTTGTAAAGTCCCATGCTTTTTCACCGTAATGCATTCTATGCAATAAAGTGAAAAACCAGTTGTGCTTCTGCTCCCCCCAGACCCCACTTTTTCTTACCTGAATTCAATCGTTCTAGTGACGACCACGAGCCCTGCGACTCCAGCCGCTGTCTCGAGTCCTCATTGGATGGATTGATAGCAGCAGAAGCCATTGGCTCCCGCTGCTGTCAATCAAATCCAGTGACATTGGAGCCAGGGGCTGGGCCTAGTCCTGCTGTCTGTGTCAATGGATGCATCAGCAGGACTCGTGAGGGTACCCCTATGGAAAGCGGCTCTCTGGGGGGGAGACCCAAAGAACAGGAGGAGCCAGGAGCACCGCCGGGGCACCCCAGAAAAGGAGGATTGGGGCTCCTCTGTGCAAGACCCTTGCACAGAGCAGGTAAGTGTAACATGTTTGTTATTTAAAAAAAAAAAAAACAACCTTTACAATCACTTTAACCTTGTGTATAGCTTTGTGAATTAAGCCTAATAATAAGGGGTGGCCCCCTCATCCCTTTAAACCAGGACACATATTAACTACACAGGTTCTGAGGCTAATATAATGCACGAAAGACACTAAGTGAGTTTAATTAACACCTTAATCAGTCACAGAACCTGTGTAATTAATATGTGTCCTTGTCTAAAGGGATGAGGTGGCAACCCTATTAATAATAGGTATTGTCCATTGGTTACTGGTGACTGTGTAGGGGCAGCAGCAAAGATCTGAGCAGTAATAAAGTGGAAATAAAGTCCACAAATACATACTCACATCCACACCATCAATGCAACATTTGCAAGTTCCATCACCATAACCAATATCTACTCCTGGGGTTCATCCAGGTTCATCCACCGGGTCTTTAACTATCTTTATGTAACTCCCACACCTACGTGCCGGAGTTTTTTCGTCCTGGCACCAAGGTTTGCTGAGAATTCTTAAGAAGAATGCAATCATGACTGTCTCTTCTGTAATAAAGAACTTGGCTAATCATAACTTTTAATTTTCTCACTTTAGTTCTGCTTTTAAAGACACCAAAGACAGGGGGTGGGTTGGGGGTTCTTTTTATTTTAAAGGTTACCTTTAATTGAAATAAGTATAACATCATTTGAGGTGGCAGGAACAAACCTGTTGACTTTTATTAGGATACTTTAGATTGTATTATATTCTGAGAGTTATAGTTCTTCAACAACAGCTGGGGGACTGCAGCTTACCCCTGCCTTGCCTTTTTCATCTACTTTCCTAAAGGATAGACAACAGCAGAATAAATCAAAATCTGAGAAGCCAAAAGAAATATTTTAGTCAACTGATCTCAATTAGAAAGTAACATTTTCCTTGGAGTAAAATTCACAAGCCACAAGCAGAGATAATGATATTAAGACTTGTGAGATGCGAATTCCATGTAACTGCTCCTCTAACAACAAACACACGTGCTGTTTTCTGCAAAAAAGCTGCCAAAGCAATTAGACCAACTTGCAATTTGCAAAAACAAAACTGCAGATTAACAATTATGTAAAAAAGTATAGATAAATAAAAATACAATAGATTGCAAAAATAATGACATAAGTTATTAAAAGTGGATAATGTTGGAAAATATAAACTTTCTGTATCTATTGGCTCCTTTGCAGTCTACAGTGTCCCCGTGGTACTCTAAGGCTTCTTTCACACAGGTGGTTGAGCCTGAGGAGGTTGTTCACATGCTGCGACATACCCGCCCGTCATCCAGCACCATGGAGCGCCTTGGCTATTTTGGAGACGATTTTTCAGATCGTGTTTATATGTGTTATCTACAATTGTTTGTGAGTATAATGTATTTCACTTTTGGATTTTAATAAACCTTTATAGTAGTAATGCACTAGGTCAGTGCACACCTCTCTTGTTGTTTTTTAGTGTTTTTGGATACCCTTGGTCCTGAGGGGGCGGCAAGACCACAATTGATGCCAACTAAGACCATTTAATATTATTTATCTTTTGTCACATACCACTTGAGCGAAGGGGAAATTTTATGCTATGCATTGGCTGACCTAGGCTTCCCTCTGCCATTTACAAAACCTTAAGTGCACATTGAGACTGTTATGGATTGTTGTGGTAATGTGTACTTTACTGCAACGCACCACGCACAAATGAGTGCATTGAGGCACCAATAATTTTTATACACCTTCAACACACACGCTGCAGCTTCCCACAATGCACATTAACACACTATTGCGCATTGTGGTGTGCTGCATTGGAAAAAAATGTTGCATATCTGTTTTTTATTCATATGATAGTAGCCCATGTATTTGCATAGGCTACCCAAATGCAATGCATGTTAAGGTGATACTAATGTCTCAATTGTTTTTGTTTAAAAATACCAAGTATGTTATACTTACCTGCTCTGTGAAGTTGGTTTTTCAAAGAGCAGCCCAGATCCTCCTCTTCTCAGGTTCCTTTTCTGCACTCATTTGCCCCTCCCGCCTGTTGAGTGCCCCTCACAGGAAGCAGCTTGCTATGGGGGCATCCGAGCGAAGCCACATCTCCCTGTGTCCATTCATAGAATGCAAAGAATGCATTAAGATAAAAAACCTTCTGCCTTTATGCCTTTATGAACCATGTTCACATTAAGCCGATTTGACATGTGATTTGACATGTCAAATCGTGCGCCAAATTGGAGCCTATTGCCAGCAATGACACCGTACGAATTGTTGCACTACTTTTGGCAACATCAGGGGGTGGGGGGGGAGCGATTTCAATAGACATCTGGGCAGGAACCCACACAAATGTCCGCCAATTCGCCCCCAAAGTAGGACTGAAATGCCGATTTGAAATCGTGTGAGTTCTGCTGAATGTGCACGATTTCAAACCCGCCTCAGAGTGAACCTAGGCTACAACCACTTTAACATAATGCAAAAGAATGGAAATGTTTAAACGGGCCCTAAAAAAAAAACTCCTAATAAACCTAGTCATATCATCATAGGTATTGACAAGCTTTAACAAGTGATTTGCTTTAACTAATCCATGAGTATGAGCCCCAAAGCTCAACACACACTACCAATTCTGATTGTACCATCTCCTTTAGATCTGCCATCAACTATGTAGTGAAATGGCCTGTCTGATTGGATACAGATTGATTGGATGTATTAGGTAGGTCCCCATATTACATAGTTTTGATAAATCTAAAGTTTATTGTATATCTATCTGGTCTCCACAGTACACCACATCTGTGTCTGCATTATATGTTTCATTCCTGAATTGCAGATCGTGTGTCCTTAGGAGTGTTCTCTGCATATTGCTGCACAGAACACTCTGGGATAGAAGGAGAGGTCAGTCACATGACCTGTCAAAAGGTATGCCTGCAGTATCTAGCTCCTTGTATACCATCATTAGGCCCCTTTGACACATGGTGGAACCATTTGGACGGAGTCCGCTTGCTCAGTGCGGGATCAAGACCGTCTCCACTCACTGTGCGGAGGATGACCTGTCAGAGTCCCACTCTCCTCTCAGCTAGTCCATTTTCATCCGATTCCATCCGATCCGACCTGCTGGATGGATGGCGAACGTATCGTCATCCATCTGTATTCAGCGGATCTTGTCAGATCAGATGCTAGGCGGGCGTCAGCGGATACATCTCCGCTGACCAATATCCGTGATTAGTAAGATGTAACATAATGGATGATTGCTATCGTATTAAAGTGCTCATGCTAATAATAACAAATGATGACACACTAGCATACACAAGTGACAATTAAATCAAAAAATAGTGCAAAGTCCATAAAAGATTCATTAATTTCTTCTGTGCTGTGCTGATATCCAGTGACCAGGTGCTGGTGCTTAAATATCATAAAGTGACTTTTAAGAGTAATGATGGCCGCTCACCTCCTGGTTTGGCTCACAAGTTATAATGAGGCAAACCCGCTTTTTGCACACACAGGTGCTGTATAGTAAGGGATAGGTTACTTCCTCCTGTCCTCCCTCTGGAGAAGGGTGCTTCTGGTGGGGTAAATGGCCAGAACTGCAGTGCCAAATCACACAGTAAAGGGGATAGGATGGTCACCTCATGTGATGTCATGGACGCTGCCTCCGGGTTACATCATCGGAGACCCAATCGAAGCCGCATCGGGATCGAGATCGGGACTCCATCCAGCCGGCAGACGCGTCGGTTGGGTGCTCGGGTCTCCCGGTGGGACGGGAGACTCGGACAAAGCCGCGGAAGGCGGCCGGAGGGGGGTCGTCCATTCCCACTCGCCGGGGTAACGATCGAGCGCTTCCTGAGCCGCAACGGTCATTACCGCCTGAAAGCGGACCGCCGGCTCTAGACAACGGTACCGGGGTGATGCCTCTAGCTAGAGGCATCACCCCAGTATAACCCCGCAAAGTCAGTCGGTGTACGTCACTTTGCGGTAAGTGGTTAATGCACCAAGTCACTTTATGATATTTAACCACTTGCCGACCGACGCACGACTATATACTGCGGCAGTCTGGCACTCCTGGGCAAAGCGACGTACCGGTACGTCGCTCACCCCCGAGCCTCTAGGGGGCAAGAGCGCCCTGCCGGAGGCGCGCTCCCACCCCCGCTCGTTCCCTGACATCCCCGCGCGAGTGACCTGCGGCTCCGATGTCCGCCGGTCACTCGCGATCTCCCCCTGGAGAGAGAGAAAGGCAGGCGGCTAATGTAAACAAAGCCACCTTTCATTCTCCCTGGTGTAACTGCAGAGTCTATACGATCCTGCTATGTAGGATTGTATGTCTCTGTGGTTACATCACAAGCCACGCCCCTTGACAGTTAGAATCACGCCCCTAGGGACATACTTAACCCCTTGATCACTAATAAAGTTAACCCCTTCCCTGCCAGTGTCATTTTTACAGTAACAGTGCATATTTATAGCACTGATTACTGTAGTAATGTCACTGGTACTCCCAAAAGTGTCAAAAATGACAGTCAGGGGTCCGATCTGTCCGCCGCAATTTCACAGTCCCGCAAAAAAAAAAATCACAGATCGCCGCCATTACTAGTTAAAAAGAAAAACAATAAAAATGACATAAATCTTTCCAGTAGTTAGTAAACGCAATAACTTTTGCGCAAACCAATCAAAATACGCTTATTGCGATTTTTTTTAACAAAAATATGTAGCAGAAAACAAATTGGCCTAAAATGTTAAAAAGTTTAGATTTTTACATTTTTTTGGGGGAATTTCATATAAAAAAATGTGAAAAATATTATTATTTTTTTCAAAATTGTGGCTCTTTTTTTGTTTATAGCGCAAAGGTGATCAAATACCAACACCAAAAGAAAGCCCTGTTTGTGGGGAAAAAAGAAACGTCAATTTCATTTGGGTACAGCGTCGCACGACCGCGCAATTGTCCGTTAAAGTCACGCAGTGCGGAATCGCAAAATAGGCCCTGCCCAAATCCTCCCGGGCTTAAGTGGTTAAGCACCAGCACCTGGTCACTGCATATCAGCACAGCACGGAAGAAATTAATGAAATTAATGAATCTTTTATGGACTTTGTACTATTTTCTGATATAATTGTCACTTGTGTATGCTAGTGTATCATCATTTGTTATTATCACCACAAGCACTTTAATACAATAGCAATCATCCATTAAGTTACATCTTACTAATCAAGGATATTCGTTTTCTATCACCTGGTTCATTTTTTATCACTTCATTTTTTATCACATCATTTAAGAGCACACACTCTTTGATTGTGATATATATTCACATATCTATTTATATATATATTTTGATTAATTTTAGATATTTGACCTTCACTTTGTTTTAATTGATTTATTATATCCTTTGGCGCTACATACCTTATACTTTTTTGAATACCATTTGTGTTAGGTGAATGCACTTTATGTTAGCAGCCTTGGATCCCCTTATCTAGCTATTCAGCAATTAATTGGGGTTATTAGTGTTTATTGGTCAGCGCTGATTAATCATTTGTTTACACACATCTCCACTGACATCCGCTTCTCTATAGAGTAGAATGGAAGGTCCGATCATGTCCGCCTGAAAAACGTACAGGCAGACCTGATCGGCCCAGTCGTGTGAAAGGGGCCTTAGCATTAGCTCTATTGGAGTGTTTCTGCAGCATAATCACATTAAACTGCTTTTAGATGTAAGTGCGATGATTAGCATATCCTGCCTGATTAGCACTAACATTCATTCTACCCTATTTTTAGGACTCAGTAGTTTTTCTCTCGGTCATCCCATGTCCACAGTTGGAGGTATTGTATGTTTTATTTCTCCTAATGGGTACTGATTATTAACCAGCAGCGACCTGGGTTAAATCATTGATTATTTTCTTACTCTCAACTCCTAGCCTGCACTGAGGAGTGGACTTGTAATTTGTTAGCACAGCTGTGCACTACTAGAATGAGATATTATATACCACTACATTCTAAGCATGATGATCTTTGCACAGTCGTGTGGTCTGCTTTTGTGCAATACATTTGCTGATCACTTTTAATTAAAAAAAATGATTTTGCCTAAAAATTGTACATCACAAACAATTTTCCAATCTGCAGAGATTTATACAATGGCTGAATAATGATTTGTGGATTCTTAAATTGCATAATTATCCACAAATAGTACAAACCTGCATGTAAATTTTCAGATGATTTAAAAACTGCTAAATTGGTTAGTCCTCTGATTTGCTCATCACTAACAATTAGCTAGAAATCTAATTGTGGTTGAATCTGCAAATTGGCAAGCATCTGCCAATCCATGTGAATAGCCACCTGCTTATTTGCCAGATTACACAATTGGAAACTTTTATTCAAATAATTTACCATTACCACATATCAGAGGTATTATCATGCACACATTCATAAGGATAAAAAAAGTCACAATTTACATATGGAAAGTTAGGTTCATCAGTTTGTGAAGTAGTCTGAAGATTGCAAATAAATAAATGCAGTCACCTTCTGACATCCTAAAATGACAATTAAATCAGGCTTTAAAACATATATTCCGTTATGTATTCTTATCTCAAAAAGTACCTTCTAGTGCTCAGAGCCTCCTTCAAATCCCTTGTTGTGATCTGACTTTCTGTTAGAGGGTGGCTACATTTGTTCTCCATTGTCCCACTGTATGTAGGAACATAGCCACCCTCTCTTGCTTGCTTCACAGATGGAGTAGGGGCTATAGACTATGAACTATGGGATGTTTAGTGTGCACAAAACAATGGAACAGTGGCTGAACTGGATGGACTGGTGTCTTTATTCAACCTTGCCAACTATGTAACTATGTAGTGGGGCTGTCCCTATACTGCAAGGGTTAAATGCTCGCTTACGTCTAGGGGGCCGCAGAAAGCACTTTTATTTACCTGATCCTTTGCTCCCGCAGGCCCCAACTGTGGAACCCATAGCAATCCTAACCTAATGATGACGGGACCTCCTTGGGTCACCCAGGGCTGATCCAAGACATTGTGCTGCCAGGGTCCAAGAATGAAATGCTGCAACCCCCACCCCCACCCTCACCCCCAAAACAAAAATAAAGCCAACCAAAAGGCCCCCGCATCCATTATTTTATATCATGATAATTAAAACTACATTTTTTTAGGAAGTCAGATTTACAGTGGATGCAACAGCACCTTGTCTATATACAAAATTATATGACATACACCATGTTACTGCTCCCCCATCTTGGCACCCTAGGGCATCCATAGGTGCAGTGTGTGTCAGCATAGTGGCCCCCCCCCACCCCAACCCCTAAGGGCAGTGTGCAATGAATATGTTGCACCCATGGATGATATGCCACTGGGATAGGGCTGTATAGGGGCAGGCTAGGGCTGTTTAGGGGTGGGCAAAGGTAGTATAGGGGCAGGCTAGGGCAGTATAGGGGCAGGCTAGGACAGTATAGGATCAAGCTAGGGTAGTATAGGGCTGTGCTAGGACAGTATAATGACAGGCTAGGGTAGTATAAGGGCAGGCTAGGGTAATATATAGACTGGTTAGGGTAGTATAGAGGCAGGCCAGGGTAGTATATAGATAGGCTAGGGTAGTATAAGGACAGGCTAGGGTAGTATATAGACTGGTTAGGGCAGTAAAGGGACAGGCTAGGGTAGTATAGGGACAGGCTAGGGTCATAAAGGGGCAGACAAGGGTAGTTTAATTGCAAGCTAGGGCTGTATAGTGATTTTTGAGCATGGCAGGTTATGCAACATTTGGCTATCCAGCAGATCAGCAGCCACTACTAGAAAAAATGATGGACATCCTTTGTGTCCTGTCACACAGAACTAGCTTTGTATATTACCTCTCTGTTGCTCTCTCCCAGTGCTCCCACAGTCTTCAGTGCCTAGCCTCACACATGTACCAGAGCAGAAGAAGGCAGGCTGGGCGTGAGGTCAGCCACACCCCTTCCTCCAGTTCCACTTAATAGAAATGCAAGCCTCGCAAGCTGCACCAGAACAACGGCTGTTGGCGGAGCCGGAAGGGAAGGGATCTTTAATTGCTGTCTGAGCTCTTCATGTGTGCTCGGGTGTTTAACACCCGGTGTTAGACTGTGTGCGAGCACCCTTGCGCCCGGCAACTATAAGTATGCTCGTTGAGGGCAGCAAGTCAGTCTTTTTACCTAGCAGCAAAGTGGCCGCCCCTGGATGACACACAAAACTGCTGGAAATAAAATCTTGGACCTCAATTTGCTGCCCCTCTTAAAGTGCACCTGGGTCCAATAGGCCAAGTGGGACCCATAGTAGAGCCAGGCCTAGGGTCATCATGTAGGGTTAAGTTGTAGTAATCCATGTGTGATAAAAAATGCCTCCACCTGCCTCCATAGGCAATAGAGTTAGAAGTGTAATGATGAAAGAGCTCTCCAACTTCTCTGCCAAGACATTACCATTCTGATGCAACCACTCACATCCCACACATGTATATTCATGGCATGCCAGCAATTTGACCTCATACTCTTGGAAAAAGCAGTAAAACTACTATATGAACATAAGGGATTCCGGGGAGTATAGAGTACTGTTTCAAGGTTGCAAGGCAGAGCAAAATAGCTTTTTTTTTAAATAAAAAAATTCATAGTTTGCCACAAATTTGTAATACAATTGAACTAAAAACTGGCTCTTGTAGTAATTATATATGCTACATTAGTTCTTGAACCAAACTGAAATGTTCTTTTATTTGAAGGAGTAAGGTTCCAGTCTGCTGGGTGACACTGCTGAGTGACAAGTAGATGGTCACTGTGATAATAATCTGCTACTTTATAAGAAAGGTCAAACCAGCAACTCCGGTGGTGACCTAGCATCATGATGGGAAAGGAAATCAATTTGCACTTTGCTTTTAAAGTGTGATTGCCTTTTAATCATCTGCATTGTCTGCTTCTCAGGATAACCTCAGGAAGCAGAGCGCAGGAAAACACGTGATGCCACTTTCAACAGAAATATTATTTTTGTTCTTGTCAAATATACAAGAAACCGAAGATGGCATGTTCCAGAAACCACAAAAAAACCTTGTGACAAGTGCTAAGAGTCCCAGGCCTTGTCGAATTCTGGGATTAGCAGTAGAACATGTTACTTTATGACCCAGATGTGTTCATTAGAAGCCACTTCAGTTTATTGTTGT
Organism: Pelophylax lessonae; assembly: GCF_965119305.1. Classification (NCBI taxonomy): domain Eukaryota; kingdom Metazoa; phylum Chordata; class Amphibia; order Anura; family Ranidae; genus Pelophylax; species Pelophylax lessonae. Next base: position 124,699,569 of record NC_138768.1, read on the forward strand.
TTATATACAGTTAGAGCCAAACTCAACACATTGTTACATAGTAAGTCTGGATGACAAAACAAAAATGTCTATCGAGTCCAAACAAAAAATACAAAATTAACTAAACTGATATCTCAGTATTCTTTGCGTCACCATTGGTCCCACAAACCTTCAGTTCTACCATAGTTGCTAAATGTGAATGTGAACATTTTTCACATATCTGAATTCTAGTTTGCCACAGTCTGCACTTTTATTCAGTAAAAAAAAAGTTCCAGTGCTTGAATGTCCGTGGAAAAGTTCTTTATAATTAAAACATAAAGTGCTTCATTGTACTACTATCTTTCTCCTTCTCACACAAATCATAAACTCTCAGACCAGATTTCCATGATTCTAAACACATAAATGGGTCAAAAAAGGCTCAATAGACAACTCAAGATGTCCTAGATCCCTCCTTGTGATCCGCGCTTCTCCAGTTTCCATGCTCAATCTCCGAAGAGTGTAACAGAAAGAATTTATGAGGGTATTGCTGTCATTATTAGTACCACATCCTAATCTTGTACATAAACAAAAAAAAAAACACTTTACTGATACTAGCGAAGACACAAATATGTAAAATCTCAATTCCATGTATTACATGAGTAAAACATACTACAATAAGACCATGAGGTTTTATCATACTATGAATAAATGACTTAATCTTTTGGCATTGGGCATATCAGGTATATCAGGTATATGGTATTTATATACTTATTATATCCCAATATTATATTTATCCCAATTTATTATGGATCGGGTATTAGTTTATTTTACTTGCTTTGGTAGATGCAGTTCCTTTTTGGTTTATTTTGGATATTATTTACCACTGACTATTTCCCTTAGATGTAAACTTCCGAATGCCTCCCTAATTGTGGGCAACTATCTTTTAAAAGTGAAAATTTTCAATGGGAGTTTTGATATGTGATACTTATGTCTTTATGGGTATTTATCAGCTTATTTAGCTCCTTTTTCCTTTTTGTTTAGCTAGCTGGCTACACCCTGCCAATTGTCCTATGGCCCCCTGTGAGTTAGGTTGTATTCTTTAACATATTGATCCAGCCCATACAGCCATTGGCCACTGTTAACTGCTATCCACACCTGACTGTATAAAAATACATTTTTTACTATATGTGCATAATTTATATGTTTTTCTCTCTCTTGTTTCGAAGAAAGAGGCCCCACAGAAGCAGTATATGTGAAACGCGATGACCTCTTGGATTTTTTGAAAAAAAAAAAAAGGAGTCATGCGTAACCAACTGAATGACATATTTATGTATATACAGTTATGAGAGATGTGACCATATGCTTGGGATTTTTTTCTCATTTTGATTTTAAAGTGGTCATAAAGCTTAGTTTTATTTTAATAACAATAACACACATACCTATACTTATCTGCTCTGTGCAATGGTATTGCACAGAGCAGCCCTGATCTTCTTCTTCTGTGGTCCCATGCCGTTGCTCCAGGCCCCTCCTCTTCATTGGGTGCCCCCAGGCCGCTCCCAAGCATTGCTGCTGCTAGAAATCACGGGGCCCCGTATAAGCTCCTTGGCAGTTTTACAGGACAGGAAAGCCTGCAGAGTTCTGGGCGGGGGGAGGGGGTGGCACAGTGAAAGGGGGGGACACGGGGAGGTGGGGATCAGAAGCAGGCAAAACAGGAAGGGTGATCAGTGTTGGAGAAACAATTACAGTAATGAGGCCCCCCCCCCCAATCAGCGGCCCTGCTCCTAAGTCTCGCTGCTGCATCCATCGACACAGACAGTGGGACCCAGCCCCGCCCCCATCTCCCGTGCCAACGAATTTGATTGACAGCAGCGGAAGCCGATCTCTCCCACTGCTATCAATCTGTCCAATGAGGAGAGAGACAGTGGTGGGAGCCGCTGCGCTCATGCACATCGTTGGATTGGATCAGGCTCAGGTAAGGAAAGGGGGGAGGGGTCTGGGGGGCAGTTGCAGCATAGAAGGTTTTTCACCTTAATGGATAGAATGCATTTAGGTGAAAAAATTTAAGGCTTTACAACCACTTTAATATTTGTATGTTTTAATCGTTAAATGATTTTAATCGTGTAAAATTTTTCATGTTTGTTTCTTCCCTAGTACCAGTAAAGTCCATTATTTTATTTTTGTTTGTTTATGTAACTATAAAAAACTATGTAGTGTATGTAGTGTAGTATGCCACACAATACACTTAACACATTAAATCATAATTGCGCTTACATAACACCATAAGTAAAAATGTGAATCTCATCACTATTCCCCCATCGAATTTCACCATACATTTTGTGTATCCTATCCCACATACAGATGTGTGCTTCCCAAAAATGATTCCCCTTTCATCATCAGGCCAAACAAACTTTGAATATCCTCCTTCCCAGCCCTCCTTCCAATCGAATGATCTCCCACAGATTAACAAATGTGTTTAGCTCACCAAAATGTGAACAAAAACAAAACTTCTATTGCAGTGATGGCGAACCTTGGCACCCCAGATGTTTTTGATCTACATTTCCCATCCTGCGCAGTGATGGCGAACCTTGGCACCCCAGATATTTTTGATACATTTCCCATCATGCTCAACTACACTGCAGAGTGCATGAGCATTATGGGAAATGTAGTTCCAAAACATCTGGGGTGCCAAGGTTCGCCATCACTGTTCTATGGTGTAGTTTTTTTTTTATTAAACATATTGTGTTCAAATGTATATATATTTGTGCTCACATACAATCGTGATCCACAGTACCCCAAAATTCACTCTCCACCATAATAGCCCTCCCCCTTGTGCCAAAATACTGTTATTAGAATTATCCCTCCATCTCAGGTATAATACATATACTATTTCAAAAACAATCCTTCTCCTGCCCTTCTTTACAATAGGGGTGGTTTCCCACAGATTGTTCGCAGTGCATATAATTAAAAAAGGTGAAGACCATAGTACAATAAATTTCAACCTGTTCACATTTATTCAAAGTGAAAAACTGCTCACATAAATGCCAGTATTCAAGATAGCAGATCAAGGACTTCCAGTTCCAGACGTGCGTCTGAAGTCACTTACTGACGCATTTCGTCAATCGACTTTTTCAAAGGAACCTACACTTTTCTTTTAGGTTATGGTGAAACACATGGATGTTGTCTGGGGCTTCTATCAATGTAGGCCATGGCCATTGCTACAGGGCATTTCACTTATAACAGCAGCCATATGAGTACTCTTCATTTTCATCACAGGTAATCGCGGGCTGTGTGGAGAGCCACTTATAACTGTGGGTGTCGGCGACCTGCTGGTAAAGTTAAACTGCCTTTTGAGCCCCCTTAGACTATAAAGCGGAACTCAACCCTCCTATCATTTTTAGCCAAGGAAGCTGCCATCTTGGCCTCTGTTTGATCTTAACTGCCATGATGCTGCACATGTGATCAGCCATTTGATGCTTTCACAGTTTGGTTAAAAGCACAATCAATGTGCCGGCACATGCTGGGAATAAAACTGTTAAATCAATGGGTTTAGTTATGCTTTAATGTGCATTTAATCCTCACAGCGAGAGGGCAACCCTCTGCAAGGGAGATGTTTTCCTTTTCCCAGGGATGCCTTTAAAGCCCAAGTGAACCCTCAATTTACATCAACTAATAACATTCAAAGTACTGTACATAAAAAAAGGTGTTCAATGTCTTACAGTTTTTTTTCTTCATCAGCCAAGTAGAAAATCTTGACCTCTGCAAGCCGCTGATGAGTTGGACCCTTGCTCTCTGTGTGAAAGCATAGATCCCATTGCAGAGGTCTGAAATGCCCCCTACTGAGCCAGATGTCTCTAATTAGCAGGGAGCATGAGCTTTACTGACTGCAACGCTAAAGGTCTGACTCAACAGGGTGTTGGACCAATGTGTCCGCTGATTCCCCACGCAGCAAAGATCTCACTCTGCAGCTGCTGTCAAGGGACAGGCTTTTCTTCTCAGATTGTGGCTAATTTCTAAAGAAGAAAAACTCTAAGACTTTGCATAACTTTTGCTTTGATGCATCTTTAAAGTTGTAGTTCAGCTGTAGTTTTTTTTTATTTTGACAGCTGGGGCTACAGCAGGACATTCTTCCATCTGTGTTGTTTAGTTTGGATGGGGGAGTCTACTAGATTGTGTGTCAGTCTAAGATTATGAGAGGTACATAACTTCAGAAAGAATTCAAGATATCAGTTATTGCCTGTAGCTAAACCTGACTCATCGATGAAGATGCTCCAACCAGCCAAGAACCTTCTATGAAATGATCTTGTATCACGGCATCTCACAGGGGAGCTTGACACCCACTTTCATCTATCATCTCACACAGTGGGGATTGGCATCCACTTTCATCTATTTTTATGTTCAGGGCCTAAGCCACAACAAAAGGGGATCACTTACATAGTTTGACAAGAAATATTGCCCCTTAATCCTATCATTTCTCACTGATTGTTCCAGCAGATACACCAGGATGTCTTCTAGTGATCCTTGACAGACTGCAGATTCTCTGGGTTTCACCTTGTTTATCTTAGGAGTGAAGTCTTATTACGAAATACCTCTGTGATTCCTGTTTTGTGGAAACACAGAGGGACACAGTGCTCATTTTATATAAGACAGAAACAAAGCACAATGTCTCTTCATTCCCACTACCAGAGCACCAAGCTATTCCTTTCATGTGCTAGGCTAGCCAGGGATTCTGGGCAGCATGGACGCACTCTTCCCGGCAATATCAGCATTTCACAACACCGGACACAATGCGAACACTCATATTTTAAGGGGATTATTATTGTAGCACTGATTCCATTTCTCAAAACTAGCAGTTCACCGCTATGAAAAAGATTGGCTTTGAGAACTGCTTGTAGTATCAAGGAAATGTGTGGGTTAAGGGAGGCCTCCAAGTAAAACATAAACTGGGAATTACTACAAATGTGATAAATAGAGAGATCGATAGATAGATAGATAGATAGATAGATAGATAGATAGATAGATAGATAGATAGATAGATAGATAGATAGATAGATAGATAGATAGATAGATAGATAGATAGATAGATAGATAGATAGATAGATAGATGACCCTTGTGCAGCTGCACGGTGCATCCATATAGTGAGTGTGCCCTGAATGTACTTCATTTGTGTGCCTCTGCCTGTATTTTTGAAGCCCTCATTCGGACCTAAACCGTTCATACACTTAACATGCAATAAGTGATTATATATTTACCAGGCTTTTTGGTTTAGAAAGTCCCACTTGGAAAAAAAAAGCATAATCAGTTCCAAAATATGTTTAGGCTGTAGCAGAAAATGAAGCCTGTCTGGAACAATCTGCTTATGGGGTTTCCGATAAGACCCAGCCATTTAGCCATTTCATACTATGCAACTAGAACAAGCTGTAAAGCTTGCCCAATCAATCAAGGTATGCAAGATATTTACTAGCTGCCAAGAAAAGCCGTTTTAGATTTGTTTCTGCTGATATTCTGCTCATGTATGGTTTTCAAGGCTAATAAGATTTTATGGCATATGTGTGGAGCTATATAATAACTTTGTCTGTTTCAGGCTGATCTGTAAATATATAAACAGTTATTTATTATAGGTATGTATACAGCACTGACAATTTTACACAGCACTTTACATATTGTACTTTCACGCCAGCCCCTTCTCTCAAGGAGCTTACAATCTAAGGTCCCTATCTAACACTATATTGTCAAAAGTATTGGGATGCCTGCCTTTACATGCACATGAACTTTAATGGCATCCCAGTCTTAGTCTGTAGGGTTCATTATTGAGTTGGCCCATCCTTTGCAGCTATAACAGCTTCAACTCTGGGGAGGCTGTCCACTTCTTCCAGAAGTGCATTTGTGAGGTGAGGCACCTATGTTGAAAGAGAAGGCCTGGCTAGCGGTCCCTGCTCTAATTCATCCCAAAGATGTTGTAACAGATCAACTGGCACCCCGACTGGGTACCTCCGTTGACGGATGCTCCTAGTGCTTCCCGAGGGCTCCAAGCACTCCACCAGACACCATAACCACCGCAGACCCCACGAACCGCCGCAGCTTGGTTGGGGTCTCGCCATCTCCTACCCACCCTGGACCTACGACAAGGCTCCAGGTTCCAGTGGGTGAACCTCTCTTTCCCCAGAGAGTGGAACAGGAACAGGAACAAGCTCCTACAAGAGCTTAGTGATTATTCAAGGGAGTATGAAGAGCATAGCAATCCCTTGTCGCAGATTCCACCAATAAGAGACAGGACTCTAGATTGAGGGTGAAGTAAAACTCAAAACTGTTTATTCAAACACATGCACAAAGAGATATTCACTGTGGGACATTCCCCTCTCCCCCTTAGCAGCCAATCCACATACACATATAAATCACATAATAATTTTATCTTAAGGCAGACAGAAACAATAGAACAATGGAATACAGGCACTTACCAATAACAAACCCCACCCCATCTCACTATCTAGCAAGGGTCTATGAGACACTCCTGCAATATTCTAGCAATCTGAAAAGTCAAACCATTCATCGTCATACATTTCCTGAGAGATATTGCTGACAAATATTACTGCCACATCTGAAACCATTCAAACCATTCTCTCAGCTTCCCCCAAGTATCTGTCCCTCACTCCCAGTGACGGTGAACACCGTCACATATCTTCCCCCCAAAGGTAGACTTACCGGGTACCAGACCTCCAATTGGTCTGTGCCTGAGTTAGTCGGGTAACAAGTCCCAAAGAGTCAATCCATCATGGCAGCTTCCTTGACAAAGTTCGACATAGTTTGTAAGTTTGTCCTGGCAAGGAGCATGAAGCTCTCATAGCCGATCAGTCTGTGGAAGTCTGGTTTGGGCAGGCCATACTGGGCTGCTTGGTCACCCTGTGTCCCTAATAGACACAGGGGGACTTAGACATAAGAGGGGCCTAGTGGGCTGAGAGAGAGGTTTTCCAACCTTTCTAAGGTAGGTTGTGTTCCATGGGCCCCCCCAATGTCTGCACCCACCCAGTACCCAAACAAATTGCCTGGAAAACAGCGTTACTCACCCAGTCAAACTCTGCCTCTCTCGTAGCACATACCCACCACTGGGGAAAAGCGTGGACTGGCCCTTCTCCCGTGAGTCCTTTCAGCCGCTGGAGGGAAGACAGGGTAGTGGGGGTAACTTTGTCAGGCTGTTGGGGATCTGGGCCAACTGTCCAGCATTCCTGGGGTATACAAATGAAGACTGTAGTCCCATCCACTACCATAGGAACTCCCTCTTTTGTACATTGAGGACAGAGGCCAGCTGCACTCTGCTCTGTTGCCAGCTCTTCTGCTGGGTTGGTGTTGGCAAATACCACCCCCAGGACCTGGTTGGGGGTCTGCTGTAGAGAGGAAGAATTGCCTACCTCCTCCTCCTGGTATTCCTGCGGGGTAGGTTGGGGATCTGGACCGGCCGTCCAGCATCCCTGGGGTATACAAGTGAAGACTGTAGTCCCATCCACTACCACAGGAACTCCATACTTCGTACGTTGATGGCAGAGGCTAGCCACACTCTGCTCTGTTGCCAGCTCTTCTGCTGGGTTGGGGTCCGCGAATTCTACCCCCAGGACCTGGTTGGAGGTCTGCCGTAGAGAGGAGGGATCACCTACCTCCTCTGCCTGGAAATTCCTGCGGGGTAGGTTGGGGATCTAGATCGGCCGTCCAGCATCCCTGTAGGTCTGGTGCAGAGACCGCAGTCCCATCTGCACCATGGGGGTCAGGGCTGCTGTCTCCCTGTGGTTGGGGAGAAGGATTATATGTCTCCACTCCCAGGAAGGTACACTGCCGATGGGGAGTCTGGACAACACCTTCAGCTCCCTGTAACACATACTGCCGCTGGGGAGGAAGGAACGACACCTTTGGCTCCCTGTGACTCTGTCTGCCGCTGGGAAGTAGAACCGACTGTCTCTATTCCCAGTAACTCCTGCTGTAGCTGGGGATCTGGGCCGGCTGCCCAGCCTCCCTGTAGGGCCGGTAGAGAGGCCTTGGTCCCATCTCCACCTGCCATCGGTGGGTCTTCCCAGTACCAGTCTATAATGTCTCTCCAACTGAAGGGTTGTAGGTCTGGACCTGCCACCCAGCACTCCGGCTCTGCTTGCGGGGTAGATTGGGGCAAAATGGAACAGAGCAGGCGTTGGTAGTCCTGCTCCTGTTCCCACTCCATTCTGACCAGATGAATCACATCTGACCCCAGGTCGTCCACTCTGGGGAGATCCAGTAGGGCTTCCGTGGTGTCATGGATTTTCCAGAGTCGACACTCTGCTGGACATCCAAAGTCATTGCTCTCCTCAAAGGCCTCCCACAGCAAGCCTGGGCCACTATAGTCCTCACCTTCCGGCATATTGTCGTCAGCCATCCAGTGGTCACGCTTAGTGGCGTACCACTTTAGTGCCCGGTAAGCTTCATCCAGCCACAACTCCTTCAAAATCAGGTTCCACAGCTCCATCACCTACTCAGCCAGGGGTTGCTCTCCTAGGAAAGGTAACCGCAGGGCAACGTATACCTGGAACCCGCTGTTCTTCACTGGGAAGGCTCTCTCCCCGCTTCCACTGCACATCCTCTAAGGCCTCATTCCACAGTTCCTTTCGAGTGGCATCTCTCCAGTCCAGCATACCTTCCTCTGATACAGGCCCATCCTGTTGGGCCAAGTGTTGCTGCAACCTCCAGAGAAACTCCTCCTCATATGGGGACGCTGCACAGGTGTTAGCTCGCTTCATAACGTTACCGGCGTCTCCGAGAGCTGCTTCTCCTCGCACTAGGACGCCATCCCACCGCTTGCTACCAATGTAACGGATCAACTGGCACCCCGACCTGGTACCTCCATTGACAGATGCTCCTACTGGTTCCCGAGGGCTCCAAGTACTCCCCCAGATACCATAACCCCCGTAGACCCCACGAACCACCGCAGCTTGGTTGGGGTGTTGCCGTCTCCTACCCACCCTGGACCTACGACAAGGCTCCAGGTTCCAGTGGGTGAACCTCTCTTTCCCCAGAGAGTGGAACAGGAACAGGAACAAGCTCTTACAAGAGCTTAGTGATTATTCAAGGGAGTATGAAGAGCATAGCAATCCCTTGTAGCAGATTCCCCCAATAAGAGACAGAACTCTAGATTGAGGGTGAAATAGAACTCAAAATTGTTTATTCAAACACATGCACAAAGAGATATACACTGTGGGACAATCCTCCCCCTTAGAAGCCAATCCACATACACATATACATCCCATAATAAGTTTATCTTAAGGCAGACAGAAACAATAGAACAATGGAATGCAGGCACATACCAATAACAAACCCCATCTCACTATCTAGCAAGGGTCTATGAGACACTCCTGCAATATTCTAGAAATCTGAAAAGTCAAACCATTCATCTTCATACATTTCCTGAGATATATTGCAGACAAATATTACTGTCCCATCTGAAGCCATCCAAACCATTCTCTCAGAATCCCACAAGTATCTGTCCCTCACTCCCAGTGATGGTGAACACCATCTGAGGTGTTCTATCAGATTGAGGTGCAGGCCAGTCAAGTTCCTTCCCCCCAAACTTTCTCATCCATGTCTTTATAGACCATGCTTTGTGCACTGGTCCAAATTATTTGGTGGAGGGGGGATTATGGTGTGGGGTTGTTTTTCAGGGGTTGGGCTTGGCCCCTTAGTTCCAGTGAAGGGAACTCTTACGGCGTCAGCATACCAAGACATTTTGGACAATTTCATGTTCCCAATTTTATGGGAACAGTTTGGGGATGGAAGCTTACTTTTCCAACATGAATGTGTACCAGTGCACAAGACAAGGTCCATATAGACATGGATGAGCGAGTTTGGGGTGGAGGAACTTGACTGGCCTGCACAGTCCTGACCTCAACCCAATATAGAACACCTTTGGGATTAATTAGAGCGGAGACTGCGAGCCAGACCTCTCTTCCAACATCAGTGCCTGACCTCAAATATACGCTTCTGGAAGAATGGTCAAACATTCCCATAGACACACTCCTAAACCTTGTGGACAGTGTTCTCAGAAGAGTTGAAGCTGTTGTAGCTGCAAAGGGTAGGCCAACTGCTATATACGCAATGGACCAAGACTGGGAGGCCATTAAAGTTCATGTGCATGTAAAAGCAGGTGCCCCAGTACTTTTGACAATATAGTGTACATACACATGCTAGGGACAATTTACCGACCAGTATATCTTTGGAGAGTGGGATGAAACCCATGTAAACACAGGGAAAACATGCAAACTCCATGCAGGTAGTGTCATGGTTGGGATTCAAACATAGACCCCTAGTGCTGCAAGACCTTTTTTTTGTATAATTCTCCTTTAAGGGCTAATAGGTGTCCCTCGTTCCTATATCTAAAAGTTGGGAGGTATGCTGAAGTGCTAATCACTAGCCAATCAATAATCATGAGCTTGTCTGAATGGCATTAACATGCTAAGACAGAGATAGGGGAGCTGCTTTTGCTGACTAATATTGATCCTTATGCTGGTTTCTCTGCTTAAAGAATCTTTCACCTGGACCAAGGACATGCATATCAAAGGTTGACATACATGATATGCATATGCTTAGGCCAGATCATTGACAAGGACACGGATGAATGCCCTAGGGCAGTGCTCCCCAACCTTTTTATTGCCGCGGACTGGTCAACATTTGATAATTTTTCCGTGGCCCGCTGAAGGGGGGGGGACATCAATGCAGAGTGCCACAGCGTGCCCCCAATCAATGCAGAGTACCACAGCGTGCCCCCAATAAATGCACAGTGACCAGTGCACTTACCTGATTTGCAGCGGCAGCTTCTCCTCAGTTTCCCTGCGTCTCTTCCCTCCTTCTCCTTGGCCAATGGCATGGGTTCGCCTTTCGGCCAATCAGGAAACGGGTCTCGTAACCACTTCCTGATTGGCCAGGAGAAGGATCCATGTGACAATAGCGAATATTCATTCGCTATTGTCACACAAATGGGTGGGCTCAGGGCGCACTGCTCTGCGCCCCGGGTTTACCCTTTTCTGAAAAACAATTTTTTTTCTAAAATGGAAATAATGTAATGTTCTTTGGGCGGAACGGTACCATTTGATCCACGGACCGGTACCAGTCCGCAGCCCGGGGGTTGGGGATCAATGCCCTAGGGCATTAACAAACTAGTCAGCAATTGTTGCTCTCATTTTTTTTTTCCTGATAGTTTCTCTTGGTTAAGCAGTGGCATCACGATACCTTCCAACTTTTGAACTCGAGAATGAGGGACATTTCAGGGAGACAGTGACCTGTGGCGCACTATGCACACTGCAGAAAAAAGTGGGTGCGGTCAAACATGATAGTGGGAGCGGGCTCACGGTAATGGTTAAACAAAACCTGGGCTTCCTTATACCTATAATATATGCTTTGATTTCTGTGCCACAAGCTGGACTCTCAAGAATACATATAAACCTCAACACAATCATGTAGAAAATACTTCCAATACATCTTGTTTTGAATATACATAACACTTAGGACTTATTCACATTAGTGGTGCTAGGGGTGGTAAAACCGTGGTTCAACCACAGAGTTTTTTCCACCTCGCCAAGTGCTCCGCTTTAGCTGCAGAGGCAGCAGCTAGGGTGTACATATGCTGCACCATGCACAATGTTTTGCTTCATGGCTAAAGCAGGAGTTTTATCCTCTGACACATTGGCAGACAGTACTGCCCACAGACTGTGACCCATTCAATGGCTGAGAGCGCTGACTGGAGTGTTCTGGTGGGGGCCATCAGTCAGAACAAAATAGCACAGCAGGAGAGATCATTGTACTAACGTCAGATAGGTAGTACAGCAGCTTCTCCTGAGCTTTCGGTTCTTTTTCATTCAGCCCTGCTGGGTTGAAAAAAAAAAAAAAACTACTAGTGTGTACTAGGCTTTAGAAAGAGAGATTTGAGAGAGGGAAGGATCACTGTTATATGGAAGGAAGGATCACTATGGTATATGGAAGAATGGAAGAAAGGATCACTTTGGTACATGGAAGAAAAGAAAGAGGGACCACTATGGTATTTGGAAGGGAGGGAGGATCAATATCGTACATGTAAGGAAAGATGGAAGGATCACCATGACATTTGGAAGGCAGGAAGGATCACTATAGTACATGGAGTGCAGGAAGGACCACTGTGACACCAGGAAAGCAGGAAGGATCACTATGGTACATGGGAGAAAAGAAAGAGGGACCACTATGGTACTTGGAAGGGAGGAAGGATCAATATGGTACATAGAAGGCAAGAAGGAAGGATCACCATGACATATGGAAGGCAGGAAGGATCCACGGCGAGCACCTGCCAGGTGGACTAGTGGAGTCAAGTGCCCGAACTTGTTTCAGCACTTTGCTCCGCTGCGGGATTTAACCCAGATTTTCGGGACACTGGGATTTACTTAAAATCCCTGGACAGTCCTGGCGAATCTGGGACGGTTTGGAGGTATGGCATCACTAGGCCAGGGTATCCAGGGCATGGAAAAAAGACCCTAGCTCTTGTAGCTCTGCATGAGGGGGGGCTCAAACCAGCAGCAAGGTGCAAGCTTTTACTATGATTTTTCATATGAATTTCCAGCAAATTTGTAAAAAGTGCAGGCACATTATGAGTTAAATCCAAGGAGGAGCATGACATCTCCTGAACTTATACCTATTATTTATATCTATATCTAACAGGTTTATGCCGAATCATACACTGGCACTAGAGGCTGTGAGAAAGCAGAGAGAGGCACAGAAGGGAACCATGCCAGCTCCTCCCCTCTGCTGCCAATTCAGAGAAGCCTTTGTATTTTGTGAATGAGGTCACATAATACAAAGGCTTCTGTGATTGGGCAGAAGGATGGGGATGGGCAGGTCCTTGTCCCTCAACATTGCAAGGTACCATCAAGGTACCATACATGGGAAGAGGGCTTCTTTGCCTCCCTTTCACAAGGTACCCTCCTAATGTTGAAAGGCTGGTATGGTACAGAAAGGGGAGGAGGGAGGGATGCTCACTGTGTACCGCTTCATCAGGCTGCTTTACTGAACGACAGTAAATAGCCTGAGCAATCTGTGGAAAATAAAACTAAACAGCTCAGACTGTAAGAGAAAGAAGCAGCACAAGGATCTGGTCAGGTACCTTGTCATTGTTCTGCTTCTCCTTTCACTGTCCACTCACAGGCTGGGGGGAAGACAAGACAAGGACAGGAGAAGTTAATAAACACTTATGGGTCTCTAAACTGGGAAAAATCTGATCTCCTACCATACCAGACAGGGCAGTGCTGTGTTAAAGCTGTGTTAACCTCAAAACTGGATAGAGAGTAATACAAATCTTGGGGCAGGTAATGCAGCTCTGATATATGAATTTCATATGTGTCTTCAGCAGAGATGTAACATTTTCAGAAATTTTGACGCCATGAGAAAAAAAAGTATTTTTTCCCTGCTTTTTTTCCAGAAAAACTGAAAAAAGAAATACAGCGTGGAGTAGTTTTACAAATGGAAAGTCATTTTTTACACTGGGAAGGTGAAATGCAAAGTATATAAAAGTATTATGCTTGAAATATAAGCACAGCTTATTCAGTAAACAAACTAAACTTACTTTTTAAAATTGTATTTTTATTTAAAATGGAATAACAAGGACTGTATGTGGTAATAACATTTCAACTATACATGAGAACAGGTAACCACCCCTCTTTCCTTCGTAACAATATAAAAGGTTCCAATATGCATTCCCAGTTATTGACAATGCTGATTCAGAAGGATCACTTTTCTCCTGATTTTCAGGTGTTATTTTTTTTATAAATAAAGTGATTGTGTATTTTTGGGAGGTAGTGGTTTCCATTCCTTGAAGATGCTGCTGGTTAACAAATACTTTGTGATGATCCAGAAGCAGCAGAAAGAGTGTTTTTGGAATGAGAACATTATGGTCTTCATCATTTCATTCCATAATATATTTTTTGGTGTCCTTATGGAACCTCTGGCATGCCAGGATGTGTTTTGTCATCCATGTAGCATTTGGAAAATAATATTTCTTCTCCCAATATTTGCAAATTGCAGCTTTGCTCTCAGCAGAAATTGCACTGTAGAAATGCTTCCAAACTCTAGATGTTGGTCTCACTATTTTACTGAGAGGAGGAAAAGAAAAAACTATTTACTGACCAGATTATAGGGAAACATTATGCTGTGATGGTGGAGAGCATTAACCTCCTAGGCGGTAATCCCGAGCGTGACTCGGGGTTGAATTTTCATTTCAAGAGCGGTAACCCGAGTCACGCTCGGGGTAGAGTTGCAGAGTGCCAGCGGAGCCTCCCTTGGCTCCCAGAAGCATTCCACTTACCTTGTCCCGGCGATCCAGCGATGTCCTTCGCTCCGATCGCCGGGTGACCGGCATCTGACTTCCTGGTTCCGTTCCCTGCGAGCAGAGGCGGCGCACGGGAGCGGAACTGGGCGGGAGTTTTGAAAGTAAATCAAAATAAAAGAGGTGATACACTGTAATCTGATAGGATTACACTGTATCACCACAGATCACCTCAGATCTGACATTACAGTGCCCCTCTCTTCAGTAAACTTGTGATTTGTGCCCAAAAAAAAAAAATATATTATGGCATCAAAAAAGCGCCAGTCTAAACCGCTTTTGGACCAGCTGAGTGACAGCGGCAGCGACAGCGACCCAGAGGTGCTCGCGGAAGTGAGCGATAGCGAGTCATGCGGTGATTTGTCGTCCGACACTGACACTGACACGGATCTGGCAAGTGAGAACGGCGATGACCCTGACCTCAGCGATGTGCGCACTTGGTGCGCTATTGATTGCGATGCGGACCAGGTAGCGCCCCCAAGATTCCCCTTCACCAGATCACCTGGGATGAAGGTAGATGTCGAGCGTGACAATCCTCTGGCCTACCTGCAATTATTCCTCACTGAGGAGGTAATTGAATTAATTGTCGCCGAGACGAATCGCTACCAACAGCAGCAATCTGCAACGCTGCATGCCAGGCTTTCCCGAAGCAGAAGGTGGGAACCGGTAACGAAAGAGGACATGTGGCTGTTTATTGGACTCCTCTTTCTTCAGGGGTTGGTGGGGAAACCGTTCCAAAAATGGTACTGGACCACCAACAGGTTACTGGCCACACCGTTCTTTGGGACCGTGATGTCTGAGTATCGCTTCTCCCTGATTATGAAGTATTTCCACTTCACAAACAATGAGGAATTTGATGAGGCCACGCATCCTGCGCCCAAACTGAAAAAGATCTGGGAGGTATGGCAACTTATTGTGGGAAATTTCCAGCGGACCTACGTGCCAGAAAGGGACATCAGCGTGGATGAGAGTTTGATGACCTACAAGGGTCGCCTAAGTTGGATTCAGTACATCGCATCAAAAAGAGCCCGGTTTGGCATCAAAACATATATGCTCTGCGAGTCTTCCACGGGGTACATATGGAATTCCATAATTTACACCGGCAAAGGCACTAAATTCGACCCCAGGTACAGCAACTATGGGATTGCCACATCATCCGTCCTGACACTTCTTGACCCCTTGCTAAACCAGGGATATTGTTTGACGACGGACAACTTTTATACCTCCCCGGAACTATATGATGTTTTGCTACAAAATAGAACCGACGCATATGGTACCGTTCGGCCTAACCGTCGAGACATGCCATCTTTTTTTGCCAAAAAAAAACTAAAAACCGGAGAAATGGTTGCCTGGCAGAAGGGAAAGATGATGGCAATGAGATGGAGAGACAAGAAGGATGTGTGTCTTATGAGCACTGTTCACACTACCTCCACTGCCACGGTCCATACAAAACGTGGGACTGATGTGCTGAAACCACAGGTCGTAATTGACTATAACAAAACAATGGGAGGTGTGGACAGAGCCGATCAGGCCATGACCTTCTATCCCGCTGTACGAAAACAGCAAAAAAAATACTATAAAAAAATATTTAGACATCTTCTGGAACAATGTCTATGGAACGCTTACATCCTGCACAAAGCCAACAGTGAAAACCCTCTTGCTCATTCCGAGTTTGTCTGGAAGGTGGCTGAGCAGATTTTTGCAAAGTACCAGACACCATCAGGAGTTGAAAATAGACCTGGACGTCGCGCTGTTGACGTGGTCAACCCAGAGCGTCTGACCGGCCGTCACTTTGCAGACTATATTCCGCCAACTGCAAAAAAGGCAGCACCAACCAGGATGTGTGTTGTTTGCTGCTCGAAACGCGATAGAAATGGAAAGAAAGTCCGAAAGGAAACTAGGTTCCTTTGTCCTGACTGTGACGTTGGACTTTGTGTAGTTCCTTGTTTCAAGATTTATCACACGCAGCATTTGTATTGAATTTTCTTTCTTTGACAAATTTCCTTATTTACTGCATTATTGAATAAAATTACATTATTTATGAGATTATAATTCATGATTTTGTGTTTCAAAATTTATCACATCTGGGATGTCTACTAGAGTCTTGTTTTGCTCAAGTTTAAGTCAGTAATTACTAAGAATTGTAGGCCTATAATACATAACACCAAATTTCCATGAAAATAATTGTACCGCTTTTGGTATGAACTTCCAGACATAATCATACCGCCAGGGAGGTTAATAGGAATCATTTAAAGGTTAAAAAAGAACAAATTTGTTATACAAATTTACCCTCTTACCTGTCAGTTAAGGCCTGAGAGGACAGAAACTATTATCTACTGTGTTCCATTCATAGAATATACTCACATGAGATATTTCGGTGTCAGGACACATTTTGCCTAAATATCTTATGCGATCCTGAAGCTGTCAATTCACAATTTTTCAACACCAAAGGTGAAAAGATTCACCAACAAATGCTTCTGAACCCCTCCCACTGCCTATTTTCTCCAGCTCTCTCTGCCCCTGTCTCTTATTTTTTAACTTCAAGCTTCCTCCTGTCACTGAAATAACTAACCTTATTCAGAAAGCTAAGCTTTCTATCTGTCAGTTAGATCCTCTCGCTACTGTCCTGGTTAACTACTTTTGGACCGGGCCTTTTTCTGACACTTATTGTTTACAAGTTAAAATCAGTTTTTTTTGCTAGAAAACTACTTATACCCCCCCCCCCCCAAACATTATATATATATATATATATTTTTTAGCAGAGACCCTAGAGAATAAAATGGAGATGGTTGCAATATTTTTTATCACACCGTATTTGCGCAGCGTTCTTACAAACGCAATTATTTTGGAGAAAAAATAACTTGTTTGAATTAAAAAATAAGAAAACAGTAAAGTTAGGCCAATTCTTTCTATAATGTGAAAGATAATGTTACACTGAGTAAATAAATACCCAACATGTCATGCGATAAACATTGGTACCTAAAAATCCCCATAGGCGACACTTTAAAAATTTCTACAGGTTACCATTTTAGAGTTACAGAGGAGGTCTAAGGCTCAAATTATTGCTCTCACTCTAACGATTGCGGTGATGCCTCCCATGTGTGGTTTGAACACCGTTTACATATGTGGCTACGCGAACCGATGTATAGGTATGCCGATTCATGGGGCCAGCGACCACCATTGCCGCCGGGCACCCGCGATCGCTCCCCACTGAGAGAGAACAACAGTCAGCCATTGTAAACACAGATGACCGTTGTTCTCTCTGAAATGAACACAGAGCTCCTATATAGGATCACAGGTCTCTGTGTTCATTTGCCAAGTCCCTCCCCCCATACAGTTAGAAAACACCCCCTAGGCTCACACTTAACACTTTGGTCACCCCTGGGTTAAACCTTTCCCTGCCAGTGTGATTATTACAGTAACAGTGCATATTTTTAGCACTGATTACTGTAGTAATGTCACTGGTCCCTCCAAAAGTGTCAAAAATGTCAGTTAGGGGTCCGATCTATCTGCCGCAATGTTGCTGTCCTGCTAAAATTGCAGATCGCCGCCATTACTAGTAAAAAAAACAATAAATAAAAATTACATAATACTTTCCCCTAGTTTGTAGACGCGATAACTTTTGTGCAAACCAATCAAAATACGCTTATTGGGGTTTTTTTTTTATCAAAAATAAATATATAGCAGAATACAAATTGGCCTAAAAGGGTGAAAAAAATGATTTTTTAGTTTGTTTTTTTTTTTTTTGGGGGGGGGGGGGGGGAATGTTATAGAGCAGAAAGTGAAAAATATTGTTTTTTTTTTTTATTCAAAAATGTCCCAATTTTTTTTGTTTATAGCGCAAAAAATAAAAAATTGCACAGGTGATCAAATACCACCAAAGAAAAGCTCTATTTACGGGTAAAAAAGGACATCCAATTTATTTAGGTACAGCTTCGCTCGTCCGTGCAATTGTCCGTTAAAGTAACGCAGTGCCAAATCGCAAAAAATGGTCTGGTCAATAAGGGGACAAATCCTTCCGGCCGGGCCAGAAGTGTTTAGTAACCGATACCATACATTCTTCTCTCGTCTCTGGTATTGTTCCCTCATCTTTTAAAACAGCTGTAATAACCCCCATACTTAGGAAACCTGGTACAGACCCCAGTGACTTCAGTAACCTTCGGCCCATCGCCAACCTTCCTTTTCTATCCAAAATCCTTAAAAAACAGTTGCTTCTCAGGTCTATACTTACCTCTTTGACTCTGACTATTTGATCAATTTCAGTCTGGTTTCTGTCCCCTGCACAGCGCTGAAACTGCCTTGGTAAAAATCACAAATGATCTCCTCATGGCAGCTGACTCTGGTCTCATAATTATATTCATTCTCCTTGATCTGAGTTTGACCTTTGATACTATTTCTTATAATATCCTCTGATTGACAGATTAGCCTCTATTGGATTCACTGACACACCGATGGACTGGTTTAAATCCTATTTTTCTGGTTGTACTTAATTCATCCAACTCAAATCTTTCAAATCTCAACCATCTCTACTCTCTACTGGTGTGCCCCAGGGTTCTGTTCTGAGGCCCCTTCTGTTCATAATCTTCCTTCTTCTTCTTGGTATCATATTTTGTAAATTTAACAACCACTTCAATTGCTATGTGGATGGCACCCAGCTCTACCTGGTTAAAACATAGTGTTGCAGCGCTGCTCTTACTAATAAGCTAACTAATGCAAATAATATCAATGTGCAACATAATATAGTGATATACTAAAAAAGTGCAAAGTAGGCTGAATTTGTGCAAAATATACCAATGTGCAAATATGACAATCCAAAATAGGTGATTTCATAAATAATTAAATACTAAAAAATTGTCCATATAATCATTAAAGTGTCCATCCAGTGCAGAAAAAAGTGCTTCTGTGCTTCACTAATATACCCGTACGGGGTGCTCCCCCTGTGGTTTTCTACTTACCACAAAGCGTAAGGTATGCAGGCATTCGGTGTAAATCCTGTAGTGTAGTCACAATCTTTTCCGGTCACAGCTTGGGATACACACTTCTGTGGGAGAGATCCTTGGAGCTGGTTCTTCTTCTATTGCAAATTTCCTCATAGGGATAATAAAGAGCTATCCATGGTGAAGTACGTATGAGTAAAGAATTTATTCTTAGAGAAGCTTACTTACAAACACAAAAAACTCTAGGCAGATAGAGCACAGCTCGGTGGTACGCGGCTCCCACGGCGTGCGCTTCACCGGCCGGAAGTGATGTCAAGGTACGCTCAGCTACTTGCAAGACGCGTTTCGCCATCCAATCATGTTGTCTTCTGTAGCTCAGGTCTACCTGTCCAATAAACCTACTACCTCCCTTACACCCAAATCCCTTACAGACTGTTTACAGGAAATTAAATCCTGGCTTTCTTCTAACTCTCTCAAATAAACAGTGATAAAAACAAGGTTCTCCTCATTGGCACTAAATCTACCCTGACAAAGCTTAATAGTTGTTCAGTTAATATTGATCACTCCACAGTCTTTCCCTCCCCTCAGGTAAAGAGCCTAGGTGTCATCCTTGACAATACACATCTTTCAAAGTCCATATCAGTAATGTTACTCGGTCAGTATATTTCCATTTACGCAAGATTAACCACTTGCCGACCAGTCACGTTGACTGTACTGCGGCAAAGTGGTTCGTTATCGTCTGGCGATGTAAACCTACGTCACCAGACATTCCCCTCTCTCGGCGGAGCGTGCGCGCTGCCGGAGGCTCGCTCCCGCTGTATTCAGTTACAGCGGGAGTTGGGCCAGGGGAGGAGCGGCGGTGGTCACCGCCGCTCTTCCCCGATCGTCTGGGAATTGAGTGTGGAAATCCGCCCGCTTGTGTAAACACAAGCGGGCGGATCTCCTAAGTGACAGACAGGGTCAGATTGCAGGGTTCAGCATAGCTGAACCTGCGATCTGTCCCTGTGTCACTCAGTCACCCCCCCACATACATCAGTAAGCACCAGGCATACATTAACCCCTCCCTCTCCAATAAAAATTAACCCCTTCCCTGCCAGTGTCATTTTTACAGTAACAGTGCATATTTATAGCACTGATTACTGCAGTAATGTCACTGGTAACCCCAAAAATGTCAAAAATGTCAGTCAAGGGTCCGATCTGTCCGCCACAATGTCGCAGTCCTGCAAAAAAAATCGCAGATCGCCGCCATTACTCGTTAAAAAAAACACCAAAAATGACAGAAATCTTTCCCTTAGTTAGTAAACGCAATAACTTTTGCGCAAACCAATCAAAATACGCTTATTGCGATTTTTTTTTCAAAAAATATGTAGCAGAAAAAAATTGGCCTAAAATGATAAAAAAATTAGATTTTTACATTTTTTTGGGGGGGGGGGAATTTCATATAAAAAAATGTGAAAAATATTGTTATTTTTTCAAAATTGTCGCTCTTTTTTGTTTTTTACCGCAAAAAGTAAAAATCGCACAGGTGATCAAATACCACCAAAAGAAAGCTCTGTTTGTGGGAAAAAAAGGACGTAAATTTCGTTTGGATACGACGTTGCATGACCGCGCAATTGTCAGTTAAAGTCGCACAGTGCCGAATCGCAAAAAGTGGCCCAGACGTAAGACAGCAAAATCCTCCGGTGGTAAAGGGGTTAATCGCCTCCATCGATTCTTCACACCCAACAGCACTGCCATTCTTGTTCACAATCTGGTCACTTCCTGCCTAGATTATTTTAATTTTCTTTTTTGTCTTCCTTTCAAGTTCCTCCATAAACTACAACTGGTTCAGAAATCTTTAATCACATCACTTCTGTCCTTCAGCACCTCTACTAGGATCTGGTCAAATATCCTATTGATTTCAAGATTCTGTTACTTACCTTTAAGGTCATTCATAACTTCAATCCTCCGTAGCTTTTTGAACTCCTGCATATTAACAGACCCTCCTGTACTCTCAGGTCTTCTTCTTCTATCCTTCTCAATGTTCCATCCGTCCGCTTGACCGCTATGGAACTGAGAGCCTTTAGCTGCTCTGTCCCTCAACTTTAAAACGCCCTTCCTCCTGATATCCACAAATATCAATTTCCTACCTATCTTCAAATCATGACTTAAAGCTCATCTCTTTAAACTAGCATATTCTATCTGACTTGTTTTTGTAATGTATTGTTTAACCACTTTACCGGTGCTCACTAGAGCTCTACTGCGGCAAAGTGGCTCGATAACGTCTGGCGTCGTAGACCTACGTCGCCAGACACTCCCCTCTCTCGGCGGCACGTGCGCGCCGCCGGAGGCTTGCTCCCACTTTATTCAGTCACAGTGGGAGTCGGGCCAGGGGAGGAGCGGTGGCGATCGCCGCTGCTCTTTCCCGATCGTCGGGGAATCGAGTGTGTTTAGACGGATCTCCTAAGTGACAGGCAGGGTCAGATTGCA
Source organism: Pelophylax lessonae (assembly GCF_965119305.1). Lineage (NCBI taxonomy): Eukaryota > Metazoa > Chordata > Amphibia > Anura > Ranidae > Pelophylax > Pelophylax lessonae. The sequence continues at coordinate 124,721,281 of NC_138768.1, forward strand.
GGGTTCAGCATAGCTGAACATGCGATCTGTCCTTGTGTCACATAGTCCCCTCCCCCCACACACGTCAGTAAGCACCAGGCATACATTAACCCCTTGATCACCAATAAAAATTAACCCCTTCCCTGCCAGTGTCATTTTTACAGTAACAGTGCATATTTATAGCACTGATTACTGCAGTAATGTCACTGGTACCCCCAAAAGTGTCAAAAATGTCAGTCAAGGGTCCGATCTGTCCGCCGCAATGTCGCAGTCCCGCAAAACAAATCGCAGATCGTCGCCATTACTCTTTTTTTTTTACTACGTTAAAAAAAAAAACACCAAAAATTACAGAAATCTTTCCCTTAGTTAGTAAACGCAATAACTTTTGCGCAAACCAATCAAAATACGCTTATTGTGATTTTTTTTAACAAAAATATGTAGCAGATAACAAATTGGCCTTAAATGATAAAAAATATTGATTTTTACATTTTTTGGGGGGGGGAATTTCATATAAAAAAATGTAAAAAATATTGTTATTTTTTCAAAATTGTCGCTTTTTTTTTTGTTTATAGCGCAAAAAGTAAAAATCGCACAGGTGATCAAATACCCCCAAAAGAAAGCTTTGTTTGTGGGATAAAAAAGGACATTAATTTTGTTTGGGTATGGCGTTGCATGACCGCGCAATTGTCAGTTAAATTTGCACAGTGCCGAATCACAAAAAGTGGCCCAGACGTAAGACAGCAAAATCCTGGTGGTTAAGTAATGTATATTTATTGCATTTATTTATTTTTTTGTTGTCCTGTTGCTATTCTTGTAAGGTGACTTTGGATGTTCTGAAAGGGGCCTATAAATAAAATGTATTATTATTATTATTATTATTATGTACAAAACGACTTGGTATTTTGCTGTATTAAATGTTAGTTACGATACAGTAGTACTGTCATTCCCAGTACTTGAAGCTAATGTTTAAAAACTGTATCTTGCTGTGTCTGCTGTTACACAGAGCTCACAAAACATTTGTGGTGTTACTAAACCCAGGACCCAGCATTCACTATATCTGGTCTCACACAGTACACAGAACATGGAAATGCAATTATTTTAGTAAATATAAACTGCTACAGTATATGTCGGCGTATAATACGACCCCCTCATTTTCCAATTAAAAAATAGGTTTTGGGCTATACTTGCCGTATAAGACTACCCCCCACCCCATGATGGAGTCTTGTCTAGCAGCCATTTACACCCACTAATTAGGCAGGAGTATAAAATGTGAACCTTAAGAGGACTCCAGGTTTAGGACTACCTGGAAGAAGAATCTGTACAGTTTTCCCCTGGGAATTCATAAACCCTGACTTGCATAAATATGGGAATGCTTAAAACTGAACTCTGGCCAGATATAAAACAGGGATGCAGATTATTTGTAAATTGTATGTTGTATTTGTAAGTGCAATTAGTATAAATAGCTTAATATACCTAGATATCTGCTTCTCTATATAATAATCAGAAGGTCAGCACTGGGAGTCTAGCAGGCTTTGATACAGATAGCATCAGTAAGAACAGAAATTGTCTGTCAGCCTGCTGGATTATTTACCATAGCTTCGGCTACATACAGTATACCGCACTGAGCCAATCATGGCGAGCGATGTATTCTAATAATAAATACAAAGCTAGCTCGGATTGGTTGAGTCAGAGGTTGTGAAATTATCAGCCTGCCTCTCTGACTCCGCCAATGTGAGCAGGCTTTGCATTCATTAATAGAATACATCGCTTGCCGTGATTGGCTCAGCGCAGTATACTGTATGCAGCCCGCGTTACGGTACATATATTATTACTGCACAGATTAGGGACGTTCGTTTTGGGTCAGCTTGGTAGTCCTAAACCTGGAGTTCTCTAAGGTTCACATTTTATACTCCGCGTATAAGACCCCCCCCCCCCCCCCCGATTTTTAGGGGATGTTTGTAAGGTTAAAAAGTCATCTTATACACCAGCATATACAGTTAATACCTTTTCTCATCAGCAGTAAATAGCAATCCTATGACTTCTATCAGTGTCTGGTCAAGCACTGGTAAAAGCTTGTAGGAGGAGTTTTCATTCTCCTCTGACTGTCCCGTGAGGCTGCATGGCCCCTGACCATCTGTGTAGATATTGCTGATTACATGCACTCTCTCCACAAAAAAAAAAAATAAAGGAATCTCAAGCAATATACGCCAAACTGAGTATGTGCAGCTTGCCCCTAAGGCTTTAAACTATCAGGAGATGGATTTGGGACAGTGGAAGAAGGGGAGGATCAGAGAAGACAAGATTAAACAACCTTTTTACACAATGCAGAGGGCTAACGCCTTAAGTTACACACTGAGTATAATAAGCATTCTTTACTGCATATGCACACTGATTTTACTGTTGTGGGTTTAGTAACACTTTAAGCTTTAGGGGAATCATACAAAATAAAAACGTAAGTGGGTCATAATCTTTTATTGCTAAATACTCATCTCAATTGCGCAGACACAGGTAAGTGCCTCTTCCTAATATTTATTTTTCTACTGAATTTTGTGGTTTCACTGGAATTCTCTTTTAAGGAAATTAATTTTGCAACAGGCTTTCAGCTTGTGTTGAGAGCACTTGTTAAGTGGCTGCCAAAAGCTAAATGTGGTTGCTGAGTCACTGCTTGGAGCTCACAGTTATACAATATAGACTGAAGTGTGTTGTATATAGAGGGGCCGGCAGAGAACATTCTTGGTGAGCTATGTGCACATATTAGTTGGTGGTAGAGTGTGACTTTAAGGGGTAGTTCACTTGCATCCCAAATCATATGATGCATCATAGTGTAAGCAGGTGTTGGTAGGGTACCGTGTAATGTACTTCTGCTGTTGTGTTAATTGCACTGTGCAGCTATGTAATTAGTTCAGACTGCCAAGGATAAGAAGAGGTTAACTATCTCTAGACTCTTTCCTGGGCTTTCTGGGTCCTGCCACTTGTTGTAAGCATCATAAATACAAGGGGAGGGCTTGGAGCTGCTCTCTTCCACATGGGATTTCAGAGGAAGGACTGCTGCATCACGTATTCCTACTAGAGCACCTGGCCCCTCCTGGGTCGCCATTCTGGGATTCTCCTTGGAACTAGGACTTGTCTTGACTTGAGCTAAATGGACTTTCTTCGGAGAAGGTGTGAACTTTGTTTCATGCACAGTGTGCTGTTGAACTGTGCTTCTGCATGCTCTGTAAGGTTTGAAAACTTTTTCATGGCTTATCTGAAGTCTTTAAAAGTCTTTAAAAGTGAATCATGAAGGTACATGGTGTATCTAGAATAACAGGACCTGTAAAACACACACGGGCTCGAAGAGGAAGGAAAAGAAGGCCGCCACAAATGGTTAACTTAAAAAAGGAAGGAATTAGTTGCTATGGGTAACAACAAACTGGTGAGAAGAACAGCAGCCAGCCAGCCAGCGGGGAGTCCAGCAGCATAGGTGAGAGGTCCTCTGGTTTCGAGGGGATCAGTGCTCTTACTCCCTCCCTAGTGGTTGGTTCCCCAAAAACAATTGGGACTGAATCTACAGTGCGGAGACCCCATCTATCCAGCCAGATGGTATGGGAGAGTGAGGGAGTAAATTACGTGCATGCATGAGGTCTGTGCTATATGCACGGCGAGACCCCATTCTGTCACTGGGAGTGAGGTGGCAGGGGTATGCTGGACTGTTGGAGTGGGTATAGGCTCAGCAGTGTCCCTCCTAAATGCAACATTAATCAGACGTAGGTGTGTAGTGACATGGAACTAATCACTTCACAGAGGAACTCTGTATGTTACACAGCTGCACACAGTACACAGCTCATCTCGAAGCCATAGTTCCACCTTAATGTTGACTTTCACATGACCGCAGCCCCGCCTGGTCCTGGGCATTGATGAGCGTGCAAACAGAGGTACTCCTGCATGCAGGTCGAGGAGGAAAAAAATATTTCTGCACCCGTTGCTGTCTCCCGCCAGCTGACAGTTCTTAAATAGCTAAGGGGCGGGACCTCCCAGTGATATCAGCAGGTGCCCCTGCCCCCTTGTGACGTCATCGACCAGTGAATGCTGGTATGGTTTGGGGGTCTCCCACACTGTTATTTCTCATTACATTTGTGTTAAAAACTGATGAGATGTGCAATTTAGATGCGTTCCTATAGAAGGCAATGAGCCTGGAATTCGAATCTGAACTGCACCGCAGTGCTCCAAAAAAAAGTACCTTTTTCAAATTTCCAGCGAATTCGCACTGCCACTGCACTGCGTATATGTGAACCAGCTCCATAGAAGTTTGGTCCACATGTCATGTAAATCGGATACGGTTCAAAACCCATCCAATTTGCATATATGTCCCTCTCGTCAAAGTCACATCAAGTAGTACTCAAGTCGCCAGCAAATTGCCAGGAAATGGTCTGGCAAAGTCGCACCATAAGTCATTGTCAGTGTAAACCTAATATATTGCAAACTGCACCCCAAAGAGAAAAGAGCATAAGGACGTAAGCAATAAAACTTGTTGTTGAGGGTGTCATAAATAGGCAGTTGATCTGTAGTTTTACCCCATCTCCTAACTACCCCCTTAAAGTGTAATTTCACCCAAAAGGGGAAGTTCCACCTAAAGTCCTCCTCTACCTAATTTGGCATATTATTATTATTATTTTTTTTTTTTTGGGGGGGGGGGGGGTAGACCTAGTTTTCACAGGTACCTGCTCCCACTTCCGCTGGGATTGCCTAAGTTAACTGAGCAGTTAACTGCCCCCCTTAGCCCGCAGTCTTCTGGTACACGTCACAGGTCATAAAAGGCTGCGGGACCATTCACAAAGTACAGCATGGCTTATGCATGCACAGTAGTAGGTCGGCTGTGAAGCCACAAGCTGTCACAGCCAGTTTCCAATACTAAGAATGCTGGCACTGGGAACCTGAAGGCTAATGAAGAACTAGCCTGGGAGAGGGCGGTGCTTGATTCATGGACAGGTAAGTGTCCTTTTATTAAAAGTCAGTAGTTACAGGTGAAGAACCGATTTAAGGCCCCTTTTCACACGGGTACAGTCAGTTTAGCCACGTTGAAAACGTATCAGTTATCATCCTTTGCTTCATCCTTCTTCATCCATCTTAAGTTCCGTTATATTCCGTTTACATCCAACATCCGTTAACATCCGTTAATTTACACGTTTACATCCGTTCTCATCCGTTTTTGCATCTGTTTCAATCCGTTTACAGCAGTTTCTGTGGCTTTTATAACATTACCCAGAAAGCATTGCTCCTCCCATGCTGTATTGCAGTTTTCAGTGAGTGACTTGTCCTTGCTGTGTCCTTGCTGTGTCCTTGCTGTGTGTGCTATCTGCTATCTGCTTTGTGCGATTTTTATTAAATCTTTTCATGTGACAACACTGAAGAAATTACACTTTGCTACAATGTAAAGTAGTGATTGTACAGCTTGTATAACAGTGTAAATTTGCTTTCCCCTCAAACACACAGCCATTAATGTCTAAACCGCTGGTAACAAATGTGAGTACACCCCTAAGTGAAAATGTCCAAATTGGGCCCAATTAACAATTTTCCTTCCCTGGTGTCATGTGACTCATTAGTGTTACAAAGTCTCAGGTGTGAATGGGGACTCGGGAGCAGGTGTATTAAATTTGGTGTTATCGCTCTCACTATCTCATTCTGGTCACTGGAAGTTCAACATGGCACCTCATGGAAAAGAACTCTCTGAGGATCTGAAAAAATAAATTGTTGCTCTATATAAAGATGGCTTAGGCTATAAGAAGATGGCCAAAACCCTGAAACTGAGCTGCAGCATGGTGGCCAAGACCACACAGCGGTTTAACAGGGCAGGTTTCACTCAGAACAGGCCTCGTAATGGTCCACCAAAGAGGTTGAGTGCATGTGCTCAACGTCATATCCAGAGGTAGTCTTTAGGAAATAGACATATGAGTGCTGCCAGCATTGTTGCAGAGGTTGAAGGGGTGGGGGGTCAGCCTGTCAGTGCTCATTCCATACGCCGCACACTGCATCAAATTGGTCTGCATGGCTGTCGTCCCAGAAGGAAGCCTCTTCTAAAGATGATGCACAAGAAAGCCCGCAAACAGTTTGCTGAAGACAAACAGACTAAGGACATGGATTACTGGAACCATGTCCCGTGTTCTGATGAGACCAAGATAAACCTATTTGGCTCAGATGGTGTCAAGCCTGTGTGGCGGCAACCAGATGAGATGTACAAAGACAAGTGTGCCTACAGTCAATACCATGGATGGGAGTGTCATGGTCTGGGGCTGCATGAGTGCTGCCGCCACTGGGGAGCCACAGTTCATTGAGGGAACCATGAATGCCAACATGTACTGTGACATACTGAAGCAGTGCATGATCTCCTCCTTTTGGAGACTGGGCCGCGGGGCAGTATTCCAACATGATAACGACCCAAAACACACCTCCAAGACTACCAATGCTTTGTTAAAGAAGCTGAGGATAAAGGTGATGGACTGGCCAGGCATTTCTCCAGACTTAAAACCTTTAGAGCCCCTGAGGGGCATCCTCAAAAGGAAGGTGGAGAAGTCTCCAATCTCCACCAGCTCTGTAAAGTGTCGCCATGGAGGAGTGAAAGAGGACTCCTGTGGCAACCTGTAAAGCTCTGGTGAACTCCATGCCCAAGAGGGTTAAGGCAATGATGGAAAATAATGGTGGCCACACAAAACATTGACACTTTGGGCCCAATTTGGACATATTTCACTTAGAGGTGTACGTTTAGACATTAATGGCTGTGTGTTGAGTTATTTTGAGGGGACAGCAAATGTACACTATTATACAAGCTGTACACTCACTACTTTACATTGTAGCAAAGTGTAATTTCTTCAGTGTTGTCACATAAAAAGATATAATAAAATATTTACAAAAATGTTAGGGGTGTACTCACATTTGTGAGATACTGTCTGTGTGTATGTATGTATATATGTATATATATATATATATATATATACAGTATATATATATATATATATATATATATATATATATATATTTATTGTATATATACATTGTGTGTATATATATATATATATATATACAGTATATACAGTATATACACACAGTATAAACATATATTATTTTCTGGGTCTCATGGAGGTAGGTAATTTTCAGTAGACCATAACAAAAAAAATGACACTTGATAAATGAGTGTCTTCTTACCTCAAGGTCGCTAAGAGACGTTCATCTGCAGGTACACATCTTCTCATGTTGGTTTGTCTTCGCTGCAGCCGTGGGTACAGCTGGTCCAGTAAGTAGTCGAATGTGCCTATGGTCATCCTAGTGAAGTTGAAAAACTTTGTAGGATACTGTTGGAGATGTGCGTAGTGAGGAGCCACAAAAACAAATTAAAAAAATGTGAGGGGTTTACTCACTTTTGTGAGATACTGTTTAGCAAGGTTTCTAGGCCTATGGCCTGATGCGGATCTGCCATTCGTATCGGAAACCTTGCCAGCCCATGTGAACTGAGTCCCCAGGTGTGACAACTGAAGCAGTGACCACTCCGGCATCTTTTTTTGTAGTTTTTATTATGTATTTATTTTATTATAAATTAAGGGGATGGGAGAAGGGAATAAGTGGGATCCTCCTTTTGGCTTGAACTAAGTACAATTGGGACTTCAATCCTACAAAATGCCCATTGGCGCTCCCTTGATGCCAGCCGGCGCCAGCAAACGCTCACTGACTCTGAGAACACTCTGTATAACAGATGAAGTGTTGAATCCCCGACCTTTAGTCCAGTAGATCCAAGACTAAGAATTGCAGTAATTCTGACACTGTTTCACTGTGTAAGTCTCTGAATACTTTCCCTCGCCTGGCACAGCTTGAGGTAGTATTTTGTAGAACTCAAAACAGCTATAACTGTAGTTGACACACCCTTTACTACTTGAACTCTTCACTGACTATGTACCCCCTTTACAACTTCAGGGTCCTCAACCTAGGTACCCCCTTTACAGCTAGCTGACATTGGATCCCAGAACCTCTTCCGGAGTGGTCCCCTCTGACTCTAGGCAGACCCCCAGGGGCAATCCGCAGTACTCACGACCTGTGTAGGCTTTCCTGGGACTGGACCCCTCTCTCTCTCCGCAGGCTCTCGGCACACCGGATCCCCTCAGCTCAACTTAGCACTCTCTGGATTCTCAGTCGACACCCCGAGACATCCACCTTCCTCAGACAGGAGGAGAGACAGCTGCACTCTCCTTCCTGGGACTCTGCTCCCGCCAAAGACACCGTGCCACGCACTTCCCCCCAAACTTATACCCACTCCCAGAATCCCTTGCAGCATAATCAGCCTTCTGGGGTAGTTAAAAGCTGGGATGTGTCCCCTGATTGGGCTTCCCACACTGCCCTATGAGAAGCCTCTCACAGGAGCCAGTGGGGATACTTTTCCCCTCAGCAGGCACATCTGGAAGCCCTGACACCCTGACTAGTTAAATCACAGCCCTGCTGTTTGGCAGACAAGGCCCACTATATATTTACCTAGCACCTATGTGTAGGGTGCTACACCGTGTATATATTTCATTTCTTCAGTGTTGTCACATGAAAAGATATAATAAAATATTTACAAAAATGTGAGAGGTGTACTCAATTTTGTGAGATACTGTATATACAGTATACATATATGTGTGTGTATAATAAATATTGTATCCATCTTATCCATCTACAATCGCTCTTTGCTAGACAATATAAAATGGGATAGAACCCTGGGAACAAAGAACACGGAGGAAAATTGGGAGTGCTTTATGAGCATACTAAATAAAGGGATTGGCCAGTGCATTCCAAAGGGGAATACATTTAAAAGAGCAAAAATAAACCCAGGATGGCTAAACTCCAACATAAAAATGCATATTAATACTAAAGAAAAGGCCTTCAAAAAATACAAGGCAGAGGGGTCATTGGCAGCTGCAGGCATCACCTGCGTACAATTTTTTAGAGCCAACAGTTAGCTTTCTTGTACTAACAACCAATGCAGCTAAGCAGCCACTTGGCTGTTATTACAAGCAGCGAGAGGGGACGTCCCCCCCACTCCTGCCACCTTCTGCTGCTCCGCCCACGTCCACCAGCTGGCGTGAAACCTGAGCAAAGCCAGAATCGGCTTTGATCGGGTCTCCGATGTGTTAACCCAGAAGCAACGTCATAATGTCACTTCCGGTTTACTCGGCAGCCAACGGTGCCAGTTTAAAAAAAATCCAAAGTATTAAAAAACGCCGATCTTGGCATTTTGAATACTTCCAAGTGCAGAAGAGGGGTTTGGCATCTTTCATACCCAGATCCCTCCATAAAGAGTACCTGTCACTGCCTATTACTGTCACAAGGGATGTTTACATTCCTTGTAAAAGCAATAAAAGTGATCAGAATTTTTTTAAAAGGACAGTATAAAAAAAAATAGATCAATAAACAAATAAATAAATAAGAAAAAACTTTTTTTTAAAGCACCCCATTCCTCTGTGCTCATGCGCCAAACCAAACTCATGTGTAAGTCACGCCTGCAAATGTAAACAGTGTTCAAACCACACATGTGAGCTAATGCAACGATCGTTACAGGGAGAGCAATAATTCTAGTGCAAGACCTTCTCTGTAACTCTAAACAGGTAACCATTAAAAATGTTTACAGCGTCGCCTATGGAATTTTTTAAGTCCTGTAATTTGTCGCCATTCCATGAGTGTGTGCAATTTTAAAGCATGACATGTTAGGTATCTCTTTACTCGGCATAACATCATCTTTTACATTATACAAAAAAAAATTGGGTTAACTTTACTGATTAGTTTTTTTTTAATTCGCTGAAATATGTTTTTTTCCAAAAAATTGCATATGAAAGACCGCTGCACAAATACAGTGTGACATAAAATATTGCAACAAGCGCCATTTTATTTTTAGGGGTCTCTGCAAAAAAAAAAAAATATATATATATATATATATATATATTTATATCATGTTTTGGGGTTCTAAGTCATTTTCTAGCAAAAAATACTGATTTTAACTTGTAAGCAACAAATGTCAGAAATAGGTCTGGTCTTCAAGTGGTTAGGACAATTTTGAAGAGAAGAATACCGGTAACTATAGGGATCTAGAGGAAGTAAGCTACACATCATGAATGACAGAAAAGACAGAATTGTGAGCAGATAGGCACATAGCAGGAAGGCTGTCTCTGGTAATCAAAGGCAATTTTCATGTCTGACTGCAATAGATCTTCAATAAACCACAAAATCCAATACACCAAAGTTAGGTGATACTGTATATGACAGCTGCTTATGACATCACATACTGTACATGTGAAATGCTGCAGTCACTGTACACATCTCTATTGCTATTTGCATACGCCTTATTAGATTGCCGCATCTAATGCAGTCAGTGATCTGGTCTAATGAGATTTCTTGAAATGAGAAGGAGGATCAGTTGAAGGATTAATCCATTTAAGCACCACCTGCCCCGTGACTGTGTTTGTGTCTCTTTGTATGTTTGCGTGTTTATATATTATTGATAAAAAGAACCATACAGATCTTTTTTTTTTTTTTGGGTTCCTGTTTGGCAGTTCCTGCTAATGGCAGAGAGACTAATAACAAGACTGTGGTTTTTATTTCTTTTGGCAGAAAAACAAAACACCTCATTAGCACTGTGGCCTGGAATAATTAATTTCACAATGCCCGAGGGAGCTCTACATGGCATACAAATGACTTCTCTTGTGTTTCGGGAGAAGAGAGAGGAATTTCGCCCATTTGTCCAGCACAAGTGCCCCTTCACAGGGATCATTGTTGTTTGCATTGCCATTGACTGGTGTACACCATGGAGAATGAGGAGACAATGACTTGTGTGTGACAAAGGAACCAGATTTCATTTGGAGTCATTGGTTTCCATGGAGCCCTACTTCAACCATTATTTTCAACCTGTCAGTAAAAACACAAGGGTCCTTCAAAGGCAAAGCAAAAACCTTACTAAACTTAATGAATGTCTTATGTCAGAGGCCCCAAGACTGCCTTGATCCATTCACACCATCTTGTTATGTAATTCAACCTACTGAAACTAGTACTTGGACTCTTTTGAGATGTAACCTTTAGGTCACTGCTTTGATGGTCTATTACAGAAGCTGCATTTTCCAGACCCACAAGGGCGAAGGGCTACCCTACCACTGTCAAATCGCACTGTCACAGACAGATGGCTAGGTCATTGCTGGATACCTGAACTCAGTAATGTTTGTTATCACTACATGGCATCAGGTTGGTCTCATTAAAGATTGCTGCTTTTTCTTTTTTATTACCCAATGGTAAAATTAAACACAAATACATGAGGTAAGATCTAAAGATCTTTCATTACATACCTTATTTTAGCACAAGTGATTTCATCACTGGGTCTCTATGCTTCTCTTGCAAATCAGGCAGCTAATGGCTGGTTGATAGAGGTGAGCTTGAGCGTTTTTGGATTTTCTTCCAAACCCACGTGTCTGAGCCCACCAGGAAGCTGTCATCTGGGCCATTAGAGGTGACAACTTTCTGATGAGCTCATCCATGTGGGTTCTACTGGTGGAAGGAGCCAACAAGGTCCTGTACTTTCTGAAAATATCACCACACTCTTCTTCAGTACTTCTTCCCCAAGCCCATGGTCCACATGCAAGCATTGAGCAGGCTTTTAGAAAACATTATACAAATATCAAAATACCTTCATGGGGGGGGCGTGGCCTGACCGTGATGGTGTGAGGACGCATCTCGTGTGAGCTCCTGCTTCCCTGAGCCTGCCGCTTGACCTGTAGCAACCACCGATCATCTACTTACCTTCTGGCGATGCCACCAAAGAAGCGACCGTCCTCCCAGCCCCCCGGTGGGCTCTCTACACGCTCCACGGACCTCCGCGATCTCTTCTCAGCAACCCCTCGGAGCCGCCGCGAGGCGGCCAAGATGGCGGCGCCCCGATCCTCTCCGGCCTCCACGCTGCTCCCGGGACCACCTTCCTCCTCTGGCATACAGCTATCCCAGGTACAGGGGCGCAGCCCCAACCCCTTCTTGCCGTATACTGCGGTGTCACCTCACTCCACAGACTCTGGGGACACGGAGGAGGACTGGGACTGGAAGGCCCACATTAAGGCCTTGCCGACCAGGACGGAGATTGTGCACCTGATCACCACTACGGTGGAGCAGTCGGTCACTCAGGCATTGGAGGGGCTGAGGGCGGACACTGAGGCTCTGGGACACAGGGTGGCTTCCCTGGAATCCGGCCAGGATGATATACTGCATTCCCTGTCCTCCTTTCGGGAGGCTGCTAGCACGCATGACACTGTCCTTAATACACTTATGGATCAGCTTGATGATTATGAGAACAGGGACAGACGCCAGAACATCCGCATTCGGGGGCTCCCTGAAGCCACCAGAGCTCCTGACCTGGTCCCCTCTGTTCAGGGTATTTTTCGCCAGATTTTGGGAAACAGAGCCCCTGATACCATTGACATTGACAGAGCGCACAGGGCCTTGCTTCCCCCACCAAAAGAGGGGGAGCCACCCCGGGATGTCATATGCAAACTTCATAAGTATGCTGTGAAAGAGGACATTATGAAGGCTGCACGGTCTATGGATGTGATCGACTTTGATGGCGCACAACTTTCTTTGTTCCCCGACCTGTCTAGGCGGACACTTATGCAACGGCGCTCCATGCGCCCCCTACTGGATACCTTACGCTCTCACCAGGTGGTGTATCGCTGGGGATTCCCCTTCCGCCTCACTGCCTCCAGGAATGGCAAGTCGGCCGTTCTCCGCACCAAGGATGACTTGCAACGCTTCTGTACTGCCCTGGATGTCCCCTTGACAGACTTTCCTGACTGGAGACTGCAGAGTGCTCTCCCCTTGCCGCAACGCCCTGAGCGGTGGCAGCAGGTCGCCTCGCAAGGTGGGAAGCGTCGCGGAGGTTCGCGACGGGGCTCCGCCCGGGCCTCCCAGCACGACTGAACGTTGCTCGCTCTCGCTAGAGACTTGCCGGATGGTGGACTCAACTCAACTTCTGCTGCTAAGGGGGGCTTGTCTAGGTCCCCCTGTTGTTATGGTGGTATTTGCACTATGTTGTTAAATATGCTTGACTTATATATTGACGGGTTCGGGGTGGGTTTTTTCCCCCCTGCGGACTGGGGCTGACCCGGGGCCCTCAGGGGCCGTGGGTCCCCCCCAGCCTGGCTACAGGTCATGTTTGCTTCATTGTTGATGTTCAATGGCTCGGAGATGCATTGCTCCTCTCACTGGTGGTTCAGTCACTACCCCGCAGTAGGTGGCCCCGTGGGTCTGGGTAATCCCGAGTCCTTGAGGGTTTTTTTCTCCCTTCTTTTTTTGGTTATGGTTAGTTGGAGCTGCCCCCTCTTTTTTGAGGTTGAGGGGGCGTGTCCCTTCGGGATGGCTCTCCATGCTGGGGATGGTTTTTGTCTCCTGCTCTCTCTTTTCTACTCATTGTTTCCACTGTCCTATTCTCTCTGTCTGTCTCCCCCCTGCCCTCTCCCCTCTTTTTCCCATCCCCTTCTCTCTTTTCCTTTTCTTGGGTGGTCTGGGGGGGGGCCTGAGGCCCACGGTGGAGGTGTGGAGCAATGCGTCTTGGAGTTCTTTTTGCTTCCCTTGCTGATCGGGGCTAGACCTTTGATCGCATGTTGTTTACCGGTTCTTGCCGACTGCCCATCGCTGTTTTATGGCTGATGTACTGCGAGTGACCTCGTACAATGTACGGGGGCTTTGCTCTCCCAATAAGAGGGGAAGGATGTGGCAGGAACTGCGTCACTTGCGCCCTGATATGCTTTACTTACAAGAGACGCACTTCACTGCCTCCTCCACTCCCCGCTTACCTACCCAGATGTTTTCCCAGTGGTATCATAGTGTATCCCCAATTGCCAAAGCCAGGGGGGTTGCCATAGCCATCCACAAACAATGTCCCTTTGTACTCATGGACTCCCTAACGGATCCTGAGGGGCGCTTCCTATTTCTGAAGGGCACGATCCATGGCCACACGTACACTCTTGCTAATGTGTATGCGCCTAACTCTAGAACAGTCTCCTTTTTGTCCTCAACCCTTGCCAAGCTCAAGGGGTTTCGGGAGGGCATTGTTCTCTTGGGGGGAGATTTTAATGTGGTACTTGATCCCTCCCTGGACTCCTCCTCGGGATGCTCTCCTCTCTCTTTTCGAGCTCAGAAGCACCTTCGGAGGCAGTTCAGGGCCCTGCATTTGGTAGATTGCTGGCGGATCCTCAATCCCGGGGTTAGGGACTACAGCTACTACTCCAAAGTTCATGACATGTACTCCAGACTGGATTTGTTCATGGTGGATCAGTACCACCTGGACTCTGTCCTTGCCGCTTCGATTGGGTCCATTACCCTCTCTGATCACTCCCCGGTCTCCCTGACGATCACGCCCCCCGGTGCTCACCGTGTGACCCGGACGTGGCGCCTCAATGAAAACCTCCTGGATGACCCCTCCATTTTGGATCAGGTTACTGGAGAGGTGCGCTCCTATTTTGAGCTTAACTCTTCGCCTGATGTCTCCCCGTCCGCTGTCTGGGAGGGCCATAAGGCTGTGATCAGGGGGGTCCTCATTTCGCATGGTGCACGATTGAAGCGGCAACAACAGCAGGAGATTTCTGACTTGCTGGATCGTATCCACGATTTGGAAATCAAACATAAGCGTGCCAGGGCTCCTGAGGATGCTTGTTCCCTAGAGGAGCTCAGGAACACCTTGTCTTCCTGCCTGGACAGACGGGCCCGGGATAAGCTGCGCTTCTGGGCACACCGTTTTTATGAGCATGGGAACAAGTGCGGTCGCTTGCTGGCCCGAATGCTACATAAAAGGTCGGAAGCCCGGCATGTCCACGCCTTGGAGACACCTGAGGGTAAAGTTGTCAGTTCCCCTCGCATAGCCACTTGCTTCCAACGCTTTTACGAGTCCCTGTACCATCTCCCTCGGGCTGGGGGGGGTCAGCCGTCCGACATTCAAGACTACTTGGCAGACTCCGGTCTCCCCAGGCTCCCGGATGGGGTCCTGGAGGAGTTGGAGGCTCCCATTACCGAGACGGAGGTGAGCAGGGTGTTATCTGGCTTGCCTGCAGGCAAGAGCCCGGGCCCGGATGGCTTCACAAACCACTATTATAAGTCCCTGCTCCCCGTTCTTGGCACCCATATGTGTACCTACTTTAACGCGGTGTCGGATGAACGGCCCCTCCCACCTGAGGCGCTGTTGGCCCACATTGTAGTACTTCCGAAACCGGGTAAGGACCCCCACCACTGTGCCAGCTATAGGCCCATCTCTCTCCTCAACGCTGACACCAAGATTTTGGCCAAAATTATGGCGCTTCGCCTCCAAGACCATATCGCGTCCTTGATCCACCCTGACCAGGCGGGATTCATGCCCCTCCGAGAAGCCCGGGACAATACTGTCCGGGCTCTCCATGTGCTCCACTGGGCTCAGCATGGACCGGACAGACTTCCCTGCCTGGCTCTATCCCTGGATGCGGAGAAGGCCTTCGACAGGGTGGCCTGGCCATACCTGTCGGGGGTTCTTCGATCTCTGGGGCTCGGGTCCCGTATGTTGGGGTGGATCTTGGCCCTATATCACGGCCCAAGTGCCAGGGTCAGGGTGAACGGGTTGCTGTCGGATCCCTTTCCCATTTATAATGGCACCCGACAGGGTTGTCCCCTGTCACCCCTTCTTTTCGCCCTGGCCCTGGAACCCTTTTTGAGGAGAGTGAGGGCACTGTCTGACATTGCTGGTGTTACGGTGGGTGGTACGGAACATAAGGTGTCGGCATATGCCGATGACCTGCTGTTCTATCTTGCCCGACCACAGCTCTCCCTCCCTGTACTGGTACGGGAGCTGGATCTGTTCGGGCGACTTTCCAACTTCAAGGTCAATTATGATAAATCTGAATTGCTACCTATTCATGTACCCCCCGACCTGGCTTCGACTCTACGGCGATCCTTTGGCTTTAGATGGCGGGAGGACTACCTCCCATACCTTGGCGTGAACATCTCCCCTGACTTGAAAACTCTATATGACAAGAACTTCGGCGACCTGCTGGCGCGTATCCATCTTGACCTGGAATCGTGGGCATCCCACTCGGTAACTTGGTTCGGCCGCATTAACGTGCTTAAAATGACCATCCTTCCCCGGCTGATTTATTTGTTCAACACGGTCCCCATGCATTTACCGGTATCCTTTTTTAAACGTCTGCGGCGGGCTTTTCTAAAATTCGTCTGGAGGGAGGGGAGCCCCCGCCTGGCCTACGCTGTCCTCAGGCGGACGAAAGCCGACGGTGGCGTCGGGCTTCCGGATGTTACTTTGTACTACAAAGCTATGGCATTAGTTCGTATGCTGAATTGGGCGCACGACGGTCAGACTAAACCTTGGGTCCCCTTGGAGAAAACGCTGGCGGGCCGGAATCTTGCGGGTGCCCCGTGGATTCCTTCGGGCGATCGTGGACTGTCGGCCTGGACGTCACCCCTGACTGTGGCCACACTCCGTATCTGGGATGGCCTTAATGCGTCTGGCGCCATGTCTTCCGGCGTGTCCCCTTTGGCTCCCCTGGGGGGATTTCCCTGGTTCCCCCCGGGGGAGGATGTACGCTTTTTTCGCTCGTGGAACGCTGATGGCAAACTGTACTGCGGGAAGTTTGCCCCGGCAGGCACTTTGCTGCCCCTTGCGACTTTGCGCGATCGCTTCGGCGATTTTCCGATGTCTGACTGGCGCTATAGGCAACTGACTGACTTTTTCGTCACACTCCCAACTGCTCCACGCCCGATAACTGGCCTCTCGGACTTCGAGAAGTGGTTTGTTGACCCTCCGGAGTCCCGCCACCTACTGTCGCACATGTATAAATTGTTGCTGAGCGGGGTATCCTCCTCGCCTCCCTATTTCATGAAGGAATGGGAAAGAGAGCTGGGGGTGGAATTTTCTCCTCCACAACTCTCTCGCATTCTGCGTTTGACCCATGTCTCCTCTATTAGCACCAGGATACAGGAGTCGGCCTATAAATTTGTGGCCCGTTGGTACAGGACCCCTGCCAAGTTGGCTCGGATATTTCCGGGCTCGGACCCCCATTGTTGGAGGGGCTGCGGTCAGGTGGGCACTTTCCTCCACATTTGGTGGGAGTGTCCCCTACTGCAGCCCTTCTGGGACGCTGTACATCTTTGGGTGTCCAAGCTGTCGCTCACCCCTCCTTCCCGTGCTCCCCTTCCATACCTGTTCCATGATACACACTCCTCGATCAAACGCTACAAACGTAGTATAGTTCCTTTCCTGCTGAACGCCGCCAAGTGCCTCATACCGAGGCATTGGCGGAGTTCCACCTGCCCCACGCTCTCTGAGTGGAAAAAGGAAGTCAACCTAGTGATGGAAGCCGAAAGACGTGTTCTCACGTCACAGGGTAGGGAGGAACGCTTTAAGGACACTTGGACGGGGTGGATGTATTACTCTGATGAGATCTCGGATGACCACACTCCTAATGTTAGCGGCTGAACTCTGGGACTCCTACCTGGTCTTCTCCAGCCTGGGGCCCGCGCCCCCTGCCCGGACCTCCCTTTCCCTACCTGTTTTATCCTTCATGTTTGTCTTTTCCCCTATACTATCTCTCCCCCCCCCCTTTTCTTTTTTTTCTTCTCTTTTCTTGTCTCTCTGAGGCCAGTAGTCGATTCTGCGGCTGTATAAACTGTAACACGGACGCTAATGTGTACTGATGATGGAACTGTGTGTGGTGTCTGTCGGGCCCTCCGGCCTCCTCTGCGGGGATCCCCTTTTTTTGGGCGGCACTGACAGACACGGCGCATCCTGGGGGTCCATAATTGTATTTGCTGTTTGGCCGATGTTGGCACACGCTTTCACAATGCCTGATTAATTGACCCCTAGGGACCTTTCTTTTTTTTGTTTCACTAATGATGTCCGGACTGAACATAATGCCGATTGTGCCTTTTCTGTGTTCTTTTTCTCCTACATGCACTTGTGCACTTCTTTGCTATTTTGTATTTCTGTATGTCGTTTTGAATTTGTTAAATAAAGATTATTTAAAAAAAAATACCTTCATGGGTGGGTATCAGTCTGGAGGACTGACATTTTCATGCAGACTGCCCTAGGTAACAACCACTTGTGACAATGATTGAAAGGGGAGGGTAAGAAACAGATTTGCTGGGGAGTAAATAGGAAGATGAAGAGAGAGGCTAAGAGAGAATTGCAGCATATGTGGGGTGTATGGGTGGGACTATAGGAAAGTAATGGTAGTAAAGTTTAAACAGGAAGCATAGTGTGTTTGCAGAAAAAAATGTAAGTGCGAACTATAAAAAGACTACCATCTCTAACCCGCCCCCCCCCCAGTCTCCACTATACATACCTTCAGGATTTCTGAGCTGTCAGCTGCTTCAGTAGTCTGGGGATTGAAATCCAAATTCTTCTCAGTCAGCACTTCCAGGGCAGGCCAGATAAATTCTGATTGGTCAGTAAAGTAAATGTGACTGCACTGACTCAATGGACCGATTCGTGGTCCACAACGGATCAGGGACGACCTCTACACCCCTGCAGGAAGGCCCTTCCATTGCTCTCGGTCTCGGCTCCCCAGCCGGGTAATATGGCTGCCACACTCCACGTGGGGGGAAGCAGTTAACCCCCCGCTCTCCCTGGATCAAACGCTAGCCCCACAAGATGAACAGTGTCAAAGGATGGCACAGGCCGTGGCTGCCATTCTCTCACCCACTATTTCAGCACCAGTGGAGAAGGCGGTAGCAGCGGGCATATCACAGCTCCACACGGAGATAGGTGATTAGGCAAAATGCCTTACAGAATTTGAGCACCGGCTATTGGACCTGGAGGATGAGATGCAGTCATCCCATGTCAGTGACAGAAAAGCTAGCCAGACACAGCAGTACATATTGGAAAGACTAGAGGGCCTTGAAAATAGATCTCACAGGAACAATATTAGGGTTATTGGGCTCCCTGAATCCTTCAACACAGACTTGCTGACAGATATCTGCACTTCACGCATCCCGCAGGCCCTGGGTATAACTACGGCATGTATAATCAAGAGGGCACATTGGGATCCCTTCCAATGACCGCCAGTCCCCACACCCAGTTATTGTATATTATCTTAATTAAACTGACAGAACGGCCATCCTCAAATCTTTCAGAAATGCCAAATTGCTCCAGCTTGATGGCCACAAGCTACTGCTATTTGCCGACTACTCTCAAGAGGTCGCCCGCAGATGGAAACCTTTTCAACCCTCCTGCAACGCCCTGTTCCACAAAGGCATCAAATTTACACTAGCTTACCCTGCTATCCTCTGGTTCAAGAACCATTCCAGCGAATCCAAATCCTTTTCTCACCCAAATTAAGCTGCCGACTACATCCAAACCTACCTCCACATCTCAATGGACACTCACCCACCTGCTGCTCGCTCCCTCTCACCCTCTACTAGGAATCCCCGCAGCCCTAGGAAAGACTCACCGAAAAGGGCCTGAATTTCTAATAGGCCTAAACATGACAAACCCCATTGAGGCCCTGCCACGCCTGGGTCCCTGTGGCCCCCACTGTATCGGATGCCAATGGGAGACCATATGCTACTTTTATCTATTACCTCTAGTTCCACTGCTCTAAGACCCTTTTTGCAACGCTAAGCTTATTGCCTTTCGTACCTCCCCCCGCGGAGGATGAAGTTATATAATTGTATGTTTAATGGTGCCATATGTTTATTGTATTTTTCTCTTACACAGCCTTATTGGAGACCCTAGGTCATTCTACCTCCCTAACTACCAGTTCCAAGGTCTTCGGGATCCTTCTTCACATTACTCACACCATCGGGCAGCCTTCTATAATGCCAGACCCTGCGAACGGACCAAGCAACTTCTCTTGTAATGCTGTCAGATGTGAAGTGTCTCATGGAAAAAAAAGTGAAGTTCCCACACGTTGTGGTATGTTCTCTTTTATTGTTTATTATTACCCTTGTTCTTCCCTATTGGGGTAGTAACCTCTCCATACCCATTATGACAGGATACAAGCACTGCCCTTGCCACACTCCCCCTATCCAGTACTACATCTAGGCATCATCATCTTACTTTTCTATCCATGATTTCACCATCTCTATAAAACCTCCTCCCCCAACCCACCTTGATATGAAAGTAATTTCGTGGAATGTTAAGGGCCTAAGGTCTCCCCCATAAACGTATGGCCATTCTCAGACACCTAAAACGCCTAAAAGCTGACGTTACGCTACTCCAAGAAACCCACCTTGCCTCAGTAAACTTCCATCGCATGCGTAAACTTTGGGTGGGTTGAGTCTTTGGCTCGGCCTCTCCCAAAGTGAAAGCCGGAGTACTTTTCCTCATTCACAAAAACCTCTCCTACGAACCTCTTTCAATAGATACGGATGAAGATGGCCACCTAATCATCATTAAATTGAGAATTACCTACAAGGAGGTGATCCTTTCCAATATTAAACCCCCCCCCCCACTAAACCTTTCTTTAAACTTCTTACCTCACGTTTGGCTCCCTACATCCACCTCCCCATGTTGGTAGGTGGCGACTTTAATGCGGTGATGAACCCTCTGGAAGACAAGTCTAGTCTCAGATCTAATCCTACGCCACCTACAATCCCCACATATATCCCACTCGCACATTTCATGGAAAGCCTTCAGCTAATTGATATTTGCCGTTCTACCAACCCCATAGGAAAGGAGTACACCTTCTACTCACCACCTCATGACACCCTCTCCAGGATTGACTATTTCTTCTGTAATCCCCCTCTTCTGCGCTACACGATAGATCCTCTTATTAAGGACATGGTGATCTTTGATCATGCTTCGATCTCTATCACTCTGTCCATTTTCACCACTCATAACTCACCCAAATCTTGGCGATTCCCTTCGTATCTTGTCAATAACCCCGACCTCCTACACATCCTCCAGGAAACCTGGGAGGACATCCTGGCCAATAACGCCACTCATTCCGATAACCCAAACTTGCTGTGGGAGACTGGGAAAGCTGTGCTAAAAGGAAAAGTCATTGACTTCACCGCAGCCTACAAAAAGACAATATCGAGCGGCAAGCGAAGCCCTCCATCTGGCACAAACCTGCCTCTCACAGCAAAACTCTCCATCTAACAGACTTAAATGGAGGGAGGAGAAGTCACACTTTGACCCATGGGCAATGACGCAAGAACGCCTACACCACTCGCTAACAAACCTTCATTACCATAAATTTGGGAACAAAACAGGCAAACTCTTAGCCCGCCTATGCAAGGGACCGTTCACTCAGACCCATATCCACACCTTGAAAGACCCCTCAGGTAAACTTTCTTCAGATCCAAAAGCAATTAATTCAATTATGGAACAGATCTATGCAACACTCTATGGCCCTGATCTCATAGACGAGTCCAAGGCCTGTAAATTTCTAGATGAGGTTCAGGTCCCTAGGCTAAACTCTACCCAGCTAATCCAACTGAACGCTATCATATCAAACGAGGAAGTTAAGGCAGCAATATCGTCTTTTTCTTCTGGCAAAGCCCCAGGCTCCGATGGTTATATAAATTGACTGCTGATTTGATTACGCCTACTCTCACATCAGTATACCAATCCATCCTGGCAGGGGGCGACTACTTACCCACGGGCTTTCAAGCCTTTATTAAGCTCATTCCAAAAAAAGGGAAAGACCCAACAGAACCAGGCTCTCACTGTCTGATCTCCCTCCTAAACCTGGACTCGAAAATCTTATCTAAAATCATGGCCAATAGACTAGCCTCAATCTTGCCTTCTCTCCTACATCCCTCCCAAGCCTGTTTTCCTCAAGGCCACTCAGCCACTTCCATTATTTGCAAAGTCCTACTTGTTTTGGAACAGGCCAGAGCCAGCCCTACCACTGATACAGCTATTGTCACATTGGACGCTGAAAAGGCCTTCGACAATGTCAACTTTCAATGGCTAAAGTGTAGCAATGCCTAAATTATGGCATCATGAGTACTGTATTGCGGTTTAGGTCATGTTTGGCTCTTTGTTTAAGAACTGAGTAAAGAAAATGGGTTTCTCTTATGGAGCGGTGAATTGGATTAATAGGGATGTAGTCTGAAAGAAGGAGGAGACCATGCATTGAGGGATGGACTGGACCACACTCCCAGGAAGCTTTGAGGGATCCGTGAAGGATCATGGGAGGAGAGATAAATTGGGGGCAGGGTCGGATGCACGCTCTCTTGCTTCAGGGAACTCGTGGAGTGCGGGTGTGCAGAGAAGAGCCGGAGAGGAAGTCTGACAAAGAGCGAGGCCTGGAGTGCGGAGTGCACATCCTGACAGAGGAGGACAGCGGGAATCACGGAGAGATGATTGGTCCAGTGTGGAAGTTGAAAGGACGGTGAGCAGCGTGGAGAGAGAGAGAGTGGCCTAACAATGAGAGTGCTGAAGTTCTTGCCTGTGACGCAGCACTAGAGAGAGAGAGAGAGAGAGAGAGCCCTGTGAGAGGCTAAGCAGGTCACCGCTGGACATTAACGTTACAGTAAAGTGCCTGGTGATTCTTGGGAATACACATAACTTTACAGCATACAGCTGTCACTAGGATCTATATATTGTTTACCCCTTTGTGGATTACAAATATCACTTCAATAAGTGATTAAGAGCTCCAACTGCCGGCGAAGAACCGCAAGGCCTTGCTAGCGCAGTGACTATGTTGGTTAATCCTAAAGGGGGCCCCCAGCTTTAGAGTGTTCATGCAAGTTAGTCAGACTGGACCTTTCAGATAGACAGGAAGAACGGTTATTTACTGAAGATCTTAAGTCTAAGTTTGCGCATTGGTGAATAACATAATACTACATTGCAGTCACTCTCACTTACTATATTCTAATATATATATGTATATATATATATATATATATATATTGCTACTTGTTGAATCTAAATTGGTGTTTGTCTCCCAGATCCCATTTTGATCATTGGGGTTTGGAAGACTAACACCCTATTTCATTATTGCATATTCTGGTGTGTTATTATTGTACCTGTTGCATTTAATCTGTTCCAGTGAACAGTTACACTGGTATCCAAGTGTCAAGAGTATTACTGCTTAAACACGTCTGAACCTGTAGTGCCCAGAAGGTTGGAGGTTTTTCAGGGTCCAGGGAGTGCAAGGATGTGCTATTACCCAGCAGCCCCCAAGGGGGTCGTGCTACATGATAAAGGCAAGGTATTCATCTCCTTGTGCCAATGTGGTCATTTCTGACTTTATCTCAAACAATATTCCCCTACACAAAGGAACTAGACAGGGATATCCCCTATCTCCCCGTCTCTTCAATTTGGCCATTGAACCCCTATCACGCTACCTCCTTTTCAATTCGACTCTTCAGGGTGTCAAAATAGGACAGGAAGAGGTTTGAACCGCTCTGTGTGCGGACGACATCCTTTTATTCACTTCTAACCCTGCTAAAGATATGATGCACATCAAAGACATCTTTGACAGTGTCCAACGCTGCTCAGGTCTCCGCATAAACTTCTCCAAGAGTGAAATCCTTCCCCGTCACCATGCCCGTACTCCCTCGTGGGCGGACGTGTCTCCCTTCTCGGTGGCCAAATCGCACATAAAATACATCAACATCAACATAGGCAAGTCACCCTCCTCTCTCTATCATCTCAATTTTCCCCCCGACCCTCACCAAAATTGCCAAGGAACTTGAGAATTGGTCAAGCCTTCCCCTGTCCTTAATGGGCAGATGCCACCTCTACAAAATGGTCAGCTTCCCTAAACTCCTTTACCACTTACAGACAATCCCATTACTCATGAGACACAAAGATATTACCTCCCTACACAAGTCCCTCACCTCCTTCCTATGGAGCAAGAAAAGACCCCATATCTCCCTTCCCAAGCTTTTCCTGCCTAAATGGGAAAATGGTGCAAACCTCCCAGATATTAGACTATACAATCTCTCTTGCCTCCTTAGAGTGGGTATGGATTGGATAAGGGGAGCCTCTAGATACTCTAACTTCACTCTAGAGTCACATATGGTTAGCCCATGTGAACTGCCCCCTCTCTTGCATTGTAAGACGATTTCTCTTCCCCCCTCCCTAAAACACCACCTTCTAAACCAAGACACTCAGATAGCATAGAGGGAATTTAGGAAAAAATTGGAAGTCTCCCGATCAGTGGTCACCCGTCATTCCCACCGTTGGAAAGGGGTGTGTTGTTCTCCACAAGGGGTTCCCATGGACTGCGGTATCTGGCACAACTTTTTGATCTCTCCTTAGGAACACCTCTCCCTTTCCATACTGTACAATCACGATACCACCTACCAGTCAACCACTTCCTTTATGTTCATCAAGCTTCAGCTTTTGCAGCTAGTGTCTGCCGAGACAAGAGTAAACGGTCCTGATCGTCCATTATTGACTCTCTACTAGAATTGAACAACCTTAAAATCACTCATATCTGCAAACCTCTTCAATCCCGACTTCTTCAGTCCGTGACCAAAGATTCAAAATCCTCATGGGACAAGGACCTCTCCTATACAGGATCCAAACAATACATTCTGGCCAGATACAACTCCACCTCTGCCTTCATAACCAATGAATTTTGGAGGGAGCAGCAACTCAGGATTATGCACGGGGCCTATTCGCCATTTTCATCTTCGGCGTCCGCCACGCCATCCCAATGTTGCTCCTGGTGCCTCCAACATCGCCAGACCCTGTTCCACAGGTTATGGAACTGCTTCCTCATTTCTCGTTTTTTGGGACCAAGTAAAAAACCTTGTAACTGCGATAACCGGATATCAGCCATGCAAAGACCCTTTCTCTCATATTTGCGGATTGGTGTACAACTCCTCATTGGACACTTCTAAGACTAAAAACAAGGTGCTATTGTCTATCGCCCGCCGCAACAAGGCCTGGATTTCAACTCGTTACATGATAGCTATAAGGGCCATTCTCAGGAAATGGACCTCCGCTTTGCCCCCTACCGTCATGGATGTAAGATCCGATCTTGATACCCTCCTCCGCAGAGAAGAACTCGACCTGTTTGTCTACAACTCTAACCCCCATCGCTTCCATATGAAATGGGGCTTATACGTGGACAAATTCCCCCACTCAAGGACAACCCCCTCCACATGCATCTAACCCTCCCACATTCAAGCGAGACCCTCCCCGGCTCTCTTCCCCTACTCAACCGAATCCCCTGAATCCATCATTCCTTACATTTGTTCTGATGTTATGCCTATCTATGCACTTGCTGCCTTAATTCGACTTAACATTGGCCTTCTCTGTCCGGGAGGGGCCAACTCTAGGAATCTTTCAAGGATGGTACTACCCTACCCCCTTTCTTAACCCCCCTCCCTCCCCATTCTCTTTCCCCTCCCATCTTTTTCCTCACCTCTCCCCCCCCCCCCCTACGTTTTATGCTTGATTGAACCCGCATATTATGCTTATCCAACATGTTACCTTTTACTGTTGACCTCTGGGCCTTCCCCAGATCTGATTCAACCCTTGTATTTGTTGATTTTTGTATTTGAAAACCTCAAATAAAATATATTTAAAAAAAAAAAAAAAAAAAAGATGAAGTGTCTGTACACGGAATCGACAAATATGGCTGACCCTCTTCTTACTTATGTAATCACAAATTATACACAAAAGTTTTTTTTTTTTCTTTTTCTTAAACGAAAACATTCCTAAAAATCTCATTAGTGTCAATGAAGGTTAAAGAACAAAACATTTCTTGGCGCTGAATTATTAAACACTGCAGAGACCTTCCAAGTGATATTGTATTTAATCATGGCTTCTTTTATCAGAGCATATAGTAATTAACTGATTAAATAATACAGTGTATAATACAACTGAACTGCATTACAAAGTACATTTAGTTTTGGTTATCTTACATCAGTGAATTGCCTTTTGGAATTGTGTTAAATTATTTTTAATCAGTAAAAAGAAATTAAAAAGGCATTGTTGATGAGTAAAGCAGCCAGACCTCTGTTCTACAGAGGATAATTTACAGAAAGTACACTGAATATAATTATAAACGCAGCACTTTTGTTTTTGCCCCCATTTGCCATGAGCTGAACTCAAAGATCTAAGACTTTTCTATGTAAACAAAAGGCCTATTTCTCTCAAATATTGTTCACAACTTTGTCTAAATCTGTGTTAGTGAGCACTTCTCCTTTGCCGAGATAATCCATCCACCTCATGATTATTGCACAGGTGTGCCTTAGGCTGGCCACAATAAATGCCACTTTAAAATGTGCAGTTTTATCACACAGTTCAATGCCACAGATGTTGCAAGTTTCGAGGGAGAGTGCAATTGGCATGCTGACTGTAGGAATGTCCACCAGAGCTGTTGCCCATGAACTGAATGCTCATTTCTCTACCATAAGCCGTCTCCAAAGGCTTTTCAGAGAATTTGGCAGTACATCCAACCGGCTTCACAACCGCAGACCACGTGTAACCACACCAGCCCAGGACCTCCACATCCAGCATCTTCACCTCCAACATCGTCTGAGACCAGCCACCCGGACAGCTGCTGCAACAATTGGTTTTCATAACCAAAGAATTTCTGCACAAACTGTCAGAAACCATCTCAGGGAAGCTCATCTGCATGCTCGTCGTCCTCATCGGGGTCTCAACCTGACTGCAGTTCGTCATCGTAACCGACTTGAGTGGGCAAATGCTCACATTCAATGGCATCTGGCACTTCGGAGAGGTGTTCTCTTCACGGATGAATCCCTGTTTTCACTGTACAGGGGAGATGGCAGACAGCGTGTATGGCATTGTGTGGGTGAGCGGTTTGCTGATGTCAACGTTGTGGATCGAGTGGCCCATGGTGGGGTTATGGTATGGGCAGACGTACGCTATGAACAATGAACACAGGTGCATTATATTGATGGCTTTCTGAATGCACAGAGATACCGTGATGAGATCCTGAGGCCCATTGTTGTGACATTCTTCCATGACCATCACCTCATGCTGCAGCATGATAATGCATGGCCCCATGTTGCAAGGATCGGTACACAATTCCTGGAAGCTGAAAACATCCCAATTCTTGCATGGCCAGCATAGTCACCGGACATGTCACCCATTGAGCATGTTTGGGATGCTCTGGATCGGCATATACGACAGCGTGTTCCAGGTCCTGCCAACATCCAGCAACTTCGCACAGCCATTGAAGAGGAGTGGACCAACATTCCACAGGCCCCAATCAACAACCTGATCAACTCTATGCGAAGGAGATGTGTTGCACTGCGTGAAGCAAATCGTGGTCACACCAGATACTGAATACTGACTGGTTTTTGGACCCCCCCCCCTTAATACAGTAAAACTGCACATTTTATTGTGGCCAGCCTAAGGCACACCTGTGCAATAATGATGCTGTCTAAGCAGCATCTTGATATGCCACACCTGTGAGGTGGTTGGATTATCTCGGCAAAGCAGAAGTGCTCACTAACACAGATTTAGACAAATTTGTGAACAATATTTGAGAGAAATAGGCCTTTTGTGTACATAGAAAAAGTATTCGATCTTTGAGTTCAGCTCATAAAAAATGGGGGGAAAACAAAAATGTTGTGTTTATAATTTTGTTCAGTGTAGATGTCAGTGTTCACTTCTGATCGTGTGTAGAAAATTCTGAAGATATAAAGTGATTTATTTTATAATAAAAAAATGTTTGCCTTCCAGTAATTCAATCCAGAGCTAGGCAAAACTCCATTGCGATGTCTGAATTTGCTGTCTCAGTCCTGAAGGCTGCCAATGTGAGGAAGCATGTTCCAAATGTAAGCAAATTACAGACGAGCATCTATTGCTTGGATTATGCTGCATCTAATCTGGACCCTGGATTTCTTAAAGCTTAAAGTGAAAGCATTCTTATTCTGAGAAACAGCTGAAAAAGGTTTCATACTTCAAAAAGTAGTAAAGGACAGATTTAAAGTTATCCTTTCTTTTTTCCCATGCAAAATGACAGCTGGTGATTGCTCTGTAGTGCTTAGCAGAAGCTGCCAAATGTAGCAGCTCATGTGTGTCCAGAGGAAACCCAGGCAAGCATTTGAAATTGGCTTCAAACTCACCCTAGTGGTGCTAGGTGGATGTATGAACTAACTAGCCAATGTCCTCAGTCCACAACTAACTGGATTCCCAGTATACTGTGCAGCTTCTCTCCTGCTATTTACTTCCAGTTTCTAAGTAATACATATTAGAGATCGACCGATTATCGGCAACACCGATAAATTGGGGGCCAATTTGCACTTTCCCCGATATATCGGAATCGGCCTTTGGGTTTACCAATATTACCAATATTTTCGTGACGTCATTGCGTATGTTGCGCACACATTTTCTGCCTTCTAACACCGCCTCCCACGCCTGCGCACCCCATACGTGATGCCATTTCACCGCGTGCTGCACACGTTCTCTGCCTTAAGACCGCTTCCCATGCCTCAAACAGCCTCGTGTACAGCCAGCTGCAGTCCGGTCTGGTCATGGCGCCAGCCATCCATTCATCCATCCACAAACAGGCCCTGGCCTCAGCCACCCACCACAGGGTGCCAGCCACCAGCCAATCCGACCTACAACAACAGAACATGACAGGGTGAGTGAGTGACATCAAGCCAGCCACCCACTCAACAGGGTGACCCAAAGCCAGCCACCCCACCAAACTGTTCCAGCAAGCCAGCCAGCCATAACAGGGTGACACCAAGCCAGCCAGCCACCCATAACAGGGTGACCACAAGCCAGCCAGCCACCACAGTAGTGTTCCTGCAAGCCAGCCACCCATAACAGGGTGACACCAACCCAGCCACCCATCACAGTGTTCCTGCAAGCCAGCCACCCATAACAGGGTGACACCAAGCCAGTCAGCCACCACCACAGTGTTCCGGCAAGCAAGCCACCCACAACAGGGTGACACCAAGCTACCCACACTGCCAGGCATCAGCCACCAACCCACAACAGGGTGCCAGCAAGAAACCCACACTGCCAGGCGACAGCCACCAACCCACAACAGGGTGCCAGCAAGCAACCCACACTGCCAGGCATCAGCCACCAACCCACAACCGGGTGCCACCAAGCAACCACTCACACTGCCAGGTGTCAGCCACCAACCCCCAAAAGAGTGCCAGCAAGCAACCCACACTGCCAGGCATCAGCCACCAACCTACAACAGGGTGCCAGCAGCAGCAGCAACTTCAGCAAGCCATTTTTTAAATCTTTTTTGTGTCTTTCAAATTGAAATGGAGGAGGAGAGAAAAAGTAAAAGTGTGGTCTGGGACTATGTCTCGTCTCAACCTTCTCCAGGAAAAGCAGCAGTGTGAAAAACATGTACAAACAACATATGCATGGGATCAGTAACTGCAAAAAACAAAAATACGTCAAACCTTTGGGCCCATCTAAGAGTTCATCATATTGAATTGTATCATGCAGCACAGAAAAAACAAAATGAATAGCAATGTGTTTTATATTTAATACCTCCTCCACTATCCCAGGCATCAATAACAGATATGTTTGTGAAAAAAAACACATGTCACTGTCTAGATTCAGATGGAAGATCCAACTGCAGGACAGAGTAATCACAGAGTTGATTGTCACTAATAACCAGCCATTTACAATGGTGTCTGACTCAGGATTTCAGTGGTTTTGTCCATACTTGAGCCAAGCTACACACTGAAGAGTGAGCAGTATTACCGAACCAAAATGCTGGCAAAGCTTCACCAAAAGGTCGTTGACAAAGTAAAGGCTATGCTGCAACCAGAGAATGCTGGCAACTCACTCTAATTCACGATGGACTGCTGGTCACAAACAGAGTCAGTAATGATTCTTACATGCCACTTCATTGTCAGCAGATGGACAAAAAGGCAATTGGTGTTGAATACAAAAGTGATGCAAGGATCTCACACTGAGTACAGTAGAGAAATGTTTCTAGGCATGCTTGAAAAATGGGGAATCAACAAAGACCGAGTGATGCTTGTGCAACTTCGAGCCAGTGGAGCAAACATGTGGAAAGGAATGAGGCTTGCTGATATGTCATACCTC
Organism: Pelophylax lessonae; assembly: GCF_965119305.1. NCBI lineage: Eukaryota > Metazoa > Chordata > Amphibia > Anura > Ranidae > Pelophylax > Pelophylax lessonae. The sequence goes on from NC_138768.1 coordinate 124,751,231, forward strand.
AGTGTCATGGCACACAACACCCTCCAACTTTCAAACGATGGTATGCCAAGCCAAAGAGCTTTGATTGATATATGTTTTGAGAAGCATGAAGAGGTTAAAAATGTTGTGCTTGCAAGTCTTTTGAATCCTCGATACAAGAACAATGCTTTCTCTTCTGATGATGTATTGGCTCAGGCGAAACAATGGCTGACAGAAGATATTCAACAGGAGGTGCAGGAGGTTCCTGCTGAAAAGACAAGTCCAGAACACTATTTTTATGAAGAGCAGCATCCTGCAAAAACAGAAAATGTCCAAAAATACGTCAAAGAACAGAAGAGAATCTTCTACATCATCGTCAAAGATATCAGGACATTTTCAGTGTTTTATTGGGGCCTCATGCGGAGGATTAAATTTTTTCTGAATCTGCAACTATAAGCCTGGATGATGAACTTCATCTCTATTTGAAAGAAGCAGTAATTGACAGAATAAGTCATCCTCTTCAGTGGTGGAAAGAAAATGAGGCACGCTACAAAAGACTTGCTTCCCATGCTAGAAGATACCTCTTTCTCTCTGCTCATCTGTCCTCCACTCCTCCTGAGCATGTTTATGAAGTGGCAGCATTGTATGAACAAAACAGAAGACCTTTAACAGGTGACCATGGACATGCTGAAATGTTCTGCTTTATGCATTATAATATTTTTCTACTTAACTGAGTATTGAAGAGTAGTGTCCACTCCAATCCACTGTCTAGCTTTTTTTCTAGCAGTTTTGCACTGACTGCTGTAGTTGCAGGGAGTGCCCTACTGCAAAGAGTCCAATCCAATCCAATGTCTAGCTGTTGCCTAGCTTTTTTTTCTAACAGTTTTGCACTGACTGCTGTAGTTGCAGTGAGTGCCCTACTGCAGAGGTAGTCCACTGGATGACTCCAATCCAATCCACTGTCTACTGTTGCCTAGCTTTTTTTCTAGCAGTTTTGCACTGACTGCTGTAGTTGCAGTGAGTGCCCTACCGCAAAGAGTCCAATCTAATCCAATGTCTAGCTGTTGCCTAGTTTTTTTGCTAGCAGTTTTGCACTGACTGCTGTAGTTGCAGTGAGTGCCCTACTGCAGACAGAGTCCACTGACTCCAGTCCAATCCACTGTATAGCTGCTTGCCTGCCTTTTTTTTCTAGCAGTTTTGCACTGACTGCAGTAGTTGCAGTGAGTGCCCTACTGCAAAGAGTCCAATCCAATCCCATGTCTAGCTGTTGCCTAGCTGTTGTCTTGTCTAGCTTTTTTTTTTCTAGCAGTTTTGCACTGACTGCACTGCAGTAGTGATTTATTGCAGTGAGTGAGTGCAGTACTGCAGCAGTTTATTTATCCATGAATGCACATGATGTGTGAAACTGATGTCCCTGCAAGGGCACTTTTCCCATCAGTTTTCATGCATTTAAGGTGTGAAGAATGTTAAAAATGTTATTAAAAATTAACATGTTTATTAACAGTTTTTTGTCGAAATTTGTGTTTATTTTGCAAAATTTTAAATGTGTGAAAATATCGGCCAAAATCGGCCGATACCGATATGCGATCGGCAATACGAAAATTCGATATCGGTCGATTACTACTACATATCCCATGGTACCTTGCTGCCTGTAAGTAGTGATTCGGTCAGAAGGCAGGCTCTGTGAGTTGTGTGACATAGCAGTCCCTACTCACAGGGCGTAGTGAATATGTGCCATAAATGTATGGGGATCATCACAAAGTAAGAACTTCAAGATCATTCATTCAAAATTTTACATTTTGGCCATAGAAATACTTTTATACAATGAATTATCTGACCATTTCATTGTATTTACTAGTTCATTCATATATACATCACAGGTGTGACCTTTGATCTGCATATGATATCACTTAAAGGGTAACTCCACTTTCGTGAGGGGGGAAAAAATAATCTAGCGTATACAATTGCAACACAAGTCATATTGTAATTAAATGCAATTAAAAATGACCTTTCCTTTTCAATCTGCAGCTCTGTAATTTTCTGAAAATGCAATGCAATGCAATATGGCAACCTGGAGTTGTTCTGCATACAGGATGTGTACTGAACACCCCCCAGAAACATAATTTCCTGCTTGTGTGATTGGCTCACTGATTTTCCCAAAAGTCTGCCTAAGACACAAATCAGATTTCTGGCATCCCCTGAAACAATAATGTCATTTTTGGTGAGATACTCCCAATAGGAACACATCTAAAGGGATGCAGGCCCAGCAGATTTCCTCATTAGTGCGCTGCAGCTGCACAGCTGATTGATAATTAAGAAACCACTCCCATTAGACTCACTTTCCACGCAGACACAGAGAAACACAGAGGGATTTCTTCAGAATAACAAAAGGTACATGTTGTTATAATCCTTGTAATGTACAGAGATCACCCAGAGAGGAGTGGAGTTACGCTTTAAAGAAATATGTATGTAGAAATGTATTCCTATTTAACCCATGATTGACCCTTAGTTAACATTATTCATCCCTAATTAACTCCTTCCTCTCCTCCCTTTCTTTTTTTTTTTTCTATTGATTTTTTTTTTCTTTACCATTCATATTGGTTTTTTTTCTTGGTTTTTATTTGTTTGGTTTGTTGCTTTTTTCAGTGTTGCATAACAAGAAAGTGAACAAAGTTGAAAAAAAAAACTTTTTTAATTTGCAAATAACTTTGTCATTTAGGTTCCTGAAGTCTTTCCTGACATATTTTATCCCTCAGACCTTTCAACATTTTTTTTTATTCTTGAAGTGGTAGTAAAGGCAGTACTTTTAAAAAAACGCAGACAGACAGGTTTTTTATAACAGAAAAGACCATAGAGGTCTCTTCTGTCATTAATGTCCCCCCAGCTCAGACCACATTTACGACCCGCTGTGTGTGTCGTGGCTATGGGACTACCGCGCACATGCGTGGGAGGGACGCCACCTTGACCTGGCCAATCAAGAGGCCGAAAATACGAAACCCAGAACAAGACCTGGGTGAAGATGAAAGCACCGGTGCAAGGGAGAGCCCTGACAGCATATCGCTAGAGGGCTCCATTCGTAGGTAAAGCCTCGTACACACGCAATGAATTTCCGCCGACCGGTCGTCCATCTTTTGTCCAGAGTGGTGTTTTGTTGGTTGGAAAGTGCTCTAGACTGCACACGAATTTTCCCGCACGACAAAATTCTACTTCAGAAGTGATGTCATGTGTTGGTTTGCTTTCTTTGTGTTCTTACTTCTCTGAGCATGCCTAGTCTTGCTCATAAGATATTTCCCTGTCGAAATCTGTATTGACTGCACGAAAATCGGATGTGTTTTGATGGAGGACAAAAATTTTATAGCCTGCACACCAGATTTTTTTCGGCCCGAAAAGTCGGAGTCGGTTGTCGGAAGCATCATACTAACAAGCCTAAGGGGTTAATCCTCGGCATTGTGTAAAATGCCTGTTTTATCCTGTCTTCTCTGATCCTCTCGTCCTCCACTGTCCCCAAAACCATCTCCTATTAGAACAGAGCCTTGGGGACAAGCTGCACATGGTCAGTTTGGTGTGTATTGCTAGAGAGTTTTTTTTTTTTTCTTCGGAGAGTGCATGTGATCAGCACAGGGCCAGTCCGCACTGTCCAGACAGAGGGTCAGGGGCAATCAGAGGAGAATGAAAACTCCTTCTACAAGCTTTAACCAGACACAGATAGAAGTCACAAGACTGCTATATACTGCTGATGAGAAAAGGTATTTAGAAGCTTATATTTACTAAAACTATTGCATTTCCCTGTTCTGTGTACTGTGGGAGACCAGATATAGTGAATTCAGGGTCCTGGGTTTAGTAACACTTTAACCACTTAAGCCCCGGAGGATTTGGCTGCTAAAGGACCAGGGGTTTTTTTGCGATTTTTTACTGCGTGACTTTAACGGACAATTGCGCGGTCGTGCGACGCTGTACCTAAACGAATTTGACGTCCTTTTTTTCCCACAAACAGAGCTTTCTTTTGGTGGTATTTGATCACCTGTGCGATTTTTTGATCACGCGCTATAAACAAAAAAAGAGCGTAAATTTTGCAAAAATAACAATATTTTTCACATTTTTTTTATATGAAATTCCCCAAAAAAAAAGTAAAAATCAAAATTTTTTAACATTTTTCGGCCAATTTGTTTTATGCTACCTATGTTTGGTAAAAAAAAATCGCAAAAAGCGTATTTTGATTGGTTTGCGCAAAAGTTATCGTGTTTACTAACAAAGAGAAAGATTTTTGTCATTTTTGGTGTTTTTTTTTTTAACGCGTAATGGCGGCGATCTGCGATTTTTTTTTCGGTACTGCGACATTGCGGCGGACAGATCGGACCCTTGACTGACATTTTTGACACTTTTGGGGTTACCAGTGACATTACTGCAGTAATCAGTGCTATACATATGCACTGTTACTGCAAAAATGACACTGGCAGGGAAGGGGTTAACTTTATTGGACAGGGAGGGGTTAAGTGTGTCCTAGGGGCGTGCTTCTAACTGTGTAGGGACATTCCTATTGGTGTAAAAGCAAAGATCAACCGTTCTACATAGTAGAACGGTCAGATCTTCACTTTTACACAGGGAGAACTGACAGGCAGCTTGTTTACACAAGCCGCTCTGTCTTTCTCCCTTCACAGGAGCGATCGCAGTGTGACTGGCGGACATCGAGTCCGCCGGTCACACGCACTGACTTGCCTGTGAACGAGCCGCGGCGGGCGCCGCCCGCGATAGGCTCGCAAGTCAGTGACAGGCGAGTGACGTACCGATACGTCACTCTGCCTGGCCGGGGCTGACCGCCGCAGTATATAGTCGTGCGGCGGTCGGCAACCGGTTAAACTTGCAGGGGGACCATTTATTTAAATTTTGTCCTCGTGACAGAAACAGAAAAAAATGGTGAAAGGTCTAGGGCAGTAATGGCGAACCTTGGCAGCCCAGATGTTTTGGAACTACATTTCCCATTATGCTCATGCACTCTGCAGTGATGTTGAGCATTATAGGAAATGTAGTTCCAAAACATCTGGAGTGCCAGCTTTCGCCATCACTGGTCTAGGGTAGAGCTGCACGATTCTGGAAAAAATGAGAATCACAATTTTTTGGCTTAGAATGAAAATCACGATTCTCAAAATCCGCCGCTGGGACCACACTTATGTTAAAGCGGACTGCCCACCGTTTAACAAAATATCGGGGTTATGGCAGCTATCTACTGTCATGTTGGTATTTACCTTAAAGTACCGATGTAAAGACGCGGTGGGCGGTCCATAAGTGGTGCACTGCAGGCCTAACGCAATGGCATCCAGACCACATTTATTTTCTGTGTGCCCTGTCCTGTACCCACCATAACATTGTGATGAGGTAGGTTGTGGATACTTTGTGTACAAAAAAAAATAGATATGCTGCATTTTATGCAACACAGTCACCGCACACTTAGCAGCATGTCATTGTACATTAACTCTAATGTGACACTTCAAAAAAAATTTAAAAAAAGTGGGAGAAACTTGTGTGCATGTATTTATTATATTAATAAATAAATATATATATATATATTGTAATAAAAAATATAATGAAAATAATAATTTCATTAATTATTATTATATTAGTAATTCACAAGTCAAACTGCTGAAAAGGTAGTGTTATGTGCAGACATTGTAATCCCTAAAAATTTAATTAAATGTATATTATAATGAATGATATATATATATATATATATATATATATATATATATATATAATCTATCATTAAGTTGGCTTGGAAGAGCCAACTTACTGATATTGTATTTAAACTTATTATTATTCTTCTTCTTATTATTATTTTTCTGGCCGGTAAATTTTTGGACACTATCTCCTCCTAGACCGTTCAAGCTACATACTCCAAACTCGGCACAGACCTTCATACTGTTCTGACTCGGTGTGCTATATCTTTTCAGACTGGTTTGAGTTACGGTTTTCCTAAAAATTCAAATTAAAAACCCAAAAAATGCCCATAGACTTTCATTGACAGGATGTTCAGATGACCCAAGCTCCAAATCCCACTAGACTCAATCAACATGCTAGTAACTTTGATAATCATGCTTGTCTTTAAAAAAACAAAAACAAATCCCATGACTTCTATTGCTGTCGCAAGGCAGACAGACAGACAGACAGACAGACAGACTGACCGCGGGTGGGGGGCGGTAAAAAATTTTTTTGTTTTTTTTTGTTTTTTCTATTTAGCTTGTCTTTAAAAAAACAAAAACAAATTCAATGACTTCTATTGCTGTCACAAGGCAGCCAGACAGACAGACAGACAGACAGACAGACTGCGGGTGGGGGCGGTAAAAAAATTTTTTGTTTTGATTTTTCTATTTAGCTTGTCTTTAAAAAAACAAAAACAAATCCGATGACTTCTATTGCTGTCGCAAGGCAGACAGACAGACAGACCGCGGGTGGGGGGCGGTAAAAATTCTTTTATTTTGTTTTGTTTTTTCTATTTAGCTTGTATTTAAAAAAACAAAAACAAATCCGATGACTTATATTGCTGTCGCAAGGCAGACAGACAGACAGACAGACAGACAGACCGCGGGTGGGGGGCGGTAAAAATTTTTTTTTTTTTCTATTTAGCTTGTCTTTAAAAAAACAAAAACAAATTCGATGACTTATATTGCTGTCGCAAGGCAGACAGACAGGCAGACAGACAGACCCCGCGGGTGGGGGGCGGTAAAATTTTTTTTTTTTTGTTTTTTTTTTTTTTTCTTTTTAGCTTGTCTTTAAAAAAACAAAAACAAATCCGATGACTTCTATTGCTGTCGCAAGGCAGCCAGACAGACAGACCGTGGGTGGGGGGCGGTAAAAAAAATTTCAAACCTTTTCTATCTATCTATCTATCTATCTATCTATCTATCTATCTATCTATCTATCTTCAAACCTTTTCTATCTATCGATCGATCGATCTAAACTTTTCAAACTTCCTGGTCAGGCTTTCTCAAGCCAACTTAAAGTTTGTCTCGACGAACTTTTTTTTCTAGTTCATTATAATATACATTTAATTCATTTTTTAGGGATTACATTTTCTGCACATAACACTACCTTTTCAGCAGTTTGACTTGTGAATTATTAATATAATATTAATAATAATTAATTAAATTATTATTTTCATTATGTTATTTATTACATTAATTAATACAGTACATATATATAATTAATATAATAAATAATATAACGAAAATAATAGATTCATTATTTATTAAGTTGGCTTGGAACAGCCAACTTACTGATATTGTATTTAAACTTATTATTCTTCTTCTTATTATTATTATTTTTCTGGCCGGTAAATTTTTGGACACTATCTCCTCCTAGACCGTTTAAGCTACATACTCCAAACTCGGCACAGACCTTCATACTGTTCTGACTCGGTGTGCTATATCTTTTCAGACTGGTTTGAGTTACGGTTTTCCTAAAAATTCAAATTAAAAACCCAAAAACTGCCCATAGACTTTCATTGACAGGATGTTCAGATGACCCAAGCTCCAAATCCCACTAGACTCAATCAACATGCTAGTAACTTTGATAATCATGCTTGTCTTTAAAAAAACAAAAACAAATCCCATGACTTCTATTGCTGTCGCAAGGCAGACAGACAGGCAGACAGACTGACCGCGGGTGGGGGGCGGTAAAATTTTTTTTTTTTGTTTTTTTTGTTTTTTCTATTTAGCTTGTCTTTAAAAAAACAAAAACAAATCCGATGACTTCTATTGCTGTCGCAAGGCAGACAGACAGACAGACAGACCGCGGGTGGGGGGCGGTAAAATTTTTATTTTTTTTTTCTATTTAGCTTGTCTTTAAAAAAACAAAAACAAATTCGATGACTTCTATTGCTGTCGCAAGGCAGCCAGACAGACAGACAGACAGACAGACCGCGGGTGGGGGGCGGTAAAATTTTTTTTTTTTTTCTATTTAGCTTGTCTTTAAATAAACAAAAACAAATCCGATGACTTATATTGCTGTCGCAAGGCAGACAGAGAGGCAGACAGACAGACCCCGCGGGTGGGGGGCGGTAAAATTTTTTATTTTTTTTTTCTATTTAGCTTGTCTTTAAAAAAACAAAAACAAATTCGATGACTTCTATTGCTGTCGCAAGGCAGACAGACAGACCAACAGACAGACCGCGGGTGGGGGGCGGTAAAAATTTTTTTTTTTTTCTATTTAGCTTGTATTTAAAAAAACAAAAACAAATCCGATGACTTATATTGCTGTCGCAAGGCAGCCAGACAGACCGCGGGTGGGGGGGCGGTAAAAATTTTTTTTTTTTTTTTTTGTTTTTTCTATTTAGCTTGTCTTTAAAAAACAAAAACGAATCCGATGACTTATATTGCTGTCGCAAGGCAGCCAGACAGACAGATAGACAGACCGCGGGTGGGGGGCGGTAAAATTTTTTTTTTTTTTTGGTTTTTCTATTTAGCTTGTCTTTAAAAAAAACAAAAACAAATCCGATGACTTATATTGCTGTCGCAAGGCAGACAGACAGACCCCGCGGGTGGGGGGCGGTAACATTTTTTTTTTTTTGTTTTTTCTATTTAGCTTGTATTTAAAAAAACGAAAACAAATCCGATGACTTATATTGCTGTCGCAAGGCAGCCAGACAGACAGACAGACAGACCGCGGGTGGGGGGCGGTAAAATTTTTTTTTGTTTTTTTGTTTTTTCTATTTAGCTTGTCTTTAAAAAAACAAAAACAAATTTGATGACTTATATTGCTGTCGCAAGGCAGCCAGACAGAGAGACAGACAGACAGACCGCGGGTGGGGGGCGGTAAAAAAATTTTTTTTTTTTCTATTTAGCTTGTATTTAAAAAAACAAAAACAAATCCGATGACTTCTATTGCTGTCGCAAGGCAGCCAGACAGACAGACAGACAGACAGACCGCGGGTGGGGGGCGGTAAAATTTTTTTTTGTTTTTTCTATTTAGCTTGTATTTAAAAAAACAAAAACAAATCCGATGACTTCTATTGCTGTTGCAAGACAGACAGACAGACAGACAGACCGCGGGTGGGGGGCGGTAAAAAAATTTTTTTCTATTCAGCTTGTCTTTAAAAAAACAAAAACAAATCCGATGATGGGGTGGGGGGGCGGTAAAAAAAATGTCAAACCTTATCTATCTATCTATCTATCTATCTATCTATCTATCTATCTATCTATCTATCTATCTATCTATCTATCTATCTATCTATCTATCTTCAAACCTTTTCTATCTATCTATCGATCTTCAAACCTTTTCTATCTATCGATCGATCTTCAAACCTTTTCTATCGGTCGATCGATCTTCAAACCTTTTCGATTGATCGATCTTCAAACCTTTTCGATTGATCGGTCGATCTTCAAACCTTTTCGATCGATCTTCAAACCTTTTCGATCGATCGATCTTCAAACCTTTTCGATCGATCTATCTTCAAACCTTTTCGATCTATCGATCGATCTTCAAACCTTTTCGATTGATCGATCGATCTTCAAACCTTTTCGATTGATCGATCGATCTTCAAACCTTTTAGATCGATCGATCTTCAATCCTTTTCGATCGATCGATCTTCAAACCTTTTCGATCGATCTTTAAACCTTTTCTATCGATCTTTAAACCTTTTCTATCGATTGATCTTCAAACCTTTTCTTTCTATCGATCGATCTTTAAACCTTTTCTTTCTATCGATCGATCTTCAAACCTTTTCTATCTATCGATCGATCTTCAAACCTTTTCTATCTATCGATCGATCTTCAAACCTTTTCTATCTATCGATCGATCTTCAAACCTTTTCTATCTATCGATCGATCGATCTAAACTTTTCAAACTTTCTGGTCAGGCTTTCTCAAGCCAACTTAAAGTTTGTCTCGACGAACTTTTTTTTCTAGTTATTATTATTATTATATTAATTCACAAGTCAAACTGCTGAAAAGGTAGTGTTATTTGCAGAAAATGTAATCCCTAAAAAATAAATAATGAAATGTATATTATAATGAATGAGATATATATCAATGTACATTTATATACATACATATATATATAATGTACATTTAATCATTTATTTTTTAGGGATTGCACCCCCTCCCCTGCTTTGTCGATTACTTCCCGTGATGGAAAGCTGGAGTGCAGCTTCCATGGGGCCTTGGAAGTTATTGCCCATCAGTGGATGTAGTCTCTCACTGCTGACGTCAGTTCCTGTATCGGCGGCAGCAGCGCCATTTGCGTTCCAGGCTGGCTCTGCCGCTCCCCTACCCCGCCCCCCAGAATCGCTGATATTCGGGATAGAGATTGCATAGGGGGGTGTATCGAGATCGTGGTCCTAAAACGATTAATCGTGCAGCTCTAGTCTAAGGGACAAAACATTACTACTTCTGACTAACAGTGATGATGTTACTGCTCCTTTACCAAGGTTTGCAAAGACATTTGGAGTTCAGCTTAGTCACTTTTTCCCTGTCTGCCATGTTTCTATTTAAGCCACTGATTCAGAACTTCTACGGTCTGCCTAATAGTAAAATCGAACTGGCATGCAGAGATTCACAGAACAAATAGAGTAAAATCTCAGCCACCCCACACCACACAAGCCCAGCGTGTAATAAGTGATAGCAGCCTCAGCCTAACTCCATCCAGGCCACGCCCCCAACATGTTTCGCCCCACCTACAGAGCTTAGTCATGACTACGGCACATTTCACATGATAGGACTAATCAGGTCCGCCTGTCCATTTTTCAGGTGGACCTGATCGTGCCACACATGCTGACACCCGCCTGGCATCTGATCCGACAAGATCCGCTGAAAACAGATGGAGGGCATGGCCTGGATAGAGTTAGGCTGAGGCTGCTATCACTTATTACACGCTGGGCTGGGCTGGGCTGGGCAGTGCTTGTATGTTGTGCCCTGGCAGAGATTTTTCTCTATTTGTTATTACCTGGAGTCAAGGTGGAATCCTAGCCTGACCTGCACCCTCAGTGGAAGACACCGAAAGGGGGACATAGATGCTAGCGTGGAGATCCTAAAGTTGGTTTAGGTTCACTTGGCGTGCAGAGATTGATTGGAATTTAAAGGGTAACTTCACTGTCATGGGGAAAAAAAAATTGCAAATAAAAAAAAAAAAAAAATATATATATATATATATATATATATACACACACACAGTACCTTGCGAAAGTATTCGGCCCCCTTGAACTTTTCAACCTTTTGCCACATTTCAGGCTTCAAACATAAAGATAAAAAGCTGTATTTTTTTGTGAAGAATCAAGTGGGACACAATTATGAAGTGGAACGAAATTTATTGGATATTTCAAACTTTGTTAACAAATAAAAAACTGAAAAATTGGGCGTGCAAAATTATTGAGCCCCCTTAAGTTATTACTTTGTAGCGCCACCTTTTGCTGAGATTACAGCTGTAAGTCGCTTGGGGTATGTCTCTATCAGTTTTGCACATCGAGATACTGAAATCTTTGCCCATTCCTCCTTGCAAAACAGCTTGAGCTCAGTGAGGTTGGATGGAGAGCGTTTGTGAAGAGCAGTTTTCAGTTCTTTCTACAGATTCTTGATTGGATTCAGGTCTGGACTTTGACTTGGCACCGTATATATATATATATATATATATATAGTATATACAATTGCGACACAAGTCATATTATGATTGAATGTTATTAGAAATTACCTTTCCTTTTCAATCTGCAGCACTGTAATTTATTGTAAAGTTCAATGCAATATGGCCACCTGGGGGTGTTCTGTACACAGAATGTACACAGAATGCCCCCCAGAAACATAATTTCCTACTTGTGTGATTGGCTCACTGATTTTCCAGAAGTCTACCCTAAAATATGTCCGATTTTTGGCATCCTCTGCAACAGAAATTGTATTTTTGGTGAGATACTCTCAATAGGCAATCACTTCTAAAGGGTTAGGCTGACCATACATTATACAATCCTCTTGTACAATTTTCCTTTAGATTTACCAAAACCATATAATATCAGGTCAAATCTAAATACTTTCAATTTGTATGCAATCTGGCAGGCCCTTGTACTACATAGTTGAAGGTAAATCTATAGGAAATTGAAAAAAAAATTGTACAATCTATGACCAGGTATACAGGCCCAGCAGATTTCCTTATTAGAGCCCTGATTCTGCAGCAGCTGATTGATAATTATGAAACCACTCCCACTAGACTCACTGAGCACATGGGAGGAGGGATGACACAGAGGGATTTCTTCAGAATAACAAAAGGTAGGAATCTGCATCAAAGTTTGTTAAAATCTTTACAATGTACAGAGATCACCCAGAGGGGAATGTTTTTTTCTTAACAAAAGAGTTACGCTTTAACTAAAAAAGTTTACTGGTACCAGCATTTGTGTGTAGAAATGGAGTCCAGGGCTCAGCTTGTCATCAGTTTGCCATGATTGCTGACAAGGTGCCATCACTCCCTGACTCCTCAGGTGGAATGTATTCTCAGCCCTGCCATTACAAAGCCAAATGATGGTGTCACACAGCCCCAATGGGTTCTTCACCATGTACAATAAACAAATAGAGTGACACAGACTAGTGTCACTGCGTTTCTGAGGGCTGTGCGCATAACAAATCCCCAGTCTCGCCCAAAACTGAAATCTTGGTTTTGGTTGGAATATTTCACAAACATCTCTATTATGGGAATCTGTTTGTCTTTGGTTATTTGAAGCTGTGGAAAGTGTGGGAATTTCTGGCATTCTCCATTGTTCCTGCCTTGCGGAGATGGTGAATGTGTAACGGAACCCGGTGCTCCTTGCCAGGACAGAGCAAGAATTCCTTTCCAGGCAGTTCTCCGCATGAACCATGTGGGTGTTATGAAAGCACATCACACGGTGGAAATGTGCGGCAGAAGAAATCAGGGGCTTAACACAGCTCCCATTACTTTCCTGTTTTCTTTTATACATCCTCACAACACTCCGGGGATTCCCCTATCCACTTAGCAGCAGCTTAGCAATAAATAAAATCCATAAACACACAGACAAAAAAAAGAATGAACAATCACAGTCCGCTAAGCAGGAGAACGTGAGAAATAGTCATGTCTGTTCTAGAATGTACCATGCCATGTCCAAGTAGGTGGAAGGGTGCCGCGTCACTATTATTGTGTCACTCTGTCTGTGGTGGAGTCCTCAACTTCTAATGTCCTGATATTGGCGTGTGCAGCCTATTGCATTAGGATGTGCACCCCAGAGCGCAAACACACATGCATGTATATCAGCAAAGCAGTGGCCGGTGTCAGTAGAGCAAAGATTGGTGTCAGTAATTTTTATGTTTATTATTTTTTAAAATGTTAGTTTTTTAATTAACTTTTACAATATTATTTTTTATTATTTCTTTACAATTGTTTTAGGATCCCTGTTGGGGGGGCTTTGGTTACATTTTAAGGGTCTGAGAAGACCCCTGATGTCTCACTATTGAGACAGAGAAAGGGATTGAGGACACATATTCCCCAGTCCATTTCTCTGCAGCCTCAGCTGCACTGGACAGTGAACTAATGGGAAGTGCTTTGTGATAAGCGGCTTCCTGTTCATTCACAAATTTAAGCATAGTAAACAGTGGCAGGTGGTGCTCCAAATTTTTGGGGAGGGCGACAACAGAAAAATGTAATAGGCATTGCTTTGCGGCAAAAAACGCTGTAAAAAATTGCGTGACTTTGAGGTCATAAAAGTGTGAAAGGGGCCTTCAGTAATTAAGGCATAGTGTGCCCCCTTTCAATGCACAGGGAGCAGCGTGCCCCCTTTCAATGCACAGGGACCAGCGTGCCCCCTTTCAATGCACAGGGACCAGCGTTCCCCCTTTCAATTCACAGAGATCAGCGTGCCCCCTTTCAATGCACAGAGATCAGCGTGCTCCCTGTCAATGCAGAGATTCCAGCGTGCCCCCTTTCAATGCAGAGATGCCAGCATGCCCCCTTTCAATGCAGAGATACCAGCGTGCCCCCTTTCAATGCAGAGATGCCAGCGTGCCCCCATTCAATGCAGAGATTGCAGCGTGCCCCCTTTCAATACAGAGTGAACAGCGTGCCAAGCCCCCCCTCGAGACCAGTGCACTTACCTGTAGCGGCGGCTTCTCTTCAGTCCCCCGGCGTATCCTCGAGTCCTCAGTCCTCCCGCCTCCTCCTCGGCCAATGGCATGGGATTTGCCTTTCGGCCAATCAGGAAGCGCGTATCGGACCCGCTTCCTGATTGGCCAGGAGGAGGATCCGTGTGAGAATAGCTACACGGATATAATATTCGCTAATGTCACACAATGGGTAGGCTCAGGGCGCACTGCTCTGCGCCCCGGGTCCACCCTTTGCTGAAGCCCATTAGAGCCTCTGGCTCTAATCAGGTGACTGAAAAAAAAAAGCCCCATTGAACTCCATGCGTCCGGTGCCCCGCATGCAGATTAAGGGGCTGGACGCATGGATAGGTGGGGCGGCGCCCCTGCGCCCCCAACACGCCGGCCGCCACTGATAGTGAACATAGTTTACTATGCTTCAGTTAAGAATGAACACAGGAGCAACCGATACAGATCACTCAATGTGTTAATTCAGAAAAGGAAGGGGCCGGTATTTCTCTCGCTCTCCATCCTGAAACATCCCCCACATCAGCCGGTGGGAGAGGAGAGGAGGGAAGCTGGCAGCATTGCAGGGGGGAGACAGGGCACCAGGAAGCAGGGAAAATCGGTATCGCACAGGGTAGTTAGCATGTGCCCGTGGCCTCTGATAAGGGGGTACAACTGGGTCTCCTGTAGGGGGCCCAGGCCCCATCACGTAACAGGGGTTCCCAGCCAGCTGGCAGGTTCAAGCTTCACACAATATATGTTCTATACTTTGAGTACATAATGTTGCCCCCCTCCCCTACTGACTGGCAATGCCCCCAATCTGCTCCCACTAAGCACAAAGACCCCCAAATCCCCCCACCTAACACCATTTCCCCCCTCTCCCACTGACTGGCAGTGCCCCCAGTCTGCCCCCTTTAAGCACCAAGACCCCCATCTCCTCTCCACTAAGCACATGGACCCCCCATCTCTCCCTAATTTGCACCAGTGCCCCCATCCCCACTGGCTGGCAGTGCCCACAATCTGCCCCCACTAAACACCAAGACCCCCATCTCCCCCACTAAGCACCAAGACACCCCACTCCCCACAACAAGCACCAAGACACCCATCTCTCCCCACTATGAACCTGGACCCCCCATCTCTTCCCACTAAGCACATAGAACCCCATCTCTCCCCACTTAATACTAGGACCCCTCCCCCAACTCCCCCCCACTAAGCACCAAGACCCCCATCTCTCCCACTAAGCAACAGAACCCCCATCTTCCTACTATGCACCAGGACCCCCATCTCTCCCCACTATGCACCAGGACCCCAATCTCCACCAACTAAGCGCCAGTGCCCCCTTTTGTTCCCCCTTGAAGACAATGCTGTATTTCTTTTTTAGGCAGGTATGCAGGGTCAAATGGGGGGGGGGTCGGGCAGGGTTGGGGGCCCCATCAGGCAGGCTGTAAGGGGCCCCATGATTTCTAACAGTGGCCCTGCACAGACCGATGTGTCCTGATATGGATTACACTAACAACTGCAGATCTTTTCCCACCCCCTGCCTGTGACTAGACTGTGAAAGGAGAAATAGCACAGTGATGAGCTCATATTTCTGTCACTCTGCTCTCTCTTCCTATCAGCATGTTGGTTGTACCTGTTAGCACATGAGCACACATCACAACTGATGGACTCCTTGTGCTACTTCTCCCTCTTCCAGTCTGAGCTCTGCTGTGCATTGCCTTGGGAGTAATATCAAGCCAAATTAAGGTACTTGGCAGCACAAATGTGGCAGCACAGTGGCTAAGTGGTTAGCACCAATGTACAATATATACATGTAAAGTACATTGATGGTGCTATATAAGTACCTATAATAGTAGTATGTTAGAAAAATAGCCTAGGCTATATACAGTGCTTGCCGCAGAAAAACAATTAACTTAATGTATGTGAACAATGTTGAAAAATTATCTTTACAGTATAAGTGAAAATACAAATCAATTAAACACATGGAAATTAATAAAAAGTTCCAAGGAATTGATAAATAGATAAATAAGTATTTTCCAGTGGTGATCAATATATATGAATAAAATAAATGTAAAATTCAATAAATAAAGTCTTTTCAAGTGGTGATCAGGTGCAAAGTGCTTCGTGCTCAATAAATAAAAGTTTGTGACTTTCGTGACGTGGATTCCTCTTTTCCTGTGGCTTGTGGTAGAAATAAATGACTTACCAGAATTGTTGGGTCCTATGTGCTGTATAGCACTAGGACCTACAGCGCTTGGAGGCCGTTTAGGCCGGATTGGGGATCCCCTTTGTGAATGATCCTGGTGGGATACAGGTTAGGTTCCTCCTTACCCGATCTCGATCCTCAGGATATGGGGTTAAAAGAAAGGCTCCAGATAGTGTATTATCGTTTTAAAAGTTTATTCATCAAATATTTTATAAAAATCATAACGAAGAAAGACTCAAACTCTAAGTTTGCAGGCAAAGAAACCGCTTACAAACACCTCCTAGTAGAGTGGCGAGCGGAGTGTTCCGGCTTGCGTTCCACGTGGTGCGTAGCGTGCTGACGTGTGTTCCACAACCTTGACACGTTTCGTCACTTCCTGTGACGTTTTCAAAAGGATAGTGTAGGACCCACTGACAATGGGGTACTTTGACGTAGTGGTGGGCTTGAGCACGATATGGCCATATGGTGGGACCAAATCCCCAGTTTTATTTATGCATTGTCTTCATATTTGATAGTCATTTCTTTTGCATGTGTGCGCTATTCTTTTTTAATATGCATGTCGCTTGGTTCATAGCTGCACCAGCTTTAAAATACATGTTCAGGGTTTGCTCCCCCAACTTTTTGCTTGTTTATCATGTATTCAGTCTGACCAGACTTCTGGGGTTGAGCACCCCCCCCCCCCACACACACACTTGTACTCTATCAGTGTCCACTATCAAGTAGATATAGGAGGAGTCCCTTGTAGTGCATTAGCACATCTCTCCCAGCAAGGAGTGTTGTCTCCAAGGGTTAGAGAGGCTGGATTCATCCTTTTTTATGGATAGTGTAGGACCCACTGACAATGGGGTACTTTGACGTAGTGGTTGGCTTGAGCACGATATGGCCATATGGTGGGACCAAATCCCCATTTTTATTTATGCATTGTCTTCATATTTGATAGTCATTTCTTTTGCATGTGTGCGCTATTCTTTTTAATATGCATGTCGCTGGGTTCATAGCTGCACCAGCTTTAGAAATACATGTTCAGGGTTTGCTCCCCCAACTTTTTGCTTGTTTATGATGTTGGCACCCCAGCCTATGTTTCTATGCAAGCCCATTGATGATCGACAATTGGTAGGAAACGCGTTGGGCGTGTTTTACTACTAACAGGGCGTGTTTGCTATGTACAGTCGTGCCAATGGTATGTCTGACAGCAGCGTGACCCATGTAAGTTACATCTCTGCATTTTATGTAGTTGCTATACACCTTTTAAATAAATAGAGTGGTTTTATGGTTAATCCCCGGTCCTTATCTGTTCCACTGTTGTGAGAGCGAGTGAACTGGGTGGTGAATGTCCATTGGGTGAGGACATGAAGGTGAGCTGGTCTGGGATCCCTGATATTGGTCTGGCACCATCAGCTGATCCATGAGCGGATGGATTAAGGAAGGAGACCCGTGACTGTGTCTACCCTGATTACCCATATGCTGGTTGAAAATCTACAAGCCGGTGAGTGTCCACTGCATGGGGGGAGCATAAATATCCTCTAACGGCAACTCTATGGCCCCTTTCAATTGGCTGATCTGATCCGCCTGTCAGTTATTCAGGCGGACCTGATCGGATGCTCTATGCATTCCTATGGGGCAGTGGGTTTCAGCGGTGACATCTCCGCTGACACCCGCTGCTGTCCGATCCTGTCTGTGAAATCTGGACGGATGGAAACCCTATTTTCCCTCCGTCTGGAAGGATCGAGTCGGATGAAATCGGATGAGAAAGGACAGGCGGTCCGTTCTCATCCGATCTCCCCATAGAGGACAGAGGGGATCTGACAGCTCCGTCTCCGCACACAGAGCAGAGAGGGAGCTGTCATGCGCCTACTCAGCAGGGTATCGGCAGATCGATCCCCCACTGAGCAGAACGGTCTCCATCGGTGTGAAAGGGGCCTATCAGTTGTTTCTTTTCCATTACGGGTGTGACCCTCCCCCAATAGCATTGTGTGTCTGTATAGACGGATTTACACTATGTTGCATTTATTTATGTTTTCTTTTATGCTCCCTGAGTGACGGACCATTGGAGGACTATTTTACCTATAAGTGATTTTCTGCATAAAGCCGCATCTACACTGCTGAAGAAATTTTAAATTTATGATGTGATCAGTTACACAAGTTAAGTGACTTTTTTTCCTGGGCGCTGCAAACTCTTCTACCTTCTATTGCCTGTAAGGGAAACCGGCAGTGAGCATGTGCGAAATGTGCTAAGCTTTGTGAATGGCCCAGTGGCGGGGGAAGGAGGAGGGGGGCCGAACCTGTCAAAACCAGGTACCTGTTCACCCCCCCCCCCACTCCCCCGACAGGTGCCAAATGTGGCACCGGAGGGGAGGGAGAAGTCATATAAGCAGAGCTTCCACTTTTGGGCGGAGCTCCGCTTTAATCAGTTGCCAACCGCCCCACGTACATATACTGTGCGGCGGCGGCTCCTACAGGCAAAATCACATACCTTAAAGAAAATAATATTGCTGCGCCAAGTCTTTCATTGGAGATAAATAAATAAATATGTTTGGTGTACAAAATGTTATCATAATAACTCTAAATCAGTCCATCAACTGTGATAATAAAGTGATAAATCAATTTCTGAGCCGTGATTATAAAATCAATAATATTAATAGTCCCAATCCTCAGTGAAAATAGTGACTGAAAGAAAATCAAAAAATCTTCATCCACAAACGTGATCAAAAGTGCTGCATGCTTCACTCCAGGTGCTCCTAGTGACTAGTGACAGATTAGCAGCTCACCTTAGGAACAGACTCCTGAGAGTCAATACACACTCTGGAATAATCACTGCAGTCTGGTTTGCCTTCCCATCACCACCTCCTGATAGTCCCTCCAGGTTTATATGGCATCGGTGTGGAAAAAATAAAAGCAAGATCTAGTGCTCTCTGATGACGTGCAGGCTCCTCCCCCGTACGCGTTGCGTCATAGACTTCATTCACCCCGCTGATGAAGTCTATGACGCAACGCGTACGGGGGGGGAGCCTGCACGCCATCACGTCGATTCCCGGAGACCACAGGCAGCGTTTGATGCTATGATAAGTCCGCACTGCTGAAGTGCTTTGAAATGTAAGTGCGATTTCACCATTTATGATTTAATAAATAGCCTTAAAATCAGAGAGCACTAGATCTTGCTTTTATTTTTTCCACACCGCTGCCATATAAACCTGGAGGGACCATCAGGAGGCGGTGATGGGAAGGCAAACCAGACTGCAGTGATTATTCCAGAGTGTGTATTGACTCTCAGGAGTCTGTTCCTAAGGTGAGCTGCTAATCTGTCACTAGTCACTAGGAGCACCTGGAGTGAAGCATGCAGCACTTTTGATCACGTTTGTGGATGAAGATTTTTTGATTTTCTTTCAGTCACTATTTTCACTGAGGATTGGGACTATTAATATTATTGATTTTATAATCACGGCTCAGAAATTGATTTATCACTTTAGTATCACAGTTGATGGACTGATTTAGAGTTATTGTGATAACATTTTGTACACCAAACATATTTATTTATTTATCTCCAATGAAAGACTTGGCGCAGCAATATTATTTTCTTTAAGTTTTCACAGGTGTTTTTGTGTTTGGCACTGATTGTTTGCAGACTTGTGCACAAGAATCTTGATTGATTCTTTTTTTCTGTTTAATGTGGACTTGCGCTGATTATTTTTGATTTACATAAAATCACATACCTGTACGTCGCCTGTTTTTTCTGGGTTTGCTGTGCGCACGCGTACCGCCGGCGTCCACCTTCCACTATGATTGGACACAGTGGGAGCAACTCAATGGGTCCAAGGGATCCGAAGTCCACCGGGATCCGCTGATCTATCCCAAGAGAGACAGAATGGCGGACTGCCTATGTAAACAAAAATTCCATTTAAAAAATCCCATAGTTTTTCGACGATATAACTTTTGTGCAAACCAATTAATATACACTTATTTTGTTTTTATTTTACTAAAAACTTAGCAGAATACATATGGGCCTAAATTGATGAAGAAATTTGATTTTTACATTTCTTTTATGGGATGTTTTATAGCAGAAAATAAAAAATATTGTTTTTTTTTCAAAATTGTCAGGTCTTTTTTGTTTATAAAACAAAAAATAAAAAGGCAGAGGTGATCAATTACCACAAAAAAACTCTATTTGTAGATAAAAAAAAGGACATTAATTTTTCTTGGGTATCGTGAAGCACGACTGCCCAATTGTCACCTTAATGTAACGCAGTGCCGTATCGCAAAAAATGGACTGGTCATGAAGGGGCTAAAAAGCCCCTGGAGCTGAATTGGTTAAGGTACATTGACATTATATCTACTACAATACAGTGCCACACACCATAAAAGCACCAGGAAATACACGTTAGCGCATGTCTACACGTATTGATGCATTTCTAATGATTTCCATGGTAAGCACATGACAGGGAAAACAACTAGCTGTGACTCCATCCCCAGTGTTAAGCTCAAAGCAGTGATCTCCCTCCATGCAGTATACAGAAGTCTCCCCCTGAGCTGTGATCTCCCTCCATGCAGTGTACAGAGGTCTCCCCCTGAGCTGTGATCTCCCTCCATGCAGTGTACAGAGGACTCCCCCTGAGCTGTGATCTCCCTCCATGCAGTGTACAGAGGTCTCCCCCTGAGCTGTGATCTCCCTCCATGCAGTGTACAGAGGTCTCCCCCTGAGCTGTGATCTCCCTCCATGCAGTGTACAGAGGTCTCCCCCTGAGCTGTGATCTCCCTCCATGCATTGTACAGAGGTCTCTCCCTGAGCTGTGATCTCCCTCCATGTAGTGTACAGAGGACTCCCCCTGAGCTGTGATCTCCCTCCATGCAGTATACAGAAGTCTCCTCCTGAGCTATGATCTCCATCCATGCAGTGTACAGAGGACTCCCCCTGAGCTGTGATCTCCCTCCATGCAGTATACAGAAGTCTCCTCCTGAGCTATGATCTCCATCCATGCAGTGTACAGAGGACTCCCCCTGAGCTGTGATCTCCCTCCATGCAGTGTACAGAGGACTCCCCCTGAGCTGTGATCTCCCTCCATGCAGTGTACAGAGGTTTCCCCCTGAGCTGTGATCTCCCTCCATGCAGTGTACAGAGGTCTCCCCCTGAGCTGTGATCTCCCTCCATGCAGTGTACTGAAATTTCCCCCTGAGCTGTGATCTCCCTCCATGCAGTGTACAGAGGTCTCCCCCTGAGCTGTGATCTCCCTCCATGCAGTGTACAGAGGTCTCCCCCTGAGCTGTGATCTCCCTCCATGCAGTGTACTGAAATTTCCCCCTGAGCTGTGATCTCCCTCCATGCAGTGTACAGAGGACTCCCCCTGAGCTGTGATCTCCCTCCATGCAGTATACAGAAGTCTCCTCCTGAGCTATGATCTCCATCCATGCAGTGTACAGAGGACTCCCCCTGAGCTGTGATCTCCCTCCATGCAGTGTACAGAGGACTCCCCCTGAGCTGTGATCTCCCTCCATGCAGTGTACAGAGGTTTCCCCCTGAGCTGTGATCTCCCTCCATGCAGTGTACAGAGGTCTCCCCCTGAGCTGTGATCTCCCTCCATGCAGTGTACTGAAATTTCCCCCTGAGCTGTGATCTCCCTCCATGCAGTGTACAGAGGTCTCCCCCCTGAGCTGTGATCTCCCTCCATGCAGTGTACAGAGGTCTCCCCCCTGAGCTGTGATCTCCCTCCATGCAGTGTACAGAGGTCTCTCCCCTGAGCTGTGATCTCCCTCCATGCAGTGTACAGAGGTCTCCCCCCTGAGCTGTGATCTCCCTCCATGCAGTGTACAGAGGTCTCCCCCCTGAGCTGTGATCTCCCTCCATGCAGTGTACAGAGGTCTCCCCCTGAGCTGTGATTTCCCTCCATGCAGTGTACAGAGGTCTCCCCCTGAGCTGTGATCTCCCTCCATGCAGTGTACAGAGGACTCCCCCTGAGCTGTGATCTCCCTCCATGCAGTGTACAGAGGACTCCCCCCTGAGCTGTGATCTCCCTCCATGCAGTGTACAGATGTCTCCCCCCTGAGCTGTGATCTCCGTCCATGCAGTGTACAGAGGACTCCCCCTGAGCTGTGATCTCCCTCCATGCAGTGTACAGAGGTCTCCCCCCTGAGCTGTGATCTCCCTCCATGCAGTGTACAGAGGTTTCCCCCTGAGCTGTGATCTCCCTCCATGCAGTGTACAGAGGTCTCCCCCCTGAGCTGTGATCTCCCTCCATGCAGTGTACAGAGGTTTCCCCCTGAGCTGTGATCTCCCTCCATGCAGTGTACAGAGGACTCCCCCTGAGCTGTGATCTCCCTCCATGCAGTGTACAGAGGTCTCCCCCTGAGCTGTGATCTCCCTCCATGCAGTGTACAGAGGACTCCCCCTGAGCTGTGATCTCCCTCCATGCAGTGTACAGAGGTCTCCCCCCTGAGCTGTGATCTCCCTCCATGCAGTGTACAGATGTCTCCCCCCTGAGCTGTGATCTCCGTCCATGCAGTGTACAGAGGTCTCCCCCTGAGCTGTGATCTCCCTCCATGCAGTGTACAGAGGTCTCCCCCTGAGCTGTGATCTCCCTCCATGCAGTGTACAGAGGTCTCTCCCTGAGCTGTGATCTCCCTCCATGCAGTGTACAGAGGACTCCCCCTGAGCTGTGATCTCCCTCCATGCAGTATACAGAAGTCTCCTCCTGAGCTATGATCTCCATCCATGCAGTGTACAGAGGACTCCCCCTGAGCTGTGATCTCCCTCCATGCAGTATACAGAAGTCTCCTCCTGAGCTATGATCTCCATCCATGCAGTGTACAGAGGACTCCCCCTGAGCTGTGATCTCCCTCCATGCAGTGTACAGAGGACTCCCCCTGAGCTGTGATCTCCCTCCATGCAGTGTACAGAGGTTTCCCCCTGAGCTGTGATCTCCCTCCATGCAGTGTACAGAGGTCTCCCCCTGAGCTGTGATCTCCCTCCATGCAGTGTACTGAAATTTCCCCCTGAGCTGTGATCTCCCTCCATGCAGTGTACAGAGGTCTCCCCCCTGAGCTGTGATCTCCCTCCATGCAGTGTACAGAGGTCTCCCCCCTGAGCTGTGATCTCCCTCCATGCAGTGTACAGAGGTCTCTCCCCTGAGCTGTGATCTCCCTCCATGCAGTGTACAGAGGTCTCCCCCCTGAGCTGTGATCTCCCTCCATGCAGTGTACAGAGGTCTCCCCCCTGAGCTGTGATCTCCCTCCATGCAGTGTACAGAGGTCTCCCCCTGAGCTGTGATTTCCCTCCATGCAGTGTACAGAGGTCTCCCCCTGAGCTGTGATCTCCCTCCATGCAGTGTACAGAGGTCTCCCCCTGAGCTGTGATCTCCCTCCATGCAGTGTACAGAGGACTCCCCCCTGAGCTGTGATCTCCCTCCATGCAGTGTACAGATGTCTCCCCCCTGAGCTGTGATCTCCGTCCATGCAGTGTACAGAGGACTCCCCCTGAGCTGTGATCTCCCTCCATGCAGTGTACAGAGGACTCCCCCTGAGCTGTGATCTCCCTCCATGCAGTGTACAGAGGTCTCCCCCCTGAGCTGTGATCTCCCTCCATGCAGTGTACAGAGGTTTCCCCCTGAGCTGTGATCTCCCTCCATGCAGTGTACAGAGGTCTCCCCCCTGAGCTGTGATCTCCCTCCATGCAGTGTACAGAGGTTTCCCCCTGAGCTGTGATCTCCCTCCATGCAGTGTACAGAGGACTCCCCCTGAGCTGTGATCTCCCTCCATGCAGTGTACAGAGGTCTCCCCCTGAGCTGTGATCTCCCTCCATGCAGTGTACAGAGGACTCCCCCTGAGCTGTGATCTCCCTCCATGCAGTGTACAGAGGTCTCCCCCCTGAGCTGTGATCTCCCTCCATGCAGTGTACAGATGTCTCC
The DNA here is from genome assembly GCF_965119305.1 of Pelophylax lessonae. NCBI lineage: Eukaryota > Metazoa > Chordata > Amphibia > Anura > Ranidae > Pelophylax > Pelophylax lessonae. Next base: position 124,775,347 of record NC_138768.1, read on the forward strand.
CCCCTGAGCTGTGATCTCCGTCCATGCAGTGTACAGAGGTCTCCCCCTGAGCTGTGATCTCCCTCCATGCAGTGTACAGAGGTCTCCCCCTGAGCTGTGATCTCCCTCCATGCAGTGTACAGAGGTCTCCCCCCTGAGCTGTGATCTCCCTCCATGCAGTGTACAGAGGTCTCCCGCCTGAGCTGTGATCTCCCTCCATGCAGTGTACAGAGGTCTCCCCCCTGAGCTGTGATCTACCTCCATGCAGTGTACAGAGGTCTCCCCCCTGAGCTGTGATCTCCCTCCATGCAGTGTACAGAGGTCTCCCCCTGAGCTGTGATCTCCCTCCATGCAGTGTACAGAGGTCTCCCCCTGAGCTGTGATCTCCCTCAATGCAGTGTACAGAGGACTCCCCCTGAGCTGTGATCTCCCTCCATGCAGTGTACAGAGGACTCCCCCTGAGCTGTGATCTCCCTCCATGCAGTGTACAGAGGTCTCCCTCCTGAGCTGTGATCTCCCTCCATGCAGTGTACAGAGGTTTCCCCCTGAGCTGTGATCTCCCTCCATGCAGTGTACAGAGGACTCCCCCTGAGCTGTGATCTCCCTCCATGCAGTGTACAGAGGTCTCCCCCTGAGCTGTGATCTCCCTCCATGCAGTGTACAGAGGTCTCCCCCTTAGCTGTGATCTCCCTCCATGCAGTGTACAGAGGACTCCCCCTGAGCTGTGATCTCCCTCCATGCAGTGTACAGAGGTCTCCCCCCTGAGCTGTGATCTCCCTCCATGCAGTGTACAGAGGTTTCCCCCTGAGCTGTGATCTCCCTCCATGCAGTGTACAGAGGACTCCCCCTGAGCTGTGATCTCCCTCCATGCAGTGGACAGAGGTCTCCCCCCTGAGCTGTGATCTCCCTCCATGCAGTGTACAGAGGTTTCACCCTGAGCTGTGATCTCCCTCCATGCAGTGTACAGAGGACTCCCCCCATGAGCTGTGATCTCCCTCCATGCAGTGTACAGAGGTTTCCCCCTGAGCTGTGATCTCCCTTCATGCAGTGTACAGAGGACTCCCCCTGAGCTGTGATCTCCCTCCATGCAGTGTACAGAGGTCTCCCCCTGAGCTGTGATCTCCCTCCATGCAGTGTACAGAGGACTCCCCCTGAGCTGTGATCTCCCTCCATGCAGTGTACAGAGGTCTCCCCCCTGAGCTGTGATCTCCCTCCATGCAGTGTACAGATGTCTCCCCCCTGAGCTGTGATCTCCGTCCATGCAGTGTACAGAGGTCTCCCCCTGAGCTGTGATCTCCCTCCATGCAGTGTACAGAGGTCTCCCCCTGAGCTGTGATCTCCCTCCATGCAGTGTACAGAGGTCTCCCCCCTGAGCTGTGATCTCCCTCCATGCAGTGTACAGAGGTCTCCCGCCTGAGCTGTGATCTCCCTCCATGCAGTGTACAGAGGTCTCCCCCCTGAGCTGTGATCTCCATCCATGCAGTGTACAGAGGTCTCCCCCTGAGCTGTGATCTCCCTCCATGCAGTGTACAGAGGTCTCCCCCTGAGCTGTGATCTCCCTCCATGCAGTGTACAGAGGTCTCCCCCCTGAGCTGTGATCTCCCTCCATGCAGTGTACAGAGGTCTCCCGCCTGAGCTGTGATCTCCCTCCATGCAGTGTACAGAGGTCTCCCCCCTGAGCTGTGATCTCCCTCCATGCAGTGTACAGAGGTCTCCCCCTGAGTTGTGATCTCCCTCCATGCAGTGTACAGAGGACTCCCCCTGAGTTGTGATCTCCCTCCATGCAATGTACAGACTTCTCCCCCTGAGCTGTGATCTCCCTCCATGCAGTGTACAGAGGACTCCCCCTGAGCTGTGATCTCCCTCCGTGCAGTGTACAGAGGTATCCCCACTTAGCTCAGGGATCTCCCTCCATGCAGTGTACAGAGGTCCCCCCTGAGCTGTGATCTCCCTCCATGCAGTGTACAGAGGTCTCCCCCTGAGCTGTGATCTCCCTCCATGCAGTGTACAGAGGACTCCCCCTGAGCTGTGATCTTCCTCCATGCAGTGTACAGAGGTCTCCCCCTGAGCTGTGATCTCCCTCCATGCAGTGTACAGAGGTCTCCCCCTGAGCTGTGATCTCCCTCAATGCAGTGTACAGAGGACTCCCCCTGAGCTGTGATCTCCCTCCATGCAGTGTACAGAGGACTCCCCCTGAGCTGTGATCTCCCTCCATGCAGTGTACAGAGGTCTCCCCCCTGAGCTGTGATCTCCCTCCATGCAGTGTACAGAGGTTTCCCCCTGAGCTGTGATCTCCCTCCATGCAGTGTACAGAGGTCTCCCCCCTGAGCTGTGATCTCCCTCCATGCAGTGTACAGAGGTTTCCCCCTGAGCTGTGATCTCCCTCCATGCAGTGTACAGAGGACTCCCCCCTGAGCTGTGATCTCCCTCCATGCAGTGTACATAGGTCTCCCCCTGAGCTGTGATCTCCCTCCATGCAGTGTAAAGAGGACTCCCCCTGAGCTGTGATCTCCCTCCATGCAGTGTACAGAGGTCTCCCCCCTGAGCTGTGATCTCCCTCCATGCAGTGTACAGAGGTCTCCCCCTGAGTTGTGATCTCCCTCCATGCAGTGTACAGAGGACTCCCCCTGAGTTGTGATCTCCCTCCATGCAATGTACAGACTTCTCCCCCTAAGCTGTGATCTCTCTCCATGCAGTATACAGAGGACTCCCCCTGAGCTGTGATCTCCCTCCGTGCAGTGTACAGAGGTATCCCCACTGAGCTCAGGGATCTCCCTCCATGCAGTGTACAGAGGTCCCCCCTGAGCTGTGATCTCCCTCCATGCAGTGTACAGAGGTCTCCCCCTGAGCTGTGATCTCCCTCCATGCAGTGTACAGAGGTCTCCCCCTGAGCTGTGATCTCCCTCCATGCAGTGTACAGAGGACTCCCCCTGAGCTGTGATCTTCCTCCATGCAGTGTACAGAGGTTTCCCCCTGAGCTGTGATCTCCCTCCATGCAGTGTACAGAGGACTCCCCCTCAGCTGTGATCTCCCTCCATGCAGTGTACAGAGGTCTCCCCCTGAGCTGTGATCTCCCTCCATGCAGTGTACAGAGGTCTCCCCCTGAGCTGTGATCTCCCTCCATGCAGTGTACAGAGGACTCCCCCTGAGCTGTGATCTCCCTCCATGCAGTGTACAGAGGACTCCCCCTGAGCTGTGATCTCCCTCCATGCAGTGAACAGAGGTCTCCCCCTGAGCTGTGATCTCCCTCCATGCAGTGTACAGAGGTCTCCCCCTGAGCTGTGATCTCCCTCCATGCAGTGTACAGAGGTCTCCCCCTGAGCTGTGATCTCCCTCCATGCAGTGTACAGAGGACTCCCCCTGAGCTGTGATCTCCCTCCATGCAGTGTATAGAGGACTACCCCTGAGTTGTGATCTCCCTCCATGCAGTGTACAGAGGACTCCCCCTGAGTTGTGATCTCCCTCCATGCAATGTACAGACTTCTCCCCCTGAGCTGTGATCTCCCTCCATGCAGTGTAAAGAGGACTCCCCCTGAGTTGTGATCTCCCTCCATGCAGTGTACAGACTTCTCCCCGAGTTGTGATCTCCCTCCATGCAGTGTACAGAGGTCTCCCCCTGAGCTGTGATCTCCCTCCATGCAGTGTACAGAGGACTCCCCCTGAGCTGTGATCTCCCTCCATGCAATGTACAGACTTCTCCCCCTGAGCTGTGATCTCCCTCCATGCAGTGTACAGAGGTCTCCCCCTGAGCTGTGATCTCCTTCCATGCAGTGTACAGAGGTCTCCCCCTGAGTTGTGATCTCCCTCCATGCAGTGTACAGAGGTTTCCCCCTGAGCTGTGATCTCCCTCCATGCAGTGTACAGAGGACTCCCCCTGAGCTGTGATCTCCCTCCATGCAGTGTACAGAGGTCTCCCCCTTAGCTGTGATCTCCCTCCATGTAGTGTACAGAGGACTCCCCCTGAGCTGGGATCTCCCTCCATGCAGTGTACAGAGGACTCCCCCTGAGCTGTGATCTCCCTCCGTGCAGTGTACAGAGGTATCCCCACTGAGCTCAGGGATCTCCCTCCATGCAGTGTACAGAGGTCCCCCCTGAGCTGTGATCTCCCTCCATATAGTGTACAGAGGTCTCCCCCTGAGCTGTGATCTCCCTCCATGCAGTGTACAGAGGTCTCCCCCTGAGCTGTGATCTCCCTCCATGCAGTGTACAGAGGACTCCCCCTGAGCTGTGATCTTCCTCCATGCAGTGTACAGAGGTCTCCCCCTGAGCTGTGATCTCCCTCCATGCAGTGTACAGAGGACTCCCCCTCAGCTGTGATCTCCCTCCATGCAGTGTACAGAGGACTCCCCCTGAGCTGTGATCTCCCTCCATGCAGTGTACAGACTTCTCCCCGAGTTGTGATCTCCCTCCATGCAGTGTACAAAGGTCTCCCCCTGAGCTGTGATCTCCCTCCATGCAGTGTACAGAGGACTCCCCCTGAGCTGTGATCTCCCTCCATGCAATGTACAGACTTCTCCCCCTGAGCTGTGATCTCCCTCCATGCAGTGTACAGAGGTCTCCCCCTGAGCTGTGATCTCCCTCCATGCAGTGTACAGAGGTCTCCCCCTGAGTTGTGATCTCCCTCCATGCAGTGTACAGAGGTTTCCCCCTGAGCTGTGATCTCCCTCCATGCATTGTACAGAGGACTCCCCCTGAGCTGTGATCTCCCTCCATGCAGTGTACAGAGGTCTCCCCCTTAGCTGTGATCTCCCTCCATGTAGTGTACAGAGGACTCCCCCTGAGCTGTGATCTCCCTCCATGCAGTGTACAGAGGTCTCCCCCTGAGCTGTGATCTCCCTCCATGCAGTGTACAGAGGACTCCCCCTCAGCTGTGATCTCCCTCCATGCAGTGTACAGAGGTCTCCCCCTGAGCTGTGATCTCCCTCCATGCAGTGTACAGAGGTCTCCCCCTGAGCTGTGATCTCCCTCCATGCAGTGTACAGAGGACTCCCCCTGAGCTGTGATCTCCCTCCGTGCAGTGTACAGAGGTATCCCCACTGAGCTCAGGGATCTCCCTCAATGCAGTTTACAGAGGTCCCCCCTGAGCTGTGATCTCCCTCCATGCAGTGTACAGAGGTCTCCCCCTGAGCTGTGATCTCCCTCCATGCAGTGTACAGAGGTCTCTCCCCTGAGCTGTGATCTCCCTCCATGCAGTGTACAGAGTTCTCCCCCCTGAGCTGTGATTTCCCTCCGTGCAGTGTACAGAGGTCTCCCCCCTGAGCTGTGATCTCCCTCCATGCAGTGTACAGAGGTCTCCCCCTGAGCTGTGATCTCCCTCCATGCAGTGTACAGAGGTCTCCCCCTGAGCTGTGATCTCCCTCCATGCAGTGTACAGAGGACTCCCCCTGAGCTGTGATCTCCCTCCATGCAGTGTACAGAGGACTCCCCCTGAGCTGTGATCTCCCTCCATGCAGTGTACAGAGGTCTCCCCCCTGAGCTGTGATCTCCCTCCATGCAGTGTACAGAGGTTTCCCCCTGAGCTGTGATCTCCCTCCATGCAGTGTACAGAGGTATCCCCCCTGAGCTGTGATCTCCCTCCATGCAGTGTACAGAGGTTTCCCCCTGAGCTGTGATCTCCCTCCATGCAGTGTACAGAGGACTCCCCCTGAGCTGTGATCTCCCTCCATGCAGTGTACAGAGGTCTCCCCCTGAGCTGTGATCTCCCTCCATGCAGTGTACAGAGGACTCCCCCTGAGCTGTGATCTCCCTCCATGCAGTGTACAGAGGTCTACCCCCTGAGCTGTGATCTCCCTCCATGCAGTGTACAGAGGTCTCCCCCTGAGCTGTGATCTCCCTCCATGCAGTGTACAGAGGACTCCTCCTGAGCTGTGATCTCCCTCCATGCAGTGTACAGAGGACTCCCCCTGAGCTGTGATCTCCCTCCATGCAGTGTACAGAGTTCTCCCCCCTGAGCTGTGATTTCCCTCCGTGCAGTGTACAGAGGTCTCCCCCCTGAGCTGTGATCTCCCTCCATGCAGTGTACAGAGGTCTCCCCCTGAGCTGTGATCTCCCTCCATGCAGTGTACAGAGGTCTCCCCCTGAGCTGTGATCTCCCTCCATGCAGTGTACAGAGGACTCCCCCTGAGCTGTGATCTCCCTCCATGCAGTGTACAGAGGACTCCCCCTGAGCTGTGATCTCCCTCCATGCAGTGTACAGAGGTCTCCCCCCTGAGCTGTGATCTCCCTCCATGCAGTGTACAGAGGTTTCCCCCTGAGCTGTGATCTCCCTCCATGCAGTGTACAGAGGTCTCCCCCCTGAGCTGTGATCTCCCTCAATGCAGTGTACAGAGGTTTCCCCCTGAGCTGTGATCTCCCTCCATGCAGTGTACAGAGGACTCCCCCTGAGCTGTGATCTCCCTCCATGCAGTGTACAGAGGTCTCCCCCTGAGCTGTGATCTCCCTCCATGCAGTGTACAGAGGACTCCCCCTGAGCTGTGATCTCCCTCCATGCAGTGTACAGAGGTCTACCCCCTGAGCTGTGATCTCCCTCCATGCAGTGTACAGAGGTCTCCCCCTGAGCTGTGATCTCCCTCCATGCAGTGTACAGAGGACTCCTCCTGAGCTGTGATCTCCCTCCATGCAGTGTACAGAGGACTCCCCCTGAGCTGTGATCTCCCTCCATGCAGTGTACAGAGGTCTCCCCCCTGAGCTGTGATCTCCCTCCATGCAGTGTACAGAGGTTTCCCCCTGAGCTGTGATCTCCCTCCATGCAGTGTACAGAGGTTTCCCCCTGAGCTGTGATCTCCCTCCATGCAGTGTACAGAGGACTCCCCCTGAGCTGTGATCTCCCTCCATGCAGTGTACAGAGGTCTCCCCCTGAGCTGTGATCTCCCTCCATGCAGTGTACAGAGGACTCCCCCTGAGCTGTGATCTCCCTCCATGCAGTGTACAGAGGTCTCCCCCCTGAGCTGTGATCTCCCTCCATGCAGTGTACAGAGGTTTCCCCCTGAGCTGTGATCTCCCTCCATGCAGTGTACAGAGGACTCCCCCTGAGCTGTGATCTCCCTCCATGCAGTGTACAGAGGTCTCCCCCTGATCTGTGATCTCCCTCCATGCAGTGTACAGAGGACTCCCCCTGAGCTGTGATCTCCCTCCATGCAGTGTACAGAGGTCTCCCCCCTGAGCTGTGATCTCCCTCCATGCAGTGTACAGAGGTCTCCCCCTGAGCTGTGATCTCCCTCCATGCAGTGTACAGAGGACTCCTCCTGAGCTGTGATCTCCCTCCATGCAGTGTACAGAGGACTCCCCCTGAGCTGTGATCTCCCTCCATGCAGTGTACAGAGGTCTCCCCCCTGAGCTGTGATCTCCCTCCATGCAGTGTACAGAGGTTTCCCCTTGAGCTGTGATCTCCCTCCATGCAGTGTACAGAGGTTTCCCCCTGAGCTGTGATCTCCCTCCATGCAGTGTACAGAGGACTCCCCCTAAACTGTGATCTCCCTCCATGCAGTGTACAGAGGTCTCCCCCTGAGCTGTGATCTCCCTCCATGCAGTGTACAGAGGACTCCCCCGGAGCTGTGATCTCCCTCCATGCAGTTTACAGAGGTCTCCCCCCTGAGCTGTGATCTCCCTCCATGCAGTGTACAGATGTCTCCCCCCTGAGCTGTGATCTCCGTCCATGCAGTGTACAGAGGTCTCCCCCTGAGCTGTGATCTCCCTCCATGCAGTGTACAGAGGTCTCCCCCTGAGCTGTGATCTCCCTCCATGCAGTGTACAGAGGTCTCCCCCCTGAGCTGTGATCTCCCTCCATGCTGTGTACAGAGGTCTCCCGCCTGAGCTGTGATCTCCCTCCATGCAGTGTACAGAGGTCTCCCCCCTGAGCTGTGATCTACCTCCATGCAGTGTACAGAGGTCTCCCCCCTGAGCTGTGATCTCCCTCCATGCAGTGTACAGACGTCTCCCCCTGAGCTGTGATCTCCCTCCATGCAGTGTACAGAGGTCTCCCCCTGAGCTGTGATCTCCCTCCATGCAGTGTACAGAGGACTCCCCCTGAGCTGTGATCTCCCTCCATGCAGTGTACAGACGACTCCCCCTGAGTTGTGATCTCCCTCCATGCAGTGTACAGAGGACGCCCCCTGAGTTGTGATCTCCCTCCATGCAATGTGCAGACTTCTCCCCCTGAGCTGTGATCTCCCTCCATGCAGTGTACAGAGGACTCCCCCTGAGTTGTGATCTCCCTCCATGCAATGTACAGACTTCTCCCCCTGAGTTGTGATCTCCCTCCATGCAGTGTACAGAGGTCTCCCCCTGAGCTGTGATCTCCCTCCATGCAGTGTACAGAGGACTCCCCCTGAGCTGTGATCTCCCTCCATGCAATGTACAGACTTCTCCCCCTGAGCTGTGATCTCCCTCCATGCAGTGTACAGAGGTTTCCCCCAGAGCTGTGATCTCCCTCCATGCAGTGTACAGAGGACTCCCCCTGAGCTGTGATCTCCCTCCATGCAATGTACAGACTTCTCCCCCTGAGCTGTGATCTCACTCCATGCAGTGTACAGAGGTCTCCCCCTGAGCTGTGATCTCCCTCCATGCAGTGTACAGAGGTTTCCCCCTGAGCTGTGATCTCCCTCCATGCAGTGTACAGAGGACTCCCCCTGAGCTGTGATCTCCCTCCATGCAGTGTACAGAGGTCTCCCCCTTAGCTGTGATCTCCCTCCATGCAGTGTACAGAGGACTCCCCCTGAGCTGTGATCTCCCTTCATTCAGTGTACAGAGGTCTCCCCCCTGAGCTGTGATCTCCCTCCATGCAGTGTACAGAGTTCTCCCCCCTGAGCTGTGATCTCCCTCCATGCAGTGTACAGAGGTCTCCCCCTGAGCTGTGATCTCCCTCCATGCAATGTACAGAGATCTCCCCCTGAGCTGTGATCTCCCTCCATGCAGTGTACAGAGGTCTCCCCCTGAGCTGTGATCTCCCTCCATGCAGTGTACAGAGGTCTCCCCCTGAGCTGTGATCTCCCTCCATGCAGTGTACAGAGGTTTCCCCCTGAGCTGTGATCTCCCTCCATGCAGTGTACAGAGGTCTCCCCTGAGCTGTGATCTCCCTCCATGCAGTGTAAAGAGGTCTCCCCCCTGAGCTCAGGGATCTCCCTCCATGCAATGTACAGAGGTCTCCCCCTGAGCTGTGATATCTCTCCATGCAGTGTACAGAGGTCTCCCCCTGAGCTGTGATCTCCCTCTATGCAGTGTACAGAGGTCTCCCCTTGTGCTGTGATCTCCCTCCATGCAGTGTACAGAGGTCTCCCCCTGAGCTGTGATCTCCCTCCATGCAGTGTACAGAGGTCTCCCCTGAGTTGTGATCTCCCTCCATGCAGTGTACAGAGGTTTCCCCCTGAGCTGTGATCTCCCTCCATGCAGTGTACAGAGGTCTCCCCCTGAGCTGTGATCTCCCTCCATGCAGTGTACAGAGGTCTCCCCCTGAGCTGTGATCTCCCTCCATGCAGTGAACAGAGGTCTCCCCCCTGAGCTGTGATCTCCCTCCATGCAGTGAACAGAGGTCTCCCCCCTGAGCTCAGGGATCTCCCTCCATGCAGTGTACAGAGGTTTCCCCCTGAGCTGTGATCTCCCTCCATGCAGTGTACAGAGGACTCCCCCTGAGCTGTGATCTCCCTCCATGCAGTGTACAGAGGTCTCCCCCCTTAGCTGTGATCTCCCTCCATGCAGTGTACAGAGGTCTCCCCCCTGAGCTCAGGGATCTCCCTCCATGCAGTGTACAGAGGTTTCCCCCTGAGCTGTGATCTCCCTCCATGCAGTGTACAGAGGACTCCCCCTGAGCTGTGATCTCCCTCCATGCAGTGTACAGAGGACTCCCCCTGACCTGTGATCTCCCTCCATGCAGTGTACAGAGGTCTCCCCCTGAGCTGTGATCTCCCTCCATGCAGTGTACAGAGGTCTCCCCCCTGAGCTCAGGGATCTCCCTCCATGCAGTGTACAGAGGTTTCCCCCTGAGCTGTGACCTCCCTCCATGCAGTGTACAGAGGACTCCCCCTGAGCTGTGATCTCCCTCCATGCAGTGTACAGAGGTCTCCCCCTGAGCTGTGATCTCCCTCCATGCAGTGTACAGAGGTCTCCCCCTGAGCTGTGATCTCCCTCCATGCAGTGTACAGAGGTCTCCCCCCTGAGCTGTGATCTCCCTCCATGCAGTGTACAGAGGTCTCCCCCCTGAGCTCAGGGATCTCCCTCCATGCAGTGTACAGAGGTTTCCCCCTGAGCTGTGATCTCCCTCCATGCAGTGTACAGAGGACTCCCCCTGAGCTGTGATCTCCCTCCATGCAGTGTACAGAGGTTTCCCCCTGAGCTGTGATCTCCCTCCATGCAGTGTACAGAGGACTCCCCCTAGCTGTGATCTCCCTCCATGCAGTGTACAGAGGTCTCCCCCTGAGCTTTGATCTCCCTCCATGCAGTGTACAGAGGTCCCCCCCTGAGCTGTGATCTCCCTCCATGCAGTGTACAGAGGTCTCCCTCTGAGCTGTGATCTCCCTCCATGCAGTGTACAGAGGTCTCCCCCTGAGCTGTGATCTCCCTCCATGCAGTGTACAGAGGTCTCCCCTGAGTTGTGATCTCCCTCCATGCAGTGTACAGAGGTTTCCCCCTGAGCTGTGATCTCCCTCCATGCAGTGTACAGAGGTCTCCCCCTGAGCTGCGATCTCCCTCCATGCAGTGTACAGAGGTCTCCCCCTGAGCTGTGATCTCCCTCCATGCAGTGTACAGAGGTCTCCCCCCTGAGCTGTGATCTCCCTCCATGCAGTGTACAGAGGTCTCCTCCCTGAGCTCAGGGATCTCCCTCCATGCAGTGTACAGAGGGTTTCCCCCTGAGCTGTGATCTCCCTCCATGCAGTGTACATAGGACTCCCCCTGAGCTGTGATCTCCCTCCATGCAGTGTACAGAGGTCTCCCCCTGAGCTGTGATCTCCCTCCATGCAGTGTACAGAGGTCTCCCCCCTGAGCTCAGGGATCTCCCTCCATGCAGTGTACAGAGGTTTCCCCCTGAGCTGTGATCTCCCTCCATGCAGTGTACAGAGGACTCCCCCTGAGCTGTGATCTCCCTCCATGCAGTGTACAGAGGTCTCCCCCTGAGCTGTGATCTCCCTCCATGCAGTGTACAGAGGTCTCCCCCTGAGCTGTGATCTCCCTCCATGCAGTGTACAGAGGTCTCCCCTTGAGCTGTGATCTCCCTCCATGCAGTGTACAGAGGTCTCCCCCTGAGCTGTGATCTCCCTCCATGCAGTGTACAGAGGTCTCCGCCTGAGCTGTGATCTCCCTCCATGCAGTGTACAGAGGTCTCCCCCTGAGCTGTGATCTCCCTCCATGCAGTGTACAGAGGTTTTCCCCTGAGCTGTGATCTCCCTCCATGCAGTGTACAGAGGTCTCCCCCCTGAGCTCAGGGATCTCCCTCCATGCAGTGTACAGAGGTTTCCCCCTGAGCTGTGATCTCCCTCCATGCAGTGTACAGAGGACTCCCCCTGAGCTGTGATCTCCCTCCATGCAGTGTACAGAGGTCTCCCCCTGAGCTGTGATCTCCCTCCATGCAGTGTACAGAGGTCTCCCCCTGAGCTGTGATCTCCCTCCATGCAGTGAACAGAGGTCTCCCCCCTGAGCTGTGATCTCCCTCCATGCAGTGTACAGAGGTCTCCCCCCTGAGCTCAGGGATCTCCCTCCATGCAGTGTACAGAGGTTTCCCCCTGAGCTGTGATCTCCCTCCATGCAGTGTACAGAGGACTCCCCCTGAGCTGTGATCTCCCTCCATGCAGTGTACAGAGGTCTCCCCCCTTAGCTGTGATCTCCCTCCATGCAGTGTACAGAGGTTTCCCCCTGAGCTGTGATCTCCCTCCATGCAGTGTACAGAGGACTCCCCCTGAGCTGTGATCTCCCTCCATGCAGTGTACAGAGGACTCCCCCTGAGCTGTGATCTCCCTCCCACAGTGTACAGAGGTCTCCCCCTGAGCTGTGATCTCCCTCCATGCAGTATACAGAGGTCTCCCCCTGAGCTGTGATCTCCCTCCATGCAGTGTACAGAGGACTCAGCCTGAGCTGTGATCTTCCTCCGTGCAGTGTACAGAGGTCTCCCCCTGAGCTGTGATCTCCCTCCATGCAGTGTACAGAGGTCTCCCCCTGAGCTGTGATCTCCCTCCATGCAGTGTACAGAGGTCTCCCCTGAGTTGTGATCTCCCTCCATGCAGTGTACAGAGGTTTCCCCCTGAGCTGTGATCTCCCTCCATGCAGTGTACAGAGGTCTCCCCCTGAGCTGCGATCTCCCTCCATGCAGTCTACAGAGGTCTCCCCCTGAGCTGTGATCTCCCTCCATGCAGTGTACAGAGGTCTCCCCCCTGGACTGTGATCTCCCTCCATGCAGTGTACAGAGGTCTCCTCCCTGAGCTCAGGGATCTCCCTCCATACAGTGTACAGAGGGTTTCCCCCTGAGCTGTGATCTCCCTCCATGCAGTGTACAGAGGACTCCCCCTGAGCTGTGATCTCCCTCCATGCAGTGTACAGAGGTCTCCCCCTGAGCTGTGATCTCCCTCCATGCAGTGTACAGAGGTCTCCCCCCTGAGCTCAGGGATCTCCCTCCATGCAGTGTACAGAGGTTTCCCCCTGAGCTGTGATCTCCCTCCATGCAGTGTACAGAGGACTCCCCCTGAGCTGTGATCTCCCTCCATGCAGTGTACAGAGGTCTCCCCCCTGAGCTGTGATCTCCCTCCATGCAGTGTACAGAGGTCTCCCCCCTGAGCTCAGGGATCTCCCTCCATGCAGTGTACAGAGGTTTCCCCCTGAGCTGTGATCTCCCTCCATGCAGTGTACAGAGGACTCCCCCTGAGCTGTGATCTCCCTCCATGCAGTGTACAGAGGTTTCCCCCTGAGCTGTGATCTCCCTCCATGCAGTGTACAGAGGACTCCCCCTAGCTGTGATCTCCCTCCATGCAGTGTACAGAGGTCTCCCCCTGAGCTGTGATCTCCCTCCATGCAGTGTACAGAGGTCCCCCCTGAGCTGGGATCTCCCTCCATGCAGTGTACAGAGGTCTCCCTCTGAGCTGTGATCTCCCTCCATGCAGTGTACAGAGGTCTCCCCCTGAGCTGTGATCTCCCTCCATGCAGTGTACAGAGGTCTCCCCCTGAGCTGTGATCTCCCTCCATGCATTGTACAGAGGACTCCCCCTGAGCTGTGATCTCCCTCCAAGCAGTGTACAGAGGTCTCCCCCTGAGCTGTGATCTCCCTCCATGCAGTGTACAGAGATCTCCCCCTGAGCTGTGATCTCCCTCCATGCAATGTACAGAGGTCTCCCCCTGAGCTGTGATCTCCCTCCATGCAATGTACAGAGGTCTCCCCCAGAGCTGTGAACTCCCTCCATGCAGTATACAGAGGACTCCCCCTGAGCTGTGATCTCCCTCCATGCAGTATACAGAGGACTCCCCCTGAGCTGTGATCTCCCTCCATGCAGTGTACAGAGGACTCCCCCCTGAGCTGTGATCTCCCTCCATGCAGTGTACAGAGGTCTCCCCCTGAGCTGTGATTTCCCTCCATGCAGTATACAGAGGACTCCCCCTGAGCTGTGATCTCCCTCCATGCAGTATACAGAGGACTCCCCCTGAGCTGTGATCTCCCTCCATGCAGTGTACAGAGATCTCCCCCTGAGCTGTGATCTCCCTCCATGCAGTATACAGAGGTCTCCCCCTGAGCTGTGATCTCCCTCCATGCAATGTACAGAGGTCTCCCCCTGAGCTGTGATCTCCCTCCATGCAATGTACAGAGGACTCCCCCTGAGCTGTGATCTCCCTCCATGCAGTGTACAGAGGTCTCCCCCTGAGCTGTGATCTCCCTCAATGCAGTGTACAGAGGTCTCCCCCTGAGCTGTGATCTCCCTCCATGCAGTGTACAGAGGTCTCCCCCTGAGCTGTGATCTCCCTCCATGCAGTGTACAGAGGTCTCCCCCTGAGCTGTGATCTCCCTCCATGCAGTGTACAGAGGCCTCCCCCTGAGCTGTGATCTCTCTCCATGCAGTGTACAGAGGTTTCCCCCTGAGCTGTGATCTCCCTCCATGCAGTGTACAGAGGTCTCCCCTGAGCTGTGATCTCCCTCCATGCAGTGTACAGAGGTCTCCCCCCTGAGCTCAGGGATCTCCCTCCATGCAATGTACAGAGGTCTCCCCCTGAGCTGTGATATCTCTCCATGCAGTGTACAGAGGTCTCCCCCTGAGCTGTGATCTCCCTCCATGCAGTGTACAGAGGTCTCCCCCTGAGCTGTGATCTCCCTCCATGCAGTGTACAGAGGTCTCCCCCTGAGCTGTGATCTCCCTCCATGCAGTGTACAGAGGTCTCCCCTGAGTTGTGATCTCCCTCCATGCAGTGTACAGAGGTTTCCCCCTGAGCTGTGATCTCCCTCCATGCAGTGTACAGAGGTCTCCCCCCTGAGCTCAGGGATCTCCCTCCATGCAGTGTACAGAGGTTTCCCCCTGAGATGTGATCTCCCTCCATGCAGTGTACAGAGGACTCCCCCTGAGCTGTGATCTCCCTCCATGCAGTGTACAGAGGTCTCCCCCCTGAGCTGTGATCTCCCTCCATGCAGTGTACAGAGGTCTCCCCCCTGAGCTCAGGGATCTCCCTCCATGCAGTGTACAGAGGTTTCCCCCTGAGCTGTGATCTCCCTCCATGCAGTGTACAGAGGACTCCCCCTGAGCTGTGATCTCCCTCCATGCAGTGTACAGAGGTTTCCCCCTGAGCTGTGATCTCCCTCCATGCAGTGTACAGAGGACTCCCCCTAGCTGTGATCTCCCTCCATGCAGTGTACAGAGGTCTCCCCCTGAGCTGTGATCTCCCTCCATGCAGTGTACAGAGGTCCCCCCTGAGCTGTGATCTCCCTCTATGCAGTGTACAGAGGTCTCCCTCTGAGCTGTGATCTCCCTCCATGCAGTGTACAGAGGTCTCCCCCTGAGCTGTGATCTCCCTCCATGCAGTGTACAGAAGTCTCCCCCTGAGCTGTGATCTCCCTCCATGCATTGTACAGAGGACTCCCCCTGAGCTGTGATCTCACTCCATGCAGTGTACAGAGATCTCCCCCCTGAGCTGTGATCTCCCTCCATGCAATGTACAGAGGTCTCCCCCTGAGCTGTGATCTCCCTCCATGCAATGTACAGAGGTCTCCCACTGAGCTGTGAACTCCCTCCATGCAGTATACAGAGGACTCCCCCTGAGCTGTGATCTCCCTCCGTGCAGTGTACAGAGGTCTCCCCATAAGCTGTGATCTCCCTCCATGCAGTGTACAGAGGTCTCCCCTGAGTTGTGATCTCCCTCCATGCAGTGTACAGAGGACTCCCCCTGAGCTGTGATCTCCCTCCATGCAGTATACAGAGTACTCCCCCTGAGCTGTGATCTCCCTCCATGCAGTATACAGAGGACTCCCCCTGAGCTGTGATCTCACTCCATGCAGTGTACAGAGATCTCCCCCTGAGCTGTGATCTCCCTCCATGCAATGTACAGAGGTCTCCCCCTGAGCTGTGATCTCCCTCCATGCAATGTACAGAGGTCTCCCCCTGAGCTGTGATTTCCCTCCATGCAGTGTACAGAGGTCTCCCCCCTGAGCTGTGATCTCCCTCCATGCAGTGTACAGAGGTCTCCCCCTGAGCTGTGATCTCCCTCCATGCAATGTACAGAGGTCCCCCCCCCCCTGAGCTGTGATATCCCTCCATGCAGTGTACAGAGGTCTCCCCCTGAGCTGTGATCTCCCTCCATGCAATGTACAGAGGTCTCCCCCCCCCTGAGCTGTGATCTCCCTCCATGCAGTGTACAGAGGTCTCCCCCTGAGCTGTGATCTCCCTCCATGCAATGTGCAGAGGTCTCCCCCCCTGAGCTGTGATCTCCCTCCATGCAATTTACAGAGAACTCCCCCTGTGCTGTGATCTCCCTCCATGCAGTGTACAGAGGACTCCCCCTGAGCTGTGATCTCCCTCCATGCAGTGTACAGAGGACTCCCCCTGAGCTGTGATCTCCCTCCATGCAGTGTACAGAGGTCTCCCCCTGAGCTGTGATCTCCCTCCATGCAGTGTACAGAGGTCTCCCCCTGAGCTGTGATCTCCCTCCATGCAGTGTACAGAGGTTTCCCCCTGAGCTGTGATCTCCCTCCATGCAGTGTACAGAGGACTCCCCCTGAGCTGTGATCTCCCTCCATGCAGTGTACAGAGGACTCCCCCTGAGCTGTGATCTCCCTCCATGCAGTGTACAGAGGTCTCCCCCTGAGCTGTGATCTCCCTCCATGCAGTATACAGAGGTCTCCCCCTGAGCTGTGATCTCCCTCCATGCAGTGTACAGAGGACTCAGCCTGAGCTGTGATCTCCCTCCGTGCAGTGTACAGAGGTCTCCCCCCTGAGCTCAGGGATCTCCCTCCATGCAGTGTACAGAGGTTTCCCCCTGAGCTGTGATCTCCCTCCATGCAGTGTACAGAGGACTCCCCCTGAGCTGTGATCTCCCTCCATGCAGTGTACAGAGGTCTCCCCCTGAGCTGTGATCTCCCTCCATGCAGTGAACAGAGGTCTCCCCCCTGAGCTGTGATCTCCCTCCATGCAGTGTACAGAGGTCTCCCCCCTGAGCTCAGGGATCTCCCTCCATGCAGTGTACAGAGGTTTCCCCCTGAGCTGTGATCTCCCTCCATGCAGTGTACAGAGGACTCCCCCTGAGCTGTGATCTCCCTCCATGCAGTGTACAGAGGTCTCCCCCCTTAGCTGTGATCTCCCTCCATGCAGTGTACAGAGGTCTCCCCCCTGAGCTCAGGGATCTCCCTCCATGCAGTGTACAGAGGTTTCCCCCTGAGCTGTGATCTCCCTCCATGCAGTGTACAGAGGACTCCCCCTGAGCTGTGATCTCCCTCCATGCAGTGTACAGAGGACTCCCCCTGAGCTGTGATCTCCCTCCATGCAGTGTACAGAGGTCTCCCCCTGAGCAGTGATCTCCCTCCATGCAGTATACAGAGGTCTCCCCCTGAGCTGTGATCTCCCTCCATGCAGTGTACAGAGGACTCCCCCTGAGCTGTGATCTCCCTCCGTGCAGTGTACAGAGGACTCCCCCTGAGCTGTGATCTCCCTCCGTGCAGTGTACAGAGGTCTCCCCATAAGCTGTGATCTCCCTCCATGCAGTGTACAGAGGTCTCCCCTGAGTTGTGATCTCCCTCCATGCAGTGTACAGAGGTTTCCCCCTGAGCTGTGATCTCCCTCCATGCAGTGTACAGAGGTCTCCCCCTGAGCTGCGATCTCCCTCCATGCAGTGTACAGAGGTCTCCCCCTGAGCTGTGATCTCCCTCCATGCAGTGTACAGAGGTCTCCCCCCTGAGCTGTGATCTCCCTCCATGCAGTGTACAGAGGTCTCCTCCCTGAGCTCAGGGATCTCCCTCCATGCAGTGTACAGAGGGTTTCCCCCTGAGCTGTGATCTCCCTCCATGCAGTGTACATAGGACTCCCCCTGAGCTGTGATCTCCCTCCATGCAGTGTACAGAGGTCTCCCCCTGAGCTGTGATCTCCCTCCATGCAGTGTACAGAGGTCTCCCCCCTGAGCTCAGGGATCTCCCTCCATGCAGTGTACAGAGGTTTCCCCCTGAGCTGTGATCTCCCTCCATGCAGTGTACAGAGGACTCCCCCTGAGCTGTGATCTCCCTCCATGCAGTGTACAGAGGTCTCCCCCTGAGCTGTGATCTCCCTCCATGCAGTGTACAGAGGTCTCCCCCTGAGCTGTGATCTCCCTCCATGCAGTGTACAGAGGTCTCCCCTTGAGCTGTGATCTCCCTCCATGCAGTGTACAGAGGTCTCCCCCTGAGCTGTGATCTCCCTCCATGCAGTGTACAGAGGTCTCCCCCTGAGCTGTGATCTCCCTCCATGCAGTGTACAGAGGTCTCCCCCTGAGCTGTGATCTCCCTCCATGCAGTGTACAGAGGTCTCCCCCCTGAGCTGTGATCTCCCTCCATGCAGTGTACAGAGGTCTCCTCCCTGAGCTCAGGGATCTCCCTCCATGCAGTGTACAGAGGGTTTCCCCCTGAGCTGTGATCTCCCTCCATGCAGTGTACATAGGACTCCCCCTGAGCTGTGATCTCCCTCCATGCAGTGTACAGAGGTCTCCCCCTGAGCTGTGATCTCCCTCCATGCAGTGTACAGAGGTCTCCCCCCTGAGCTCAGGGATCTCCCTCCATGCAGTGTACAGAGGTTTCCCCCTGAGCTGTGATCTCCCTCCATGCAGTGTACAGAGGACTCCCCCTGAGCTGTGATCTCCCTCCATGCAGTGTACAGAGGTCTCCCCCTGAGCTGTGATCTCCCTCCATGCAGTGTACAGAGGTCTCCCCCTGAGCTGTGATCTCCCTCCATGCAGTGTACAGAGGTCTCCCCTTGAGCTGTGATCTCCCTCCATGCAGTGTACAGAGGTCTCCCCCTGAGCTGTGATCTCCCTCCATGCAGTGTACAGAGGTCTCCCCCTGAGCTGTGATCTCCCTCCATGCAGTGTACAGAGGTCTCCCCCTGAGCTGTGATCTCCCTCCATGCAGTGTACAGAGGTTTTCCCCTGAGCTGTGATCTCCCTCCATGCAGTGTACAGAGGTCTCCCCCCTGAGCTCAGGGATCTCCCTCCATGCAGTGTACAGAGGTTTCCCCCTGAGCTGTGATCTCCCTCCATGCAGTGTACAGAGGACTCCCCCTGAGCTGTGATCTCCCTCCATGCAGTGTACAGAGGTCTCCCCCTGAGCTGTGATCTCCCTCCATGCAGTGTACAGAGGTCTCCCCCTGAGCTGTGATCTCCCTCCATGCAGTGAACAGAGGTCTCCCCCCTGAGCTGTGATCTCCCTCCATGCAGTGTACAGAGGTCTCCCCCCTGAGCTCAGGGATCTCCCTCCATGCAGTGTACAGAGGTTTCCCCCTGAGCTGTGATCTCCCTCCATGCAGTGTACAGAGGACTCCCCCTGAGCTGTGATCTCCCTCCATGCAGTGTACAGAGGTCTCCCCCCTTAGCTGTGATCTCCCTCCATGCAGTGTACAGAGGTTTCCCCCTGAGCTGTGATCTCCCTCCATGCAGTGTACAGAGGACTCCCCCTGAGCTGTGATCTCCCTCCATGCAGTGTACAGAGGACTTCCCCTGAGCTGTGATCTCCCTCCATGCAGTGTACAGAGGTCTCCCCCTGAGCTGTGATCTCCCTCCATGCAGTATACAGAGGTCTCCCCCTGAGCTGTGATCTCCCTCCATGCAGTGTACAGAGGACTCAGCCTGAGCTGTGATCTCCCTCCGTGCAGTGTACAGAGGTCTCCCCCTGAGCTGTGATCTCCCTCCATGCAGTGTACAGAGGTCTCCCCCTGAGCTGTGATCTCCCTCCATGCAGTGTACAGAGGTCTCCCCTGAGTTGTGATCTCCCTCCATGCAGTGTACAGAGGTTTCCCCCTGAGCTGTGATCTCCCTCCATGCAGTGTACAGAGGTCTCCCCCTGAGCTGCGATCTCCCTCCATGCAGTGTACAGAGGTCTCCCCCTGAGCTGTGATCTCCCTCCATGCAGTGTACAGAGGTCTCCCCCCTGGACTGTGATCTCCCTCCATGCAGTGTACAGAGGTCTCCTCCCTGAGCTCAGGGATCTCCCTCCATACAGTGTACAGAGGGTTTCCCCCTGAGCTGTGATCTCCCTCCATGCAGTGTACAGGGGACTCCCCCTGAGCTGTGATCTCCCTCCATGCAGTGTACAGAGGTCTCCCCCTGAGCTGTGATCTCCCTCCATGCAGTGTACAGAGGTCTCCCCCCTGAGCTCAGGGATCTCCCTCCATGCAGTGTACAGAGGTTTCCCCCTGAGCTGTGATCTCCCTCCATGCAGTGTACAGAGGACTCCCCCTGAGCTGTGATCTCCCTCCATGCAGTGTACAGAGGTCTCCCCCCTGAGCTGTGATCTCCCTCCATGCAGTATACAGAGGTCTCCCCCCTGAGCTAAGGGATCTCCCTCCATGCAGTGTACAGAGGTTTCCCCCTGAGCTGTGATCTCCCTCCATGCAGTGTACAGAGGACTCCCCCTGAGCTGTGATCTCCCTCCATGCAGTGTACAGAGGTTTCCCCCTGAGCTGTGATCTCCCTCCATGCAGTGTACAGAGGACTCCCCCTAGCTGTGATCTCCCTCCATGCAGTGTACAGAGGTCTCCCCCTGAGCTGTGATCTCCCTCCATACAGTGTACAGAGGTCCCCCCCTGAGCTGTGATCTCCCTCTATGCAGTGTACAGAGGTCTCCCTCTGAGCTGTGATCTCCCTCCATGCAGTGTACAGAGGTCTCCCCCTGAGCTGTTCTCCCTCCATGCAGTGTACAGAAGTCTCCCCCTGAGCTGTGATCTCCCTCCATGCATTGTACAGAGGACTCCCCCTGAGCTGTGATCTCACTCCATGCAGTGTACAGAGATCTCCCCCCTGAGCTGTGATCTCCCTCCATGCAATGTACAGAGGTCTCCCCCTGAGCTGTGATCTCCCTCCATGCAATGTACAGAGGTCTCCCACTGAGCTGTGAACTCCCTCCATGCAGTATACAGAGGACTCCCCCTGAGCTGTGATCTCCCTCCATGCAGTGTACAGAGGTCTCCCCCCTGAGCTGTGATCTCCCTCCATGCAGTGTACAGAGGACTCCCCCTGAGCTGTGATCTCCCTCCATGCAGTATACAGAGTACTCCCCCTGAGCTGTGATCTCCCTCCATGCAGTATACAGAGGACTCCCCCTGAGCTGTGATCTCACTCCATGCAGTGTACAGAGATCTCCCCCTGAGCTGTGATCTCCCTCCATGCAATGTACAGAGGTCTCCCCCTGAGCTGTGATCTCCCTCCATGCAATGTACAGAGGTCTCCCCCTGAGCTGTGATTTCCCTCCATGCAGTGTACAGAGGTCTCCCCCCCTGAGCTGTGATCTCCCTCCATGCAGTGTACAGAGGTCTCCCCCTGAGCTGTGATCTCCCTCCATGCAATGTACAGAGGTCTCCCCCCCCCCCCTGAGCTGTGATCTCCCTCCATGCAGTGTACAGAGGTCTCCCCCTGAGCTGTGATCTCCCTCCATGCAATGTACAGAGGTCTCCCCCCCCCCTGAGCTGTGATCTCCCTCCATGCAGTGTACAGAGGTCTCCCCCTGAGCTGTGATCTCCCTCCATGCAATGTGCAGAGGTCTCCCCCCCTGAGATGTGATCTCCCTCCATGCAATTTACAGAGAACTCCCCCTGTGCTGTGATCTCCCTCCATGCAGTGTACAGAGGACTCCCCCTGAGCTGTGATCTCCCTCCATGCAGTGTACAGAGGACTCCCCCTGAGCTGTGATCTCCCTCCATGCAGTGTACAGAGGTCTCCCCCTGAGCTGTGATCTCCCTCCATGCAGTGTACAGAGGACTCCCCCTGAGCTGTGATCTCCCTCCATGCAGTGTACAGAGGTCTCCCCCCTGAGCTGTGATCTCCCTCCATGCAGTGTACAGAGGTCTCCCCCCTGAGCTCAGGGATCTCCCTCCATGCAGTGTACAGAGGTTTCCCCCTGAGCTGTGATCTCCCTCCATGCAGTGTACAGAGGACTCCCCCTGAGCTGTGATCTCCCTCCATGCAGTGTACAGAGGTTTCCCCCTGAGCTGTGATCTCCCTCCATGCAGTGTACAGAGGACTCCCCCTAGCTGTGATCTCCCTCCATGCAGTGTACAGAGGTCTCCCCCTGAGCTGTGATCTCCCTCCATGCAGTGTACAGAGGTCCCCCCCTGAGCTGTGATCTCCCTCCATGCAGTGTACAGAGGTCTCCCTCTGAGCTGTGATCTCCCTCCATGCAGTGTACAGAGGTCTCCCCCTGAGCTGTGATCTCCCTCCATGCAGTGTACAGAGGTCTCCCCCTGAGCTGTGATCTCCCTCCATGCATTGTACAGAGGACTCCCCCTGAGCTGTGATCTCCCTCCATGCAGTGTACAGAGGTCTCCCCCTGAGCTGTGATCTCCCTCCATGCAGTGTACAGAGATCTCCCCCTGAGCTGTGATCTCCCTCCATGCAATGTACAGAGGTCTCCCCCTGAGCTGTGATCTCCCTCCATGCAATGTACAGAGGTCTCCCCCTGAGCTGTGAACTCCCTCCATGCAGTATACAGAGGACTCCCCCTGAGCTGTGATCTCCCTCCATGCAGTATACAGAGGACTCCCCCTGAGCTGTGATCTCCCTCCATGCAGTGTACAGAGGACTCCCCCCTGAGCTGTGATCTCCCTCCATGCAGTGTACAGAGGTCTCCCCCTGAGCTGTGATTTCCCTCCATGCAGTATACAGAGGACTCCCCCTGAGCTGTGATCTCCCTCCATGCAGTATACAGAGGACTCCCCCTGAGCTGTGATCTCCCTCCATGCAGTGTACAGAGATCTCCCCCTGAGCTGTGATCTCCCTCCATGCAGTGTACAGAGGACTCCCCCTGAGCTGTGATCTCCCTCCATGCAGTGTACAGAGATCTCCCCCTGAGCTGTGATCTCCCTCCATGCAGTATACAGAGGTCTCCCCCTGAGCTGTGATCTCCCTCCATGCAATGTACAGAGGTCTCCCCCTGAGCTGTGATCTCCCTCCATGCAATGTACAGAGGACTCCCCCTGAGCTGTGATCTCCCTCCATGCAGTGTACAGAGGTCTCCCCCTGAGCTGTGATCTCCCTCAATGCAGTGTACAGAGGTCTCCCCCTGAGCTGTGATCTCCCTCCATGCAGTGTACAGAGGTCTCCCCCTGAGCTGTGATCTCCCTCCATGCAGTGTACAGAGGTCTCCCCCTGAGCTGTGATCTCCCTCCATGCAGTGTACAGAGGCCTCCCCCTGAGCTGTGATCTCTCTCCATGCAGTGTACAGAGGTTTCCCCCTGAGCTGTGATCTCCCTCCATGCAGTGTACAGAGGTCTCCCCTGAGCTGTGATCTCCCTCCATGCAGTGTACAGAGGTCTCCCCCCTGAGCTCAGGGATCTCCCTCCATGCAATGTACAGAGGTCTCCCCCCTGAGCTGTGATATCTCTCCATGCAGTGTACAGAGGTCTCCCCCTGAGCTGTGATCTCCCTCCATGCAGTGTACAGAGGTCTCCCCCTGAGCTGTGATCTCCCTCCATGCAGTGTACAGAGGTTTCCCCCTGAGCTGTGATCTCCCTCCATGCAGTGTACAGAGGTCTCCCCTGAGTTGTGATCTCCCTCCATGCAGTGTACAGAGGTTTCCCCCTGAGCTGTGATCTCCCTCCATGCAGTGTACAGAGGTCTCCCCCCTGAGCTCAGGGATCTCCCTCCATGCAGTGTACAGAGGTTTCCCCCTGAGCTGTGATCTCCCTCCATGCAGTGTACAGAGGACTCCCCCTGAGCTGTGATCTCCCTCCATGCAGTGTACAGAGGTCTCCCCCCTGAGCTGTGATCTCCCTCCATGCAGTGTACAGAGGTCTCCCCCCTGAGCTCAGGGATCTCCCTCCATGCAGTGTACAGAGGTTTCCCCCTGAGCTGTGATCTCCCTCCATGCAGTGTACAGAGGACTCCCCCTGAGCTGTGATCTCCCTCCATGCAGTGTACAGAGGTTTCCCCCTGAGCTGTGATCTCCCTCCATGCAGTGTACAGAGGACTCCCCCTAGCTGTGATCTCTCTCCATGCAGTGTACAGAGGTCTCCCCCTGAGCTGTGATCTCCCTCCATGCAGTGTACAGAGGTCCCCCCCTGAGCTGTGATCTCCCTCTATGCAGTGTACAGAGGTCTCCCTCTGAGCTGTGATCTCCCTCCATGCAGTGTACAGAGGTCTCCCCCTGAGCTGTGATCTCCCTCCATGCAGTGTACAGAAGTCTCCCCCTGAGCTGTGATCTCCCTCCATGCATTGTACAGAGGACTCCCCCTGAGCTGTGATCTCACTCCATGCAGTGTACAGAGATCTCCCCCCTGAGCTGTGATCTCCCTCCATGCAATGTACAGAGGTCTCCCCCTGAGCTGTGATCTCCCTCCATGCAATGTACAGAGGTCTCCCCCTGAGCTGTGAACTCCCTCCATGCAGTATACAGAGGACTCCCCCTGAGCTGTGATCTCCCTCCATGCAGTATACAGAGGACTCCCCCTGAGCTGTGATCTCCCTCCATGCAGTGTACAGAGGTCTCCCCCCTGAGCTGTGATCTCCCTCCATGCAGTGTACAGAGGACTCCCCCTGAGCTGTGATCTCCCTCCATGCAGTATACAGAGTACTCCCCCTGAGCTGTGATCTCCCTCCATGCAGTATACAGAGGACTCCCCCTGAGCTGTGATCTCACTCCATGCAGTGTACAGAGATCTCCCCCTGAGCTGTGATCTCCCTCCATGCAATGTACAGAGGTCTCCCCCTGAGCTGTGATCTCCCTCCATGCAATGTACAGAGGTCTCCCCCTGAGCTGTGATTTCCCTCCATGCAGTGTACAGAGGTCTCCCCCCTGAGCTGTGATCTCCCTCCATGCAGTGTACAGAGGTCTCCCCCTGAGCTGTGATCTCCCTCCATGCAATGTACAGAGGTCTCCCCCCCCCCCCCCTGAGCTGTGATCTCCCTCCATGCAGTGTACAGAGGTCTCCCCCTGAGCTGTGATCTCCCTCCATGCAATGTACAGAGGTCTCCCCCTGAGCTGTGATCTCCCTCCATGCAATGTGCAGAGGTCTCCCCCCCTGAGCTGTGATCTCCCTCCATGCAATTTACAGAGGTCTCCCCCCTGTGCTGTGATCTCCCTCCATGCAGTGTACAGAGGACTCCCCCTGAGCTGTGATCTCCCTCCATGCAGTGTACAGAGGACTCCCCCTGAGCTGTGATCTCCCTCCATGCAGTGTACAGAGGTCTCCCCCCTTAGCTGTGATCTCCCTCCATGCAGTGTACAGAGGTCTCCCCCCTGAGCTCAGGGATCTCCCTCCATGCAGTGTACAGAGGTTTCCCCCTGAGCTGTGATCTCCCTCCATGCAGTGTACAGAGGACTCCCCCTGAGCTGTGATCTCCCTCCATGCAGTGTACAGAGGACTCCCCCTGAGCTGTGATCTCCCTCCATGCAGTGTACAGAGGTCTCCCCCTGAGCAGTGATCTCCCTCCATGCAGTATACAGAGGTCTCCCCCTGAGCTGTGATCTCCCTCCATGCAGTGTACAGAGGACTCCCCCTGAGCTGTGATCTCCCTCCGTGCAGTGTACAGAGGACTCCCCCTGAGCTGTGATCTCCCTCCGTGCAGTGTACAGAGGTCTCCCCATAAGCTGTGATCTCCCTCCATGCAGTGTACAGAGGTCTCCCCTGAGTTGTGATCTCCCTCCATGCAGTGTACAGAGGTTTCCCCCTGAGCTGTGATCTCCCTCCATGCAGTGTACAGAGGTCTCCCCCTGAGCTGCGATCTCCCTCCATGCAGTGTACAGAGGTCTCCCCCTGAGCTGTGATCTCCCTCCATGCAGTGTACAGAGGTCTCCCCCCTGAGCTGTGATCTCCCTCCATGCAGTGTACAGAGGTCTCCTCCCTGAGCTCAGGGATCTCCCTCCATGCAGTGTACAGAGGGTTTCCCCCTGAGCTGTGATCTCCCTCCATGCAGTGTACATAGGACTCCCCCTGAGCTGTGATCTCCCTCCATGCAGTGTACAGAGGTCTCCCCCTGAGCTGTGATCTCCCTCCATGCAGTGTACAGAGGTCTCCCCCCTGAGCTCAGGGATCTCCCTCCATGCAGTGTACAGAGGTTTCCCCCTGAGCTGTGATCTCCCTCCATGCAGTGTACAGAGGACTCCCCCTGAGCTGTGATCTCCCTCCATGCAGTGTACAGAGGTCTCCCCCTGAGCTGTGATCTCCCTCCATGCAGTGTACAGAGGTCTCCCCCTGAGCTGTGATCTCCCTCCATGCAGTGTACAGAGGTCTCCCCTTGAGCTGTGATCTCCCTCCATGCAGTGTACAGAGGTCTCCCCCTGAGCTGTGATCTCCCTCCATGCAGTGTACAGAGGTCTCCCCCTGAGCTGTGATCTCCCTCCATGCAGTGTACAGAGGTCTCCCCCTGAGCTGTGATCTCCCTCCATGCAGTGTACAGAGGTCTCCCCCCTGAGCTGTGATCTCCCTCCATGCAGTGTACAGAGGTCTCCTCCCTGAGCTCAGGGATCTCCCTCCATGCAGTGTACAGAGGGTTTCCCCCTGAGCTGTGATCTCCCTCCATGCAGTGTACATAGGACTCCCCCTGAGCTGTGATCTCCCTCCATGCAGTGTACAGAGGTCTCCCCCTGAGCTGTGATCTCCCTCCATGCAGTGTACAGAGGTCTCCCCCCTGAGCTCAGGGATCTCCCTCCATGCAGTGTACAGAGGTTTCCCCCTGAGCTGTGATCTCCCTCCATGCAGTGTACAGAGGACTCCCCCTGAGCTGTGATCTCCCTCCATGCAGTGTACAGAGGTCTCCCCCTGAGCTGTGATCTCCCTCCATGCAGTGTACAGAGGTCTCCCCCTGAGCTGTGATCTCCCTCCATGCAGTGTACAGAGGTCTCCCCTTGAGCTGTGATCTCCCTCCATGCAGTGTACAGAGGTCTCCCCCTGAGCTGTGATCTCCCTCCATGCAGTGTACAGAGGTCTCCCCCTGAGCTGTGATCTCCCTCCATGCAGTGTACAGAGGTCTCCCCCTGAGCTGTGATCTCCCTCCATGCAGTGTACAGAGGTTTTCCCCTGAGCTGTGATCTCCCTCCATGCAGTGTACAGAGGTCTCCCCCCTGAGCTCAGGGATCTCCCTCCATGCAGTGTACAGAGGTTTCCCCCTGAGCTGTGATCTCCCTCCATGCAGTGTACAGAGGACTCCCCCTGAGCTGTGATCTCCCTCCATGCAGTGTACAGAGGTCTCCCCCTGAGCTGTGATCTCCCTCCATGCAGTGTACAGAGGTCTCCCCCTGAGCTGTGATCTCCCTCCATGCAGTGAACAGAGGTCTCCCCCCTGAGCTGTGATCTCCCTCCATGCAGTGTACAGAGGTCTCCCCCCTGAGCTCAGGGATCTCCCTCCATGCAGTGTACAGAGGTTTCCCCCTGAGCTGTGATCTCCCTCCATGCAGTGTACAGAGGACTCCCCCTGAGCTGTGATCTCCCTCCATGCAGTGTACAGAGGTCTCCCCCCTTAGCTGTGATCTCCCTCCATGCAGTGTACAGAGGTTTCCCCCTGAGCTGTGATCTCCCTCCATGCAGTGTACAGAGGACTCCCCCTGAGCTGTGATCTCCCTCCATGCAGTGTACAGAGGACTTCCCCTGAGCTGTGATCTCCCTCCATGCAGTGTACAGAGGTCTCCCCCTGAGCTGTGATCTCCCTCCATGCAGTATACAGAGGTCTCCCCCTGAGCTGTGATCTCCCTCCATGCAGTGTACAGAGGACTCAGCCTGAGCTGTGATCTCCCTCCGTGCAGTGTACAGAGGTCTCCCCCTGAGCTGTGATCTCCCTCCATGCAGTGTACAGAGGTCTCCCCCTGAGCTGTGATCTCCCTCCATGCAGTGTACAGAGGTCTCCCCTGAGTTGTGATCTCCCTCCATGCAGTGTACAGAGGTTTCCCCCTGAGCTGTGATCTCCCTCCATGCAGTGTACAGAGGTCTCCCCCTGAGCTGCGATCTCCCTCCATGCAGTGTACAGAGGTCTCCCCCTGAGCTGTGATCTCCCTCCATGCAGTGTACAGAGGTCTCCCCCCTGGACTGTGATCTCCCTCCATGCAGTGTACAGAGGTCTCCTCCCTGAGCTCAGGGATCTCCCTCCATACAGTGTACAGAGGGTTTCCCCCTGAGCTGTGATCTCCCTCCATGCAGTGTACAGGGGACTCCCCCTGAGCTGTGATCTCCCTCCATGCAGTGTACAGAGGTCTCCCCCTGAGCTGTGATCTCCCTCCATGCAGTGTACAGAGGTCTCCCCCCTGAGCTCAGGGATCTCCCTCCATGCAGTGTACAGAGGTTTCCCCCTGAGCTGTGATCTCCCTCCATGCAGTGTACAGAGGACTCCCCCTGAGCTGTGATCTCCCTCCATGCAGTGTACAGAGGTCTCCCCCCTGAGCTGTGATCTCCCTCCATTTAGTGTACAGAGGTCTCCCCCCTGAGCTCAGGGATCTCCCTCCATGCAGTGTACAGAGGTTTCCCCCTGAGCTGTGATCTCCCTCCATGCAGTGTACAGAGGACTCCCCCTGAGCTGTGATCTCCCTCCATGCAGTGTACAGAGGTTTCCCCCTGAGCTGTGATCTCCCTCCATGCAGTGTACAGAGGACTCCCCCTAGCTGTGATCTCCCTCCATGCAGTGTACAGAGGTCTCCCCCTGAGCTGTGATCTCCCTCCATGCAGTGTACAGAGGTCCCCCCCTGAGCTGTGATCTCCCTCCATGCAGTGTACAGAGGTCTCCCTCTGAGCTGTGATCTCCCTCCATGCAGTGTACAGAGGTCTCCCCCTGAGCTGTGATCTCCCTCCATGCAGTGTACAGAGGTCTCCCCCTGAGCTGTGATCTCCCTCCATGCATTGTACAGAGGACTCCCCCTGAGCTGTGATCTCCCTCCATGCAGTGTACAGAGGTCTCCCCCTGAGCTGTGATCTCCCTCCATGCAGTGTACAGAGATCTCCCCCTGAGCTGTGATCTCCCTCCATGCAATGTACAGAGGTCTCCCCCTGAGCTGTGATCTCCCTCCATGCAATGTACAGAGGTCTCCCCCTGAGCTGTGAACTCCCTCCATGCAGTATACAGAGGACTCCCCCTGAGCTGTGATCTCCCTCCATGCAGTATACAGAGGACTCCCCCTGAGCTGTGATCTTCCTCCATGCAGTGTACAGAGGACTCCCCCCTGAGCTGTGATCTCCCTCCATGCAGTGTACAGAGGTCTCCCCCTGAGCTGTGATTTCCCTCCATGCAGTATACAGAGGACTCCCCCTGAGCTGTGATCTCCCTCCATGCAGTATACAGAGGACTCCCCCTGAGCTGTGATCTCCCTCCATGCAGTGTACAGAGATCTCCCCCTGAGCTGTGATCTCCCTCCATGCAGTGTACAGAGGACTCCCCCTGAGCTGTGATCTCCCTCCATGCAGTGTACAGAGATCTCCCCCTGAGCTGTGATCTCCCTCCATGCAGTATACAGAGGTCTCCCCCTGAGCTGTGATCTCCCTCCATGCAATGTACAGAGGTCTCCCCCTGAGCTGTGATCTCCCTCCATGCAATGTACAGAGGA
Organism: Pelophylax lessonae; assembly: GCF_965119305.1. NCBI lineage: Eukaryota > Metazoa > Chordata > Amphibia > Anura > Ranidae > Pelophylax > Pelophylax lessonae. Next base: position 124,804,469 of record NC_138768.1, read on the forward strand.
CTCCCCCTGAGCTGTGATCTCCCTCCATGCAGTGTACAGAGGTCTCCCCCTGAGCTGTGATCTCCCTCAATGCAGTGTACAGAGGTCTCCCCCTGAGCTGTGATCTCCCTCCATGCAGTGTACAGAGGTCTCCCCCTGAGCTGTGATCTCCCTCCATGCAGTGTACAGAGGTCTCCCCCTGAGCTGTGATCTCCCTCCATGCAGTGTACAGAGGCCTCCCCCTGAGCTGTGATCTCTCTCCATGCAGTGTACAGAGGTTTCCCCCTGAGCTGTGATCTCCCTCCATGCAGTGTACAGAGGTCTCCCCTGAGCTGTGATCTCCCTCCATGCAGTGTACAGAGGTCTCCCCCCTGAGCTCAGGGATCTCCCTCCATGCAATGTACAGAGGTCTCCCCCTGAGCTGTGATATCTCTCCATGCAGTGTACAGAGGTCTCCCCCTGAGCTGTGATCTCCCTCCATGCAGTGTACAGAGGTCTCCCCCTGAGCTGTGATCTCCCTCCATGCAGTGTACAGAGGTCTCCCCCTGAGCTGTGATCTCCCTCCATGCAGTGTACAGAGGTCTCCCCTGAGTTGTGATCTCCCTCCATGCAGTGTACAGAGGTTTCCCCCTGAGCTGTGATCTCCCTCCATGCAGTGTACAGAGGTCTCCCCCCTGAGCTCAGGGATCTCCCTCCATGCAGTGTACAGAGGTTTCCCCCTGAGCTGTGATCTCCCTCCATGCAGTGTACAGAGGACTCCCCCTGAGCTGTGATCTCCCTCCATGCAGTGTACAGAGGTCTCCCCCCTGAGCTGTGATCTCCCTCCATGCAGTATACAGAGGTCTCCCCCCTGAGCTCAGGGATCTCCCTCCATGCAGTGTACAGAGGTTTCCCCCTGAGCTGTGATCTCCCTCCATGCAGTGTACAGAGGACTCCCCCTGAGCTGTGATCTCCCTCCATGCAGTGTACAGAGGTTTCCCCCTGAGCTGTGATCTCCCTCCATGCAGTGTACAGAGGACTCCCCCTAGCTGTGATCTCCCTCCATGCAGTGTACAGAGGTCTCCCCCTGAGCTGTGATCTCCCTCCATACAGTGTACAGAGGTCCCCCCCTGAGCTGTGATCTCCCTCTATGCAGTGTACAGAGGTCTCCCTCTGAGCTGTGATCTCCCTCCATGCAGTGTACAGAGGTCTCCCCCTGAGCTGTTCTCCCTCCATGCAGTGTACAGAAGTCTCCCCCTGAGCTGTGATCTCCCTCCATGCATTGTACAGAGGACTCCCCCTGAGCTGTGATCTCACTCCATGCAGTGTACAGAGATCTCCCCCCTGAGCTGTGATCTCCCTCCATGCAATGTACAGAGGTCTCCCCCTGAGCTGTGATCTCCCTCCATGCAATGTACAGAGGTCTCCCACTGAGCTGTGAACTCCCTCCATGCAGTATACAGAGGACTCCCCCTGAGCTGTGATCTCCCTCCATGCAGTGTACAGAGGTCTCCCCCCTGAGCTGTGATCTCCCTCCATGCAGTGTACAGAGGACTCCCCCTGAGCTGTGATCTCCCTCCATGCAGTATACAGAGTACTCCCCCTGAGCTGTGATCTCCCTCCATGCAGTATACAGAGGACTCCCCCTGAGCTGTGATCTCACTCCATGCAGTGTACAGAGATCTCCCCCTGAGCTGTGATCTCCCTCCATGCAATGTACAGAGGTCTCCCCCTGAGCTGTGATCTCCCTCCATGCAATGTACAGAGGTCTCCCCCTGAGCTGTGATTTCCCTCCATGCAGTGTACAGAGGTCTCCCCCCCTGAGCTGTGATCTCCCTCCATGCAGTGTACAGAGGTCTCCCCCTGAGCTGTGATCTCCCTCCATGCAATGTACAGAGGTCTCCCCCCCCCCCCCCCTGAGCTGTGATCTCCCTCCATGCAGTGTACAGAGGTCTCCCCCTGAGCTGTGATCTCCCTCCATGCAATGTACAGAGGTCTCCCCCCCCCCTGAGCTGTGATCTCCCTCCATGCAGTGTACAGAGGTCTCCCCCTGAGCTGTGATCTCCCTCCATGCAATGTGCAGAGGTCTCCCCCCCTGAGATGTGATCTCCCTCCATGCAATTTACAGAGAACTCCCCCTGTGCTGTGATCTCCCTCCATGCAGTGTACAGAGGACTCCCCCTGAGCTGTGATCTCCCTCCATGCAGTGTACAGAGGACTCCCCCTGAGCTGTGATCTCCCTCCATGCAGTGTACAGAGGTCTCCCCCTGAGCTGTGATCTCCCTCCATGCAGTGTACAGAGGACTCCCCCTGAGCTGTGATCTCCCTCCATGCAGTGTACAGAGGTCTCCCCCCTGAGCTGTGATCTCCCTCCATGCAGTGTACAGAGGTCTCCCCCCTGAGCTCAGGGATCTCCCTCCATGCAGTGTACAGAGGTTTCCCCCTGAGCTGTGATCTCCCTCCATGCAGTGTACAGAGGACTCCCCCTGAGCTGTGATCTCCCTCCATGCAGTGTACAGAGGTTTCCCCCTGAGCTGTGATCTCCCTCCATGCAGTGTACAGAGGACTCCCCCCAGCTGTGATCTCCCTCCATGCAGTGTACAGAGGTCTCCCCCTGAGCTGTGATCTCCCTCCATGCAGTGTACAGAGGTCCCCCCCTGAGCTGTGATCTCCCTCCATGCAGTGTACAGAGGTCTCCCTCTGAGCTGTGATCTCCCTCCATGCAGTGTACAGAGGTCTCCCCCTGAGCTGTGATCTCCCTCCATGCAGTGTACAGAGGTCTCCCCCTGAGCTGTGATCTCCCTCCATGCATTGTACAGAGGACTCCCCCTGAGCTGTGATCTCCCTCCATGCAGTGTACAGAGGTCTCCCCCTGAGCTGTGATCTCCCTCCATGCAGTGTACAGAGATCTCCCCCTGAGCTGTGATCTCCCTCCATGCAATGTACAGAGGTCTCCCCCTGAGCTGTGATCTCCCTCCATGCAATGTACAGAGGTCTCCCCCTGAGCTGTGAACTCCCTCCATGCAGTATACAGAGGACTCCCCCTGAGCTGTGATCTCCCTCCATGCAGTATACAGAGGACTCCCCCTGAGCTGTGATCTCCCTCCATGCAGTGTACAGAGGACTCCCCCCTGAGCTGTGATCTCCCTCCATGCAGTGTACAGAGGTCTCCCCCTGAGCTGTGATTTCCCTCCATGCAGTATACAGAGGACTCCCCCTGAGCTGTGATCTCCCTCCATGCAGTATACAGAGGACTCCCCCTGAGCTGTGATCTCCCTCCATGCAGTGTACAGAGATCTCCCCCTGAGCTGTGATCTCCCTCCATGCAGTGTACAGAGGACTCCCCCTGAGCTGTGATCTCCCTCCATGCAGTGTACAGAGATCTCCCCCTGAGCTGTGATCTCCCTCCATGCAGTATACAGAGGTCTCCCCCTGAGCTGTGATCTCCCTCCATGCAATGTACAGAGGTCTCCCCCTGAGCTGTGATCTCCCTCCATGCAATGTACAGAGGACTCCCCCTGAGCTGTGATCTCCCTCCATGCAGTGTACAGAGGTCTCCCCCTGAGCTGTGATCTCCCTCAATGCAGTGTACAGAGGTCTCCCCCTGAGCTGTGATCTCCCTCCATGCAGTGTACAGAGGTCTCCCCCTGAGCTGTGATCTCCCTCCATGCAGTGTACAGAGGTCTCCCCCTGAGCTGTGATCTCCCTCCATGCAGTGTACAGAGGCCTCCCCCTGAGCTGTGATCTCTCTCCATGCAGTGTACAGAGGTTTCCCCCTGAGCTGTGATCTCCCTCCATGCAGTGTACAGAGGTCTCCCCTGAGCTGTGATCTCCCTCCATGCAGTGTACAGAGGTCTCCCCCCTGAGCTCAGGGATCTCCCTCCATGCAATGTACAGAGGTCTCCCCCCTGAGCTGTGATATCTCTCCATGCAGTGTACAGAGGTCTCCCCCTGAGCTGTGATCTCCCTCCATGCAGTGTACAGAGGTCTCCCCCTGAGCTGTGATCTCCCTCCATGCAGTGTACAGAGGTTTCCCCCTGAGCTGTGATCTCCCTCCATGCAGTGTACAGAGGTCTCCCCTGAGTTGTGATCTCCCTCCATGCAGTGTACAGAGGTTTCCCCCTGAGCTGTGATCTCCCTCCATGCAGTGTACAGAGGTCTCCCCCCTGAGCTCAGGGATCTCCCTCCATGCAGTGTACAGAGGTTTCCCCCTGAGCTGTGATCTCCCTCCATGCAGTGTACAGAGGACTCCCCCTGAGCTGTGATCTCCCTCCATGCAGTGTACAGAGGTCTCCCCCCTGAGCTGTGATCTCCCTCCATGCAGTGTACAGAGGTCTCCCCCCTGAGCTCAGGGATCTCCCTCCATGCAGTGTACAGAGGTTTCCCCCTGAGCTGTGATCTCCCTCCATGCAGTGTACAGAGGACTCCCCCTGAGCTGTGATCTCCCTCCATGCAGTGTACAGAGGTTTCCCCCTGAGCTGTGATCTCCCTCCATGCAGTGTACAGAGGACTCCCCCTAGCTGTGATCTCTCTCCATGCAGTGTACAGAGGTCTCCCCCTGAGCTGTGATCTCCCTCCATGCAGTGTACAGAGGTCCCCCCCTGAGCTGTGATCTCCCTCTATGCAGTGTACAGAGGTCTCCCTCTGAGCTGTGATCTCCCTCCATGCAGTGTACAGAGGTCTCCCCCTGAGCTGTGATCTCCCTCCATGCAGTGTACAGAAGTCTCCCCCTGAGCTGTGATCTCCCTCCATGCATTGTACAGAGGACTCCCCCTGAGCTGTGATCTCACTCCATGCAGTGTACAGAGATCTCCCCCCTGAGCTGTGATCTCCCTCCATGCAATGTACAGAGGTCTCCCCCTGAGCTGTGATCTCCCTCCATGCAATGTACAGAGGTCTCCCCCTGAGCTGTGAACTCCCTCCATGCAGTATACAGAGGACTCCCCCTGAGCTGTGATCTCCCTCCATGCAGTATACAGAGGACTCCCCCTGAGCTGTGATCTCCCTCCATGCAGTGTACAGAGGTCTCCCCCCTGAGCTGTGATCTCCCTCCATGCAGTGTACAGAGGACTCCCCCTGAGCTGTGATCTCCCTCCATGCAGTATACAGAGTACTCCCCCTGAGCTGTGATCTCCCTCCATGCAGTATACAGAGGACTCCCCCTGAGCTGTGATCTCACTCCATGCAGTGTACAGAGATCTCCCCCTGAGCTGTGATCTCCCTCCATGCAATGTACAGAGGTCTCCCCCTGAGCTGTGATCTCCCTCCATGCAATGTACAGAGGTCTCCCCCTGAGCTGTGATTTCCCTCCATGCAGTGTACAGAGGTCTCCCCCCTGAGCTGTGATCTCCCTCCATGCAGTGTACAGAGGTCTCCCCCTGAGCTGTGATCTCCCTCCATGCAATGTACAGAGGTCTCCCCCCCCCCCCCCCCTGAGCTGTGATCTCCCTCCATGCAGTGTACAGAGGTCTCCCCCTGAGCTGTGATCTCCCTCCATGCAATGTACAGAGGTCTCCCCCTGAGCTGTGATCTCCCTCCATGCAATGTGCAGAGGTCTCCCCCCCTGAGCTGTGATCTCCCTCCATGCAATTTACAGAGGTCTCCCCCCTGTGCTGTGATCTCCCTCCATGCAGTGTACAGAGGACTCCCCCTGAGCTGTGATCTCCCTCCATGCAGTGTACAGAGGACTCCCCCTAAGCTGTCATCTCCCTCCATGCAGTGTACAGAGGTCTCCCCCTGAGCTCAGGGATCTCCGTTCTCCCCAATCCGCCAGGGACCGTCTGACTGCCAGTCTGGAGGGGGCGGGCCCGGTGACATCACGGGGCGGGGATAGGCTGCCCTGGCGTCTGGCTGCTGCTGGGTCTTTCAGTGCACGTTGAATGAGAGCCGGGGAGGAGGGAGCTCCGTATACCGGGGAGAGAGGAGAGCCCAGTCCGCTCTGATCGCTGGATACATCCATCCCTGGGGTGAGTGTGAGCTCCGCTTTATTCTGATCAATGGATCCCTTTCCTCATCCCTGTACTCTCTGCATGCCTGCGGGACCCAGCACTCATCAATGAGAGGGGGGCTATCCTAGGCAGACAGCCTGCCAATAAAGCGTTAACCTGAGTATTTCATTGTACTGGGCTCTTTTTTTTTGGTGGGGGGGTCTGAATCACGTGATTGCACCCCCAATTCCCCCCATGTGTTCTTTGAGGATTCGTTTTGGAAGTTTTACCCTTTTATATATAAATGTGTTTATGTTCTACATTTATTTCTATTTATTTACCCAAATGAGTAAAGTTGTAGCCGCTTATTTTATACATTTATATTGTATAGAAATATATACTGTATTATAAACACATGAGTTTTGCAAGTTTTAGTCTCTTATTGTAAAAATGTCTTTATATTTTATATTTATGCAGATCAGTTGTTAAAACTTTTATTCTCGTAATAATGTGTTTACAAAGATGTGTTTTTGGAAGCTTTCTATTTATACTTTTTATTTATCAATATTATACTATATTATATCAGTTTTTGGAAGTTTTAGCATTTATTTATTTTATTTTATTTTTTTAAACCCTTTGTGTGTGTGTGTGTGTGTGTGTGTGTGTGTGTATATATATATATATACACAGATGAGTTTTTGTTTTATTTTTTTTCCATCCTGTAGCAGTGTTCTGGGTCCATTGATGCAAGCTGGAGCTGAAATAGTCACATTGTTACAGTAGTACTAGATGAAACCTGAATGTTGCATCGCTTGTCTTTTTTTATATATATATAAATTTTTGCTCAAGTTTTTAGAACTCCCCGTGTTGCTGTGTGTGTATTGCATTTGCTGTATCTATTAGGTGTGATATCATGCAATAACCTCATTCCTTCCAGCGTCTAGGAAAAGTAGTATAAGTGCCTTTCTAGTAGTGCTCTTCCTAAGGCAGCTGTGTTCTGCTTTCTGTCCATAGGGGGCAGTAGGGTGGCCTCACGTGTTCTTTGATGACAGTGGAAGTGTGTTTTATCCCCCCCCCCCCCCCCCCCCCTAATCAGTAACTTCATAAAGCATAATCAATGACACTCCATGTTTGAAGTCTCAGGGAAGGGGGGGATCGGTGGTTGGCCTGCAGCTGTGTACTGGGGTGTACTGTTATTGCATTGGGGATGAGTACTAGGGCTGGTAGATAGGGGGGGGGGGGGGGGGAGTTGATTGTATCTTCAGACAGACCACCCAGCCTCCTAGGGGAGGACAGCAGTGTCCTTCAGCTTGAGAACGGAGTATTGTGCTCAGCAACACATTGAAGATTTTAAAAGCATTCATGATTTCTTTCTAGCTGTGGTAGTCTATGTTGGATTGGTATACTCTTCCAGAAGAGCTCCATTCCTAATGATTTATTACAGGCATGTATATTATATTTTGTACATTGGATGAGTCCCTGCCCTCAGGCCCTGTTCAAACCTGAGCTTTTGCTCTTAAAGCACTCATCTCTGAAGCCTCAAAATATCCAACAAGCAAAATCCCATTCATTTCAATGGCCCCTGTTCACATATGAGCGTTTTGTCGCCTGAAACCCCAAAAAAAGTACATGAGCTTCTTTTTTTTGGCAGATTACAAGCGTTTTTGTTACATGTCAATGCCTGCCACCAAACACCTGCAGAAAACGCCCCCAAAAAAGTCTGCAAACGATCCGCTCAGGTGTGAATGGAGCCTCAGGAGCTTACAGCCTAAAGTTGCTATCTTCCATACATGCACACATAATAGGACCAAAGTAGTGCGTCTTTGGAGGCGGTATCCAGAGGAAATCCACTCAGGCATAGGGTGAGCATGCAAACCCCATGCAGATTGAATCCCATCCAGGATGCTACCCAAGGACCCCAACGCTGCATGCAGAAGTGGCAAGCTTAAAGGCAACAAAATAATACATTTTGTGAATATTCACTACTTGTCTTGTTCTGGGATGGTTTTTGGTTGAAGCCTGTAATATGTTACCTGCTATCGTTTAACGAAGTGCAATTTCTGTTAATAAAATGTAATTATCCCCCCCCCCCCCCAGTCCATCTCAAAACATTAGTCTACGGGAAAAAAAAAAAAAAAAAAAACAGGCCACAGATGCAGTTCTATCTGGCCCATTCAGGCAGCGTTTTGGTAACCATAGCAACGGTTGGGTAGCCATTGTCCCCCTGTGCAGTGCACACAATCCCAGCTTCCATAGGTCTACACATCTACATTTGGATAGGCAGGCTATTCTTTTCTCTAGGTGCATGTGCAGTAATGAAAAGGATGTCGGCTTCCCGATTGCTGCCATGGTTACCGGCATGCTGTCTAGCTCAGGCATTTGCTTCTGAGGATTTTTTTTTTCTTCGTAGACTTTATCTACTATGATTATTTATAGTCTGCAAAAATCAAATCCAGTGTGAGAAAACTTTTTAAAGAAAAATCAGATTGTTCCTTAACAGCCTCATTCAGTAAAGGCTTATGGCTCAGACCCATTAACACTCGGAACTGCATGTGAATCGCACTGGCTCACACTATGTGTTCCTGTGGGATTCACATGCAGTTCTATACAGTGCGGTTCTAGCCCATTAATTTTGAATGGGTTGAAATTGCACTGCACCGCACAAAACGCAGTGCATGCATTACTTTTGGAAACGCACTGCAACCAGATCACATGGTACAATTGTACAGTGCGATCGGGTGCACGCACTGCATTTCTGACCTGCACTTGGGGTATCCTGAGTTTGCACTGGTACCCGCTGCAGATCTTAAGGGCTGTGCAATTTAAATGTGGTGCGGGAAACTGGCACTGAAAGTATGAACAGCCCCTTATGCACATGGCTGTAAAAGGCACTGCGTTCAGATTAGTACAGAGTATGGCTCTTTTTACACAGGCAGTGCACCTGACAGAGTTTGTTCTGCTCAGCGGGGGATCAATCTCCTCTGAGCAGGCTGATGACAGCTCTGTGTGCAGAGACGGAGCTGTCAGATCCCCTCTCTCCTCTATGGGGAGATCGGATGAGAACGGACCGCCTGTCCGTTCTCATCCGATCCAATCTGCCAGACGGATGAAAAATGGGGTTTCCATCCGTCCGGATTTCACGGACCGGATTGTATCAGATATCAGCGAGTGTCAGCTCCATAGGGCTGCATGGAGCATCCGATCCGGTCAGCCTGAGTGCCGGTTCACATTATTGCGGCTGCGGAGGTCGCATGTAATTCAGAGCGCACTGCTCCTTCATTACATGCAATCTCATGTGCAGATGCGAATTCATCCATACACTTTGTATGGCTGAATTCGCATTGTATCCACACCAAAGATGCACAGGACCCTTTTTTTTCAGCCGCATCAGGATCGGATCGCACAGTGGTTCACACTTGTGCGATTCGATCCTGTGCGAACTGTCGGATCGCACTGTGATCAAACTGGGGGTGTCGTTAACATTTAATTGACACCCCCTGCGTATCGCATATGGCAGTGTGAACTGCCAGATGTGCGGATGCGATGCGGGAACAAGCTGCATGCAAATTCACAGCCTTCCCGCATCGCACAAGTTTGAACCGAGCCTGAAAAAGACAGGCGGACCGGATCGGAAAGCCCGTGTGAAAGGGGCCTAAGGCTGTTTACCAAACTGAACGCAGCAGTACTCTATTATAGGCCAATAAAAAATAAATCTATATGTAGCTGCGCTAACCAATACTTAAATTATTAGTGCTCAAATCAACATAAACACAAATATTGAAACCATAAATATTCAACACCATTAGTGATGTGTAGCAAACCAAAAATGAATAGTGTTATCAAAATAAAAATGTCCATGAACAAATCTATTCCGTGCAAGTAATGATACCTTGCATATAATTGCTCATATGGTAATTCACCCAGATTGTGCCAATATTTACACCTTCCAAAACTCACACTCCCCAAATGGCAGAGTAGTAAGAGCCTGGTGGTGGCTCTTTAATCCCCTGTTTGGATCTTTCCTGTGGTCCCAGGTTTATACAACGATGTTCCATCGGATTTTACAGTCACTTCAACAAGCTCCCCACTCATGTAATCGGATAAATAAATAGCCATCATTGTGCAACCTCCAAATTGATTTAATTATAAAAAAAAATAAATAAAAAGTTAAACTCAGGTGCACAAGTGGCATTAGACTGGCACTAAGTTTATCCAGCAATCCGCTAGGCCTGTTTAGCCACCGCTCTGACCGATGGCGCCGGCGGGCGTACCAAGCCTCGTTTTTAGTGCGGGTCGGAAACCGGAAGTAGCGTCAGTGTCTCTCCACTAGCCTAAACGCGTTTCGCGTCATCGGGAAGCTTATGACCATATGAGTGGTTATATGCAAGATATCACTACAGGCACGGAATAGATTTGTTAATGGAAATTTTATTTTGATAACCCTATTTTTTTGGTTTGCTACACATTACGTGTCGGTTCACACTGATTCGACACGACTTCGGGCGACTAATGCCATCGCCCGTGCACTGCGACTTCGGCGCGGCTTGCAACGACTTCACATAATGGAAGTCAATGCAAGTCGCTCTGACTTTGCAAAAAAAAGGTGCAGGAACCTTTTTCTAAGTTGGAGCGACTTGAGTCGCTCCTATTAGAACGGTTCCATTGCACAGCATGGACCGCTACTTGTCAGGCAACCAAGTCGCCTGACAAGTGGGAACAGTGTGAACCGGCACTACTGGTGGTGTTTGAATATTTGTGCTTATGTTGATTTGAGCATTAATTATTTACGTATTGGTTAGCGCAGCTACTTAGAGATTTATTTTGTATACACTTTCACGTTTTAGTGAAGGCTGCAGCAAATCGCACTATTTTGTTTTGCGCCAACGTTCTCCACCTTGTCCAGTCAGGGAACGCTTTGCATTTATCGAGAGCAAAGCGAGTGACTTCTGTATTCACTAAACAGCATCACTGTAGTCAGGGCTGTCTTTACCACAGGGCAAAAGGGGCAGCTGCCCCGGGCCCAGTCATTGTTGTGGGGCCCAAAGCAGCTGCCTCTTGAGCCTGCACTTCCTGCAAACAGTTGATAAGTGCATTTGGGAGGGCCCAAGAAAATGTTTGCCTAGGGTCCAATCAATATTAAAGACGGTGTTCCGTGAGAATTACCTACCCGTGAGAAAAACCTACCCCTCGTCACTTCCGGTACTCCGCACTGTATGTAATGCAGCGGTTACATTAAAACAGCTGTGCTGAAATACGAGTGATCTCCGCTCCTGTCCCGATCACTTCCCTGCTCTCGGATAGTAAATATAAAAGCGGCGGCGGCTGTATGAAAACATAAATCACTGAGCCGAAAGCCGCTTTTATATTTACTTGCCGAGAGCAGGGAAGTGACCGGGACAGGTGCGGGGATGACTCGTATGTCAGCACAGCTGTTTTAGGTAAGTGCCGCGTCGGTAGGTTTTTTTCACGGTACACCGTGATCGTTTTATACTAGTGCGCATGCGCACTAGTAAGCTCCTCTGTTCTGCCATTAGGTATCCGGCGCTCTGAGCATGCGCACTGCTGCGCTGCTCAGATGCTTCTGGCCGGAAGTGACGAGGGGTAGGTAATTCTCACAGGGTAGGTAATTCTCACGGAACAACGGCCCTGACTGTAGTACCGGTGTATACTGATTTCCAGGGATTGTCTCGGTATAGGACATGCATACTTGCATTGATCCAAGCTAGACCAACTATGCAAAAATACGCATACGTAGAATTCAGCTTTATTGAAACGTTACTTTTAGCCCTTGTTCACATTGACTGCGGCTTTAAAATTGTGTGACACCATCTGAAATCGCACGATTTCAAAGCCGCATGTCAGTGCGACTTTGGGTGCAACTTTGACGACATCTGTGTGGCATCGTGCATAGATGTCTGTGCAAGTGACACCCAAAATCACCAAAAGTAGTACAATAACTACATTTTCAAATCGATGCTGCAGCTCAGTCGGCTTCGCACCAATTAGAACAGTGCGATTGCCGGTAATATGGTGCGATTTGTCATGCGTTTTGACCTGTTAAGTCGCATGACAAGTCACTCCAATGTGAACAGGGGTTGAATTAAGTTGGAAAAAAAGAAAACGCACAATGTGATATTTATGACATATTGGCACCTCTCTTCACAGCACACCACGGAGCCCTTGAGGTCTACTCACACCAGCCGCTGCATTACAGTGTAGTGTGCGGTGCATTGCAGTGGGCTCACGGCGCATCGCACTGCTTTATTATTATTATTATTATTATTATTATTATTATTATTATTAGGAACTTAATGAAATGTCAGTGTGTCACATTTCAATTAAGTTCTCCCCCCCCCCCCCCCCATCGCCTTGGATATACAGGGTGGCACCTGTGCTCTGGTCCTGGCACCGAGCTGTGCCAAGCTGATATCGTGTATCTCTTAGCATTCTGTAAGGTAACTGGTGATCTCAGGATGACTCATCCCAGAATTCTTTGCTTTGTTGTTGTAGTACATGTGAATGTAATGGGACTACTGATGCTGGTGGGACCATTTGTGAGAGCGCTGTGTACTCACGCTTACCACAAAGCATTAGGTTTTCACTAGAAGCCCATTACTTGTGTTATACGGTATATTAGCTGTGCTTAGCTTCTATATATCCTCACTGATGTAATATCTGAGCTGTTAGAAGTGGAATGTCCTCCAAAACATTTTCTGGTTGTGGTAGCCGGGAAAGGGGTTTGAACCTCTGCCAGGTTTTTATCAATGTCTGGTCCCCCTGTGGGTGAGGTTCACTCTTCATTTGGGGGACGCAGGAAAACCCATAGTGGGACAGCTGTTTCAGTGACCACTGTCAAAGATGAGATTTCCTCTCACTAGCTGTTGTCTTTAGAAGCAGAAGTGAGGGGAAATCTAAGTGGGAGATAAACAAACAAAAGGAGTCTTAACCTTTTTCTACTCTATTCAAGGCTAGAAAGGAATAACATTTTGGCTGAGAAACAACAACTTAAATATATTGTACAGTAGCCACAACAGACATGACTCCTTTGTGTGCACCAACTGCCTTTGCAAACCTAGTTATTACCTTGTAAAAGTAGCTTTGACATCGCCACTGTGCAGCACATACAAAGCTGTGGGAGGGGCCCAGCAGGCTCCACCCACTATAGGCTGCCTGCAGGAAACTGCAGGAGGGGGGCGGAGACCAGCAGTCACCCTGTACAAGGAGAGCGAGCAGCAGTGACCAGTCTTAATTACAGGAACAGTGTCACACTGGATAACTGCACAGATCTGCAAAAAAAATCACACCAAGGTTCAAGTAAGAATACAAATTGTGTTTCTCTTGCAGCCTCCTTTCGCCACTTCCTACACACATGATGATGCACCCCAGCAACTGCTGCATGGCATTTCACAGGGCAGGTTTCCTGATGGTGACAACAGTGTAATGTGCATTGGTATGGCCAAGGCTGTCTTTAATATTGATTGGACCCTGGGCAAACATTTAATGGGCCCTCCCAAAGCCACTTATCAATTATTTGCAGGCAGTGCGAACTCAAGGGGAAGCTGCCTTGGGCCCCACAACAATGACTGGGCCCAGGGCAGCTGTCCCTTCTGCCCTGTGTTAAAGACGGCCCTGGGTATGGCCATAGGTTGTATTTATTGGGGGAAAAGTGTGAGTGGCAATACAGGAGCACTGGGAGACTGGGATAGAAGGTTGCCACCCTATAACAGTAAGTGACAGCAATAAGCACTTGATAGGGGTCTAACACTTCTCAAGTTACCAGAACTAAAAAAAAGTAATTTTTGCCCAGAGATTATCTTTTAAAGTGGAAGTAAACTATTTTTTTGCACCTGTACCTACAGGTAAGCCTATAATAAGACTTACCTGTAGGTACTGCGGATATCTCCTAAACTTCACGCGGCGGCCATAGACACACTGCATGCAGCCGGTGATGTCACTGGTGCATGCGCTCTGAAAGAATGGCATACCTGTGCCGTCCCTTAATAAAAGCTGCAGAAATAAAGCCCCACTCCAGGGAACATTAACAATATTGAAAATTATAACCACTTTACAACCGCCCGCCGCAGTTATACTGCGGCAGGCAGCCGCTCCTGGGCAGGAGGCTAGGGGGCGAGCAGATGCAGCGGGCAGGCGATTGCTGCCTGACACCCGCGATCGCTCCCCGCTGAAATCGCCTGACACCCGCGATCGTTCCCAGCTGAGAGAGAACGGTTAGCTGTTTTAAACACAGCTGACCGCTCTCCCTGGAATGATCATAGAGCTCATGTGATCCTTCTATATAGGAATACAGGTCTATATGGTCATTTCACAAGCCACGCCCCCCACAGTTAGAATCACTCCCCTAGGCTCACATTTAACTGCTTGATCACCCACACTGTTAATGACACTGGCAGGGAAGGGGTTATTACAGTAACAGTGCATATTTTTAGCACTGGTTACTGTAGTAATGTCACTGGTCCCGTCAAAAATGTCAGTCAGGGGTCCGATATGTCTGCCGCAATCCCGCAAAAAAATCGCAGATCGCTGCCATAACTAGTAAAAAAAAAAAAAAAAAAACAATAAAAATGACATAAATATTTCCAGTAGTTAATAGATGGAATAATATTTGCGCAAACCAATCAAAAGACGCTTATTGCGACTTTTTTTTTTTTTTTTACCAAAAATATGTAGCAGAAATCAAATTGGCCTAAAATGTTAAAATATTTAGATTTTAATATGTTGAATTTTTTTTTTTTTTTTTTTTGTGAATGTTATATAGCAAAATGTGAAAAATATTATTATATATTTTTTTTTTTTTTTTTTTTTTTAGAATTGTCACTCTTTTTGTTTATAGCGCGGATAATAAAAATTGCACAGGTGATCAAATACCACCAGAAAGCTCTATTTGTGGGGGAAAAAAGGACATCAATTTTATTTAGGTACATCATCGCACGACCGCACAATTGTCCGTTAAAGTAATGCAGTGCAGAATCGCAAAATATGGCCTGCTAATTAAGGGGGAAAACCTTCTGGTCCAGAAGTGGTTAAAGGAGTTGTAAAGACAAGGGTTTATTTATCTTAATGCACTCTATGCATTAGGATTCAAAGCCTTGTGTGAAGCAGCCCCCCTAATACTTACCTGAGCCTCTCTCTGTCCAGTGATGTCCCTCGGTCGTCCGGGGCTCCCCCTTCTGATTAGCTGAGATACAGCTGCGGCACCGTTGGCTCCTGCGGTTGTCAGTCAGTGAGCCAATCAGGAGAGAGAGAGGGCGGGCCGAACGGCAGCTCTGTATCTGAATGGACACATGGGGCTGCAGCTCGGCTCGGATGCCCCCATAGCAAGCTGTTTGCTGTGGGGGCATTTGATAGGAGGGAGGTGTCAGGAGCAGCAACGAGGACCAACTGCACAGAGGAGGCAAGTTATAAAAAAAAAAAAAGACTTTACAATCACTTTTAATTTCTTAAAGCCAAATTTTTAACCTAAGCATTATACCAACAATTCAAGCAATAGTTATTTTTGATACTCCAATATATAAGCCTATTTAAATATACTCCTTTTATGTTGTGAGTTCTGCCTGTCTGTTGGCTGTCTCTTTCCACGTCTTCTGGGGTCTCTGTATGCTTTGCAGCTTCTCCTCTGCTGTCAATTTCTATGGACTACATATCCCATGGTACCATGCTGCCTGCAAGCAGTGATTCCTGTACTGACCCTGCCTCTTCCCGAAACTCCTCCTCTTAGCCACCTCCTGTAGTTCAGAAGGCAGGCTCTGTGAAATGTGTGGCACAGCAGTGCCTACTCACAGGGCATAATGACTACGTGTCACAGATTTCCAGGAAGTAAATGTGTGGGGATCTTCACAAAGTAAGTTTACAAACATTAAGGTCATTCAGATTACTAGGAGTTGATTGGAAATTTTTTAAATTAATTGTGGACGATGATTTTACATTTTGACCATAGATACACTTTTTAATGCAGCTATAGAATCATTAAAGTGGTATTAAACTCAAAATCAAAAATATAATATATTCTAGCTTCCCAATCTTTTTCTGGCTGTATTCATTTTTCTGTTCTTGGGGGGGGGGGGGGGGGGGTGTTTGTGTTGTTGTTGTTGGTTTTTTTTTTTTTTTTTCCCGCCAGCTGTTCTGGCCAGCAACACTTTCTGTCTAAGGGTGTCTACATTCTGAATGGAGGAGCAATGGAGACACCATTGGACAACAGCATTGTCAGTCTGTGGGGAGGGCAGTGTTAGTCAAGTCCATCTAAATCTGCTAGAACATCCTAATACATTAAGTGTCGGTTCACACTAGGCACTAGGGCGACACGACTTCGGGCGACTAATGCCGTCGCCCGTGCACCGCGACTTCGGCGCGGCTTGCAACGACTTCACATAATGGAAGTCAATGCAAGTCGCTCCGACTTTGCAAAAAAAAGGTGCAGGAACCTTTTTCTAAGTCGGAGCGACTTGAGTCGTTCCTATTAGAACGGTTCCAATTGCACAGCACGGTCCGCTACTCCGGTAGTCGGAACAGTGTGAACCGGCACTAAGGCCTCAGGCACACTGGACATTTTTGAGCCATAAGCTTTTGTGGGATTCATTTTATTAAAATAACGCTACAGCTAAAAAAAAAGCTGAAAAATGCTACTGCAAAAAAAGCTAAAAAAAAAAAAAAAAAAAATCTGCTTCAGCTTTCTACTGATGTTTTGAGAACGTCCAGTGTGCATGAGGCCTAGGGCCTAATGCCCCGTACACACGTGCAGATTGTCGGCCGAAAAGATTCGGCCGACGACCGATCGGCCGATTTTCGGCTTGTTAGTATGATGCTTCCGACAGCCGACAGCGCGCTTTCGGCCGAAAAGAATCTGTCGTGCAAGTAGAGCTGCATGATTCTGGCCAAAATGAGAATCACGATTTTTTAGCTTGGAATAAAGATCACGATTCTCTGTGTAACAAAAAAAAATTGGGATAACTTTACTGTTACGTTTTTTTTTTTTTTTTTATTCATTAAAGTCTATTAATTGCGTTTGAAAGACTGCTGCGCAAATACAGTGTGACATAAAATATTACAAAAATTGCCATTTTATTCTGTAGGGTCTCTGCTAAAAAAATATATAAAATGTTTGGGGGTTCTAAGTACTTTTCTAGCAAAAAAAAATGATTTTAACTTGCAGGCAACAAGTGTCAGAAAAAGGTCCAGTCTTTAAGAGGTTAAACTTCCTTTCTCCCTGGCAGAGAGAAGGAAAAGATACAATGTAATCATTTTGTTTATAGTTACTGGGAGACTCAATGCTGATAGGCGTTTGTTGAACAGCTGTTCTCTCTGCAGCTATGCAAAGAATCGAGTATATGTCAGGTTCAGATCGTCAGGTGGGGTGAATCGAGATCGCGATTTTCATACGATTAATCGTGCAGCTTTGCCCGTCACTCCGGGTAATGCTGGTGACGCCGGTACTACCGATCACCTCTGATGGGCTGGGGCCACGTGACACCCTCCGAACCGCTGTCCCGGTACTGAAAATGGGATGGGGACAGAGAGCCCCGGGTCAATACCTTCAGAGGGTGCTATGTGACCCCAGTAGGAGCCCCCGGTACCTCTTCTCCCCCACCTGTCCCTAATACTGCCTCTACATGTTCCCCACCGCGGCCCCAATCACTGCACCCCTATGCTACCCTACTACCCTCTTTACCACTCTATTTTCCTCTCCTCCTCTGTTACCCGCTCAGCCCCTCTGATACTCACTGCCCTCCTCTCTCCCCGGTGTTACCCTCTGCTCCTTCTCTCCTCTAGGCTCCTTGGTCCCCCTGTACAGCCCTCAGGTCCTCCAGGCAGTACCGATGCTGGTATTCTGTGACCGATATATATGCGTGTGTGAAAAATTATATATATATCGTGTGTGTGTAAAGCTCTGCATAAATTGATGCCGCCATATAAGTACCTGTAATAAATACATAAGCTGGAAGCCTGCAGGGCTGTAGAATGGGGGATTTCTCTATATTAGATTCAAGATAGACAAAACCAGCATTATTTTCATGCTGACGTGGGGTGCACCCACATTAAATTGTTTTGACCAGCCTGAAGTTGGGCTTTTAAACAGACCTTGGAGGTGTATGGTAGGTGTGTTTCATCCCCCCCCTTTTTTTTTTTTTTTGGTGGGGGTGGGCGGTTCTAGAATAGGAGGTATTAGTCGTTTTATGTATTAGTCAGGGATTGCCCAAAGGCTATGTTTGGTACCTAATACATTTAAATTTTTCAATAAGTATAAATGTTCAAAAAAAAAAAAAAAAAGGATCTCGTTACCTGAGTCCCTGAGAGACAAAGGGAACTGGCAGGTGATGTCACCTTTTGGCATCTGCCAAATTATGGGCGGATGGTTGCTCTATTGCTTTTATAATTCTGATTAAAAGTGTCCTTCCATACATCTGTACTACATTATATGCCTTGCAGTAAATATTTCCATTTGCAATGATATAAATCCAGATTGATTTCACAATCTGGCCATTCTCGCCAATCTCCCCCCTTCACCATATAAACTAAGTGGCAAAGTGACATGGACTTTTCTAGATGGTGAGTAATGGAGTGCAGCAGGAATATGTCACTTTATAATAGAAAACTGATGTCCTGAGCTGCAGGATTGTTGTGCTGCAAGAAAAAAAAAAAAGCTTCCTATGTAATGGAAAGACTCCCTGTTCTGTTATACTGTGAAGCAGATCTATAAAACTGCAGAAAAGTATAGACCAGGGATATGCAAACTGTGGCCCTCCAGCTGTTGCAAAACTATCCCATCATGCCTCTGCCTCTTGGTGTCATGCTTGTTGCTATCAGAGTCTTGCTATGCCTTATGGGACTTGCAGTTCCGCAACATCTGGAGGGCCACAGTTTGCATATCCCTGGTATAGACCCTAGCAGAGGCGTAACTAGAACCTTCAGGGCCCCGGTGCAAGAAACCATGAAGGCCCTTCCTTTCAAGCCTGGGGCGGCTCTTCCCACTGATCCTGGGGCCATTTACTCTCGTTGCGGGGCCCTTTATTACATTCCCGCAGCGGGACCCTTTCGCAAGTTCTGCAGTGGGCCCCCTTCCTGCCATCTTGGGGCCACCCCACATTGGTGAAAGGCCAGGGCCCGGTTGCAAATGTGACCTTTGCGATCATGAAAGTTCACCCACTGGTGTCAGTAGTTTTTATTTTTTGGTATTTTAATTGTATTATTTGTATTTAATTTTTTTTACAATGTCACTGACTATGACTCTGTCCATTCAGAAAAGGAAGGAGCTGGTAAATTACATATTTACTGACCCCTTCCTGGTTCTCTATTGTGACACATCCCCTGCAGCAGCCGGCAGGAGAGGGGAGGGAACACAGTGCGGGGCGGGGAACACACAGGGGCCCAGAGACAGCAGAACACAAGTGAACTGGATAGGAGGAGTGGCGGGGGCAGCATACAGAGGAACCAATCTCCTCCAATTTCCTCCTGCAGCTACAGGAGGAAAAACGACAGTGATTTCTCTACATGCTGCCCCCGCCGCCCCTCCTATCCAGGTGTACAGGGGAGCCACACAGACCCCCTGGAGCATGGGCCCGGTTGAAATTGCAACCCCTGTAGTTATATCCCTGGACCTTGGCACAAAGACATTGGCCACCACCTTCATTTTTACCTGGAATGTGATTGGTTACGGTGGGCAAAAAAAGGGATTATTTGTGTACTAGATGCACTAAATTGTGATTGTAGTCTCATTCTAGGGGACTAGACCGGGTCCAGCTCTGTCCTTTTGTGGTTATTACATTTTGTTTTTTTCCTCTGTTACAAATTTAATTCTTTAATCCAATGTTCTTATGACTTGGGTCCTCTGGATCTGTTTGGAATCTAGTTGAATATTGTGGACTGCTTGTACTCAGCACAGTGCTGCATAGAAAGGATGGAATGGGCTTAAAGGAATCTTGTTCTGAAGGAAATATGGAGGCTGCAAGCTACCAAAATATATTTGAACAAAGCATTTAAAATGTGGCAATATTACCACTTTTGCAACATTGTGTGCCTGTAACATACAGTTATGGAAATGTCTCTTTACAAGTGAGTGTGGGAACATTCATGTAGGAACTGTTTTTGAAACCGATAATACAGTAGTAGCGTTGTGCTTGGTATTATTTGATATATATATATAATATATATAAATATACACACAAAATATTTATAGCACTGCCCCCGTAGGGGTCGCAGATGACTAGGTTCCCCATTCCTGCACAGCCAGGCAACAAGCAATTTTCTCAAAGTCGTCTTCCAGGACAGCCCATGAGACCTTAGGCTCCTCCCCCAGGGACAGGAAACACATTCCAAAATTCAAATAAAAGGCGGTGCCTTAGTCCTCACCTTCAGTATTTAGTGTTTCCTCCGGACAGGGGGTAACATGTTCCTGGAACTGAAGCTCCCGGTCTCCTGGACTGTCCTTGGAAAGACTTGGAAAGATGCATCTCCTCAGCCCATAGCGGTACCCCCTTAGTGCCGCAATAGGGGCTGACCGCTGTCTCCTGTTCTTCTAGCCTCTCGGCAGGACTACGGATGCTGTCTGGTGGAACGTTGGGGAGTCCACTCCGTTGGTCGGCTGGTTCCTTGGAGCAGAGTCCTGTGTACCCGGAACCGCTAACTTCGGAAGAAATTTTGAAGTTGGCGCCAAAAACGGAGGGGGCGGAACTCAGCGTATCCACTCTGGCCTCACGGGAAGCGACAGTGTCATTTCCGGCGCAGTGACGGCATCCGCGGGCGCCGGAAACCCTCGTTCCAGTTTCCGAAGGCGCGAACAGTGAGTACATATGGGCGACCGATGTTAGGTGGAAACAGCAGTGCTGGGATCACCATACAGAGCGATGGACACGATAGTAACCGCACAGGCGGTGGAAGTCGGCTCTGGCATCGGCACCTCTCAGGTAAGCAAGGGGAAATGTACACCCTATTTGCAGATACCTGTTAGGAACTCCGTTCCCCTTCCCCCCTCTCTTATCTATCGTTAGGGGCAGGGGTTAAGCAGCACCGCTCCCTCTTTTCTAAATCACAAATGGGGGATAAGCGGGAGGTGGGAGGAGGACAAGTTTCCCTGATTATAATTCTCTTGTCTTTTATCTTCCAGGCCAAGGCTCAGGACAATAACCCACCTCAGCCCCCCAAAAAGAAGTGTGCTGTATGCGGAGAGAAACTGAGTTCCTCTTGGAACAAAGCAGTGTGCCGGGCATGTATAGCTAAACTGGTCAGAGACGACCCTGCAGCCTCTACCCAGAAAATGCTGACCTCAGTGAGAGATGAACTAAAAAGTACCATTAGTTCATTCAAAACTCTCGTTGAAAAGATGCAGGCACCAGTCCAGCCTTCCACCCCAGCTCAGGCTCCATTGGCCCAGGCCCCATCTTTGAATATCCCAGTGGGTTTGGAGGAAGTTTCTTCTTCCCACTCCTCCGGTGGGGAGCAAGAAGGATCAGGATCAGGGGAGGAACCCATAGACAAGGATTCCCATAATAGCTCCAACTTTAAATTGAGCTTGGAGGATGTAGATAACCTACTAAAGGCAGTTTATACAACTCTAGAAATTGAGGAGGAAGAAGTGCATCTCTCTAAGCATGACTTGATGTACGCTTGTCATAAAAAGCATGCTAGAGTGTTCCCTGTGCATAGCTCCCTATTGGATATGATTAAACAGGAGTGGAATTCTCCTGATAAAAAGCCTTTTTTTCCAAAGACTTTGAAAAGAAGGTATCCATTTGACAACAGTGGGGATCAGCCTTGGAACAAAATCCCTAAGCTGGATGCCTCCCTTTCCAGAATCTCCAAAGGCACTGACTTGGCATTTGAGGATTCAGGAGCTCTAAAAGACCCTATGGATAAGAGAACTGATATCTCTTTGCGTAGGGTCTGGGAAGCCTCCATTATGAGCTTAAAGCCAGCCCTGGCATCCACCTGCATAGCCAGACACCTGGAGCTCTGGCTATCTCAAATCCAAACACACTTGTCTGCTGGAACATCGAGGGAACAGATTAATAAATCATTTCCACTCTTGTTTCAGGGAATTGGATTCCTGGCGGATTCTTCAGCTGAAGCTGTAAGAATGGCAGCAAGGACCTCAGCTTTGGCTAATACGGCCAGAAGAAGCCTATGGCTCAAGACATGGTCAGGTGATGTTACTTCTAAATCTCGCCTTTGTGGTCTTCCCTTCACAGGAGACCACCTTTTTGGCCCAGGCCTAACAGAAGCCCTGGAGCGTACAGCGGATAAAAAGAAGGGATTCCCAGAAAAGAAGAAATTCCCCTATGCTCAGAGTAATGCTCGTGGCAGGGGTAAACATCAGAAGTCTTTTGAAACCCAGCAAAATTTCAAAAAACATTGGACCGGGCATAAAGGAAAAGGGAAGGGCAACATTCTGTTTAACCCTCCTCAACGCCCCGACAAGCCCCAATGACTCCCTTCCCAGGGTGGGAGGAAGTTTAGGGGCCTTCCTCCCACTATGGAAGAGGATTTCTTCCAGCCCTTTTATTCTAGACCTAGTAGGCCAAGGACACAGGCTGGAGTTCTGTCTTCTACATCCAGAAAGAATCTGGGTCTCTCTGAGGGACGTCACAAGAAGGATGTGCTTGATGACCTCCTGTTTCCCAGCGGTCCCCTGGGCAGGGTTCCAACTACGTCCACTCCAAATGTTCTTCCTACAGAATTGGGATGGATAGTCAAGTTCCTTAGAACAGAAAGTAAAGGTTCCCACCAAGTTGAAAAGGACCCTTTGGGGGTGGAAATCCTCTCTTCACCTATCAATAAGGCGAAGCTGGACCATCCAGGTATCACAGACATATCTGCACCACCACCAGATGAACCAGGACAATTGGTTCCTCAACCAAGAGGTGTTTTTCAAAGTCACAACCCCTTGGGGCCTACCGGTAGTGGATCTGTTTGCCTCCTAGGCAAACAGGAAAATAGAAAAATTATTTTCCATAATCCTAGTAGATATAGAGATGATCCTGATAACCCCATACTGGCCCAAGAGGCCATGGTTGGCACGCCTTCAGGCATTGGCTGCACTACCTCCAATGACCTTCCCTTGGAGACTAGATCTCTTAACTCAAGGTCCGGTGGTCCATCCATTTCTCAGGACCCTAAACCTGTCGGCCTGGTATCTGAGGAACAAATTCTAGGTTCTCAGGGGTTCTCAGACAGAGTCATCCAAACATTGACCAGCTGTCGAAAACCGGTCACTAGGAAAATATATGCAAAAAGTTGGAAGAAATTTCATTTTTGGATGGTGGAGAATCAGAGATTTTCCCCAGATATTCCAACTATCTTAGATTTTTTTCAAGAAGGCATAGACAAAGGTCTCTCCCTAGGGACCTTAAAGGTACAGGCTGCCGCCCTTAGTGTCTTCCTTCGGTTCTCCCTTAGAGAAGACCCTAATGTGAATGCCTTTTTCAGAGCAATTGCCAGGACAAAGCCAACCAGGATTAAAACGTGTCCAGCTTGGGATCTATTCCTGGTACTCCAGGCTTTGGTTACCAGTCCGTTTGAACCCTTGGTAGACATGTCAGTAAAAATGCTCACCCTAAAAACTTTATTTTTAGTAGCTATTACTTCGGCTAGAAGAGTTAGCGAATTACAGGCTCTCTCAATCAGAGAACCTTTTCTTATGATTTTTGACGACAGGATTGTGCTAAAAACAGATCCAGGATTTTTGCCCAAGAGGGTCTCTTCTTTTCATAGGACTCAGGACATAGTCCTTCCTTCCTTTTGCAATTTCCCAAACAACAATAAAGAAAGAGAATTTAGTTGTTTGGATGTCAGAAGAGCCCTTCTGAGATACCTGGAGGTGTCTAAAACCTTCAGGAAGAATGATACTTTGTTTTTACAATTTTCCGGCCCCCATAAAGGGGAAAAAGCTTCTAAGGCAACCTTAGCTAGATGGATCAAACAGGCTATCACAGAAGCCTATATGGTGAAAAAGGTGACTCCACCTTTCATTACTGCACACTCTACTAGAGCACTGTCCACGTCTTGGGCTGAAAGGGCCGGTGCCTCTCCAGAACAAATCTGTAAGGCAGCTACCTGGTCTAACTTTTCGACCTTTGTTAGACATTATCGCCTGGACCTCCTATCTTCTCAGGAACAGGCGTTCGGTCGAAAGGTGCTCCAGGCAGTGGTCCCTCCCTAGACTGGTAAGTTTCTTGCTTATCGTCTCATGGGCTGTCCTGGAAGACGACTTTGAGAAAAGATGGGTTATACTTACTGATAACTCCTTTTCTAATAGTCTTCCAGGACAGCCGGATTCCCACCCGATTTATCTGGTATTATGTATAAATATGTGTATATATATATCTATGTATATGTTTTACAGGGTGTCCTACGGTTCTCATGAAATACTGAAGGTGAGGACTAAGGCACCGCCTTTTATTTGAATTTTGGAATGTGTTTCCTGTCCCTGGGGGAGGAGCCTAAGGTCTCATGGGCTGTCCTGGAAGACTATTAGAAAAGGAGTTATCAGTAAGTATAACCCATCTTTTTTCCCACATTGTCTACAGACACAAGGAACAGTCTTTTTTTATCTTGTTGTTTTTTATTGGGGGTAAAAACTTGAATGGGCATAGGAATTAGGGGATGCCCAACTTGACTTGCACAAAACCAGGGACATATTCCGAGCACCAACAGTCTCTGATGAATGAAAGATGCAAAAAGCCCCTTACAGACAAGGAACTCTCAGTCCTATACAAAGTAGCACAAAATGTTAAAATCTGCATTCCAGGGTACCCCCAAATCCCCTGTAGACACTGGTCCCAGTTCTACTACTGCAGGAAGTGCTAGCCCACCTGGCTGTCTCTCGACCAGCCCGCCTGACTTCTCCAGAGATCTCTCAGAGCAAGGTTAAGAAATATTTAAGCACACTGTTATCTTCCAGAGAGACCTACTACGTGCGGCAGTCTCTCCCTTTGTAAGTCCCTGACTGTGGTGTAGTACTCACTGTCCTCCTTGCTCCTGCTGCCACCAAGGAAAGACCCCCTCCAAACTGTCGTCAGGATCCACCCGAACCCTGGTCTGAGGTAGAGGCGCAGCCCCCCCCAAGAGGGGTTCTCCTCAAGGGCCACTGACAGTCCCCTCAGCAATCTAACTCGCCTGCCAGAATGACTTGGCCCACGTTTACATTGGTCTGATTTGACAAGCGATTTGAAATAATTACATAGTTACATAGTCAGGTTAAAAAAAAGACACCAGTCCATCAACCAATAAAAAAACCGTAATGAAAACCCAACCATACAATCCCATATGTACAATCCTATACCAGTTGATCCAGAGGAAGGCGAAAAAACCCCAGCAAAGCATGATCCAATTTGCTACAGCATGGGAAAGATTCCTTCCTGATCCCCTGAGAGGCAATTTGCTATTCCCTGGATCAACTTTATCTATAAATATTAGTACATATTTATATTAAGTACACCCAGGAAAGAATCCAGGCTTTTTTAAAGCTAGCCAGAACCACCTCTGGGGGGAGTCTATTCCACATTTTCACAGCTCTTACGGTGAAGAAACCTTTCCGTATTTGGAGACAAAATCTATTTTCCTCTAGATGTAAAGAGTGCACCCTTGTCCTCTGTGTTGACCTTAAAGTGAACAACTCAACACCAAGTTCACTATATGGACCCCTTATGTATTTATACATGTTGATCATATCCCCCTTTTAATCTCCTCTTCTCAAGAGAGAATACATTTAATTTCCTCTAATCTTTCCTCATAGCTGAGCTTCTCCATGCCTCATCAGTTTGGTTGCCCTTCTCTGCACTTTCTCCAGTTCCCCGATATCCTTTTTAAGAACTGGTGCCCAAAACTGAATTGCATATTCCAGATGAGGTGTTACTAATGATTTGTATAGGGGCAAAATTATATCTCTCTCTCTCTGGAGTCCATGCCTCTCCCAATACAAGAAAGAACTTGTCAAATCGGAGCCAATTGCCAGTCCAAATTGGTGCGACGCCAACTTTGTGGTGCCCCACCAATTCCCAAAAGTAGTTTCTGCACTACTTTTGGTGACTTCAGGAGGCGGTTTCCATAGGCCTCTGTGTAGGAACCCGCATACCAGTAGGTGTCTGTGAAATCGCCCTAGAATATGGACAGAAAAGGCCGGTTTGAAATCGAGTTCAGATTTAAAACTAGCCTCAGTGTGAACCTGTTCTTATCCATACTTAACCACCTTGCCAGGCCCACTGCCCAGGGAATAAGTATGCAGATTAATCGAAGAAGATAAATACAATCCCGCGCAAAGTGTATAAATAACATGAAATAAATTACTGCTGCTGCCTACCCAATTACTTGCCATAAAGGGGAAGTATTGAAAAATGGGAATGATTGATGGGTCTGGCACTGCTAAAGTTTAATGGTATGGATAGTAACTCATATAAACATGGAAAAAAATATATATAGTCGCTTCAAGTGTATGTATTTTTTTGGTGAAATATAATATAGTTCATGGTTGAAATGCAACGTATTAAGTTGCTAATGTTTCGATGCATAACTTCTTAGTATACCACTATGTACGATTTATTTATTTATTTATTTATTTATTTATATATAGTGTTGCAGTGCTAAAAAGTGTTCAAATGCAAATATATGTGAAAAAAAAAAGTGTGTAGTGTATAAATAGTGCTAAACCAATGTCTATATCGAAGTAAACCTCTGTTGAGGTAATGAGTGTTTACAGCATCCTGCTTTTGTGATTAAAATCTTTAGAAAAATCAGACAGGAATGTAACGGAGGTTACATTAAGGTAGCTTCTTCAGTTTCACAGTTCTTACTTTTTTAGTTAAGAGCATTCAAAGATCAGCTTAATTATTTAAGTTATTCAATAAAAAAAAAAAAAAAAGATAAAAAATCCCATAATTTTTTATAGAAAAGAATCTACTAAAACAGCCGTATAAAAACTTAAGAGTACAACTAAAAACAAAGCTCTTTTATTTTTTTTTTTTTTTTTTTTTTTTTTTTTTTTTTGGACAGAGTGGAGAGAAAAAAAAATAGATCCTGCACTACTTTTCTATGTCTTCCTTGTGACATGAGTGCCATAGACTGCAATGTTAAAATCAGAAAAGTCGGGGTTTTTTTACTTATCTTTGCAACTTTGGCTGTGACTTCACAGGGTTTTGGACATTCAATAATGTGCGTCACTCTGTATTGTTATGATTTGCCAAAGTCAAATGAAAGTTGCGTCAAGTCGCAATGCAAAGTGGCACGACTTTAGGGTCGCAGCAATGTGAACTCAGCATTACTGGCCACAATTAGGAAGTGTCAGATGCCTGTGTCCCTTGCTTTGAGCTGATTCCAACCATGATTCAGGAGCCTGCTGGTTCCTACCCATCAGCTACTTACTTATTGGAGCAATCTTCTGTCACTCACCATGCCTGGGTAATGGGTCTTCATAGATTTTTATTTTTTGTATGGGGCCATCTAAGTAACTCCACTGCACCAGAACACCTGAATGGGGCTGGAGAGACATAATGGTATAATCTGCACCCACTATCTTAAAACTTTTTCTGCAGGCTGAACGAAGTAAAAAACTGACCGCTCTGGTCTGAGCCACTGTACTAACAATCTGATGTTAGTACAACGATCTCCCCTGGTGTCGTGTTCTGATAGGGGGATGGCCCCCCACACCAGGGTCAGCGCTCTCAGCCATTGGCTGAAAGCATTGATGGGGAGCTGGTCGGCAGGCCTTTTCGGTTATGCCCCTTCCACAGAAGCCGGCTGCAATACACAAAGTCGACCGGTTTCTATTGAACGGGGAGATGCCACTCGACATTTGGTCCGTGTGTACTAGGCTTTTGTTTTTCTGGATCATTGGAGGCATTGAGAGATGAGCAATGTGTATTTTGCATTCTCTGAATTGTCATTAATGTGGTCAGTGTCATGACAGAGCTTTGTCAAGATTAACATCCCTAGCTGCAGTGTTTTATTTGCAGGTTCAACCAAACAATGCCTTTTAGCCATGCAAAGTAACCTCTGACCTCCTACTACTTAGGGTTAACTGAAGCATGACATAAACAAAGTACTTTAAGATGGAGGGTTCAGCTTTAAGTGTCACATTGGTTTTTAAATGTCCCGGCTTTTTTACTATAGACGGTAGGAACTTGGATGCCATGACCTAAAAACAGGTTTATAAAGAGTATTTAAAGTGGACATGTCCTTAACATTCACACTTCACATGAAACACATAGGCACATGCTAGCATTAACAGATTGTTTTTGTTTTAAAGCAACTTCTATACCCGGCTTGCAGTACATTCTCGGCATGCAATGGTGTCGGGATTAACTCCCATGTGCGTGCCGCCGAGCTGGCCGAGCGTATGTTCCAAACAAGTTTCTGAACAGGCAGGGAAAAGAGGATTTACTTGCAAATGGGCCACGGGGCTGGGAGGGGGCAGTTTCTCCCTTAGGCTCCTTTCACACGGGCGATCCGCCTGTCAGTTTTTCATGGGGCAGCGGATGTCAGCGGAGACATGTCCGCTGATACCCGCTGCTATCCGATCCTGTCCGTGAAATCCGGACGGATGGAAACCCTTTTTTCCATCCGTCTGGCGGATTGGATCGGATGAGCACGGACCGCCTGTCCGATCTCCCCATAGAGAACAGCGGGGATCTGACAGCTCCGTCTCAGCACACAGAGCGGAGACAGAGTTGTCATCCGCCTGCTCAGCGGGGTTTGGCGGATCGATCCCCCGCTGAGCAGAGAACGGGCCTCGTCGGACAGCGCATCGTGTGAAAGGACCCTTAGGCTCCATCAACACCAATGCATCTTTTTCATGGTTTTTGCAGAAATGCAGGTTTTCTTTTTTTTAAACATGGGTTCCTATGGAACACGTTTACATCAATGCATTTTTGTGCCTCTTGAGTTTTTGGAAAGGATCAGGGACTTTTTTAAATGCAAAATGGTGCGTTTTTTTTGTTCTATAGACTTTAAATGGAGAAGCTGCAGAAAAGCGTGTAGTGCGTTTTTGCCGCGATTTGTGTTTAAATCTGCCGAACAACACATTTTCTGGGAAGAAAAAAGCATAAATGTAAAATCGTGGCAAAATCACGGTTAAAAACCTGTGGAAAGCACAGCAAAAAGCACTACAGAAACGCTCAAAAGCAACATGCATGAATTTGAATTGAGCGTAAGGTATAACTAAAGGCAAAACTTTTTTTTTTTTGTTTTTTTTTTTGTTTTTGTTTTTTGTTTTTGTTTTTTAAGTTTTGGATCGAGTGGAGAGGAATTTGGAATGTTTTGTAATTTTTTTATTGCTGTCTGTGCTGTCTGTGCCCCCTTTAGAGAGATTCATCCTCTTTGTCCTGTTTACCATTATCATTGAAAGTGAAAGTAGAGGAAAATCCCAAATTTTGTATTGTCCCCAGTAAAGTAACAAAGGGGAAATATTCTAATGGTGCCAGTAATTCTGGTGACCTGGGGGTCACCAAGGAATTCCCTTAATTTGCAGGGATTGTCCCACAGCCAAACAGGAAGTGAAGGGAAATCTCCCCAATTGGACACAGATGGTAAAAAAAAAAAAAAAAATCTGACGGTTTATAATCATCCCTTACTCTATCCTAAATGGAAAAAAAGAAAAGCGTTTTGCCTATAGTCCTACTTTGAAATTTAAAACTTTTCATGATAAGAATATATTTGATGCGTTTCTGTAAGTCGTCGTTGTATCCATAAAATCCAAACAGAGGAATCTGTCATAAGCCACAGCGAAATGCGGAGTGTGTTTAGTTGTGGACTGTTGACTTTTGCGAAGTGCCATAGGTGTCAATGATGGGAAAAAACATCTTTAGCACAGCTGCCATTAATCCATAAGCATTAGAGGCCTATTATGAATGATTTAAAGGTAATCTGTCATCAGACCAAATACCTGTATGGGAGTCATTTGATGGAAGCTCTATTGTCTGACTTCCAGGTTGTGTACTAGGCATTGAAGCACCTGTTAATTATCACTATGAGTGACATGGCTTCAGGGAACACGGGTCCGTGTGAACCTCTGTATATCATTCTCACATTCATCTTATACAGCTGGATGTCCTAGTAGCTAAATTCCTATGCTTGCATTCTTCCATAACTTTTTAATAGTTTCTGATAACACTAGCATTGGATTTTCAGATCTCTCCCCAAGAGAGATGTGATGGGAGACATCTCCCCATCCCCTTTAGGGCCGGTTCACACTGCTGCAATGGCAGACATTGCATGTGACTTGCAACGCATTGCCATCTGTGCCGTTCCTTCAGAGCCCTGTGCCATGAGTGACGGCATTGTGGCTCCAGACAAATAGATGGCCCGGGGGACATGAAAACGGGAGAAAGACTGGGTATAGATGGGACCCCGTGTGAGCGGGGGACGCTGCGGTGGCTTTATTTTAAGGTAAGTATTTCATATTTATGCATTTTTTGTCTTTCAGGTTTTTATTTTTTTGGTGAGGTTTACAACCTTTTTTAAAGCGGAGTTCCACCCTGAAAAATATTTTTTTTTTTACCTAAAAATACCCCCGGGACAGTCAGGGCTAGTGCATGTAAGCAACGATAGCCTCTGAACTGTCCCGTTTTCACTTACCTTTTAGAAGAAATACTTACCTTTTGAAAATGTCTTGCCCAGCGCTGCCATCTCAGGTGTGGGCAGCTGAAGCCGGAGCGTCCTCTTCGGTGACTTCGGAGTTTCAGAATGCCCTGCACCGGCCCTGCTTGTCACTTCCGGTGCAGGTATGTCATCCCTGCACAGCTTCTGGGCATGCCTCCCAGGAGTCAATGCGAGGAGGAAGTGACGGCGCGGGCCGTGTCCGCAGAGGGAGGAAGGAAGGTAAGTATATTTTCATTAAAAACAAGGTAAGTGGAAAAAAATATTTATTTATCCAATTCTTTTTTAGGTTCATCTAAGCTAGCGGACGGTGAAACATTTTTTTTTTTAGGGTGGAACTCCGCTTTATGTTATATGAATAAAGCCAGCACACGAAAAGTCTTCTTCCAAGTAAAATGCTTTATTCCAACATGGATAGCGGTGACAACATGACGCTGACGCGTTTCGGCTTTACGCCTTCGTCATAGCATGGAACTCCGCTTTAACAGGAGAAAGCTAGGCAGGCTTTTTAAACAAATAAAAAGCAAATAAAAGGTAAACCGTGATGATTTTTTTTTTTTTTATCGTCATTATGCTCCAAATGCATACCCGTGTACAGCCACATGTGGTTATTGCTGTCTATGGGCAGCTGTGCATAGCTGTGGGTCCTGCGGAAGCGTTTATGGAGGCTCATAACGCTCATGCATTCGGTGTGCATAAGCTCAAAAAGGTAATAGCATTCCTGCCACATTCACTTTAATGGGAACCGGTCACTGACCTGTATAATTCAATCTGAGCCTATAATAAAAAAAATACATAAACAGAGTTTACCTCTAGTGAAAACCACATTCTCCGACAGTAAGCTTTGCTTATGTATTTGTTTTTCATCTCACGCTGTTTGAATTGCCCAGCTTTGTGACAGGTTTACTTTAAGGGTAAATTGAATGTACTTTGCCTTTAGCACAGCTGCAGTGTTTTCTGGATTCCAGTCGTTCACTGATTGACATAAGCTTGAAAGTGTTTTTTAAAATGAAATCTGCACCTTCACCCTTTGGGGTGATTATATTCCATAAGGCCTCTCTTGACATTTTAAAATGTTTTGAAAATTGGGGCCATAGGAAGGAATTGATTTGACTTGCTTACCTTTTCCTGGTTACTGCTCTTCACTCATCATCTATTTAAACAGCGCCACATGCGTAGGACCATTTCTCGGCTCCCTACATCTCATACTTCTCCTCCAGCAATGGAGAGCCTTGGCTCTATGGGTAAATAAACACTGCTGATGATGAAGCCTTTTAGCAAGTTTGCTCTGATCTGTACCGTCATCTCCAGCTTTGCTCAGTATGTCAAAGTTTTTATGATTGTTAGGAAAACAAAAGCAAACACAATGACTGCCATATCCTTTCTGAGAGCAAGATTTGTGCTTTTCTCATGTAAACACGCTTGATTTGTATTTGGCCTATTTAGCATCTAAATTCACTAATCTACCAAAGTTCCAAATAAAGGCCGTGGGTACCCAAACAATCAACCCTTATTTGGTTCCTTTTGGTCTGCTAAGCCGGCCATACATTATTTCGAAATTCAGCCAGCTCAGCAGGGACTGCTCAAAATTCAGTCCATGTATGCGCAGGGCGGTTGTACAGACGTTGATCGGTTGAACAACCGCCCTGTCAGATTTTTTTTACGCTTGATTAGCCCTGCAGCCTATAACTGGCAGTGCTGATCTGTTTTCTGATGGCTGAGAAGTCTCCTGAATGTCAGAATACAATAGCTCAGCGGGGAGGATTTCCCCTTCCACCTCGAACGTGTAGATGAGGGAATCAAGTATTTTTATTTTTTTTCATTCATACCCACTGGTTGAATGAAAAAGACTCCTCTGCAACCAGCTTAATATATGAATTGATATGTATGTCCGTAAATATTCCCCCTCTACCGGCCTATATGAAAGAAATAATGGGCGGCACATGTGCGGACTACCATCCTCGCTGTATACAACAAGAACAACTCTCCAGTAGGATACGGCTGGATTAATTGCTTTGCAGAGTTGTATAAAGTACTCGAAACCTATACTTGAGTAAAAGTACAAGTGCTCGATCAAAAAGTGACTTGAGTAGAAGTGGAAGTGCTCGATCAAAAAGTGACTTGAGTAGAAGTACTAAAGTATTCAACATTTTTTGTACTTAAGTATTGCAAGTAGTTTTTTATTTAATTTTTGCTACTCAAGTACTGAAAGTAAAAGTACCAGTAGTTTTGAAAAAAAAATTGCTACTCAAGTACTGAAAGTAAGGCCCCATACACACGTGCAGATTATTGGCAGACTTTTGTCTGCAGACTTACCTTTTCCATGTAGTGCAAGGGCCTGCCGGATTGCATACAAATTGAAAGTGTTTAGGTTTGACCTCATATTATATGGTTTTGGTAAGTCTGCAGACAAAAGTCTGCAGATAATCTGCACGTGTGTATGGGGCATAAAAGTACAAGTACTGTGTTATGTAGTTATTAAAGAAAGAAGTCAAAAGTTTGAACATCATATTGTTTTTTATTATTTCAAATGCAGCTTTTATTTATACATACAGTAGCATTTATTTTTGTATGCGCTGATAATACACATGTTTTGAGCTTCATGAAACCTGCCATCTACTGTTCTGGCAGTGGTAATTTTTTATAATAGTAACGAGTAACTATGCAGCACAAAAAAAAAAATATTGGAGTAAAGTATTGAAATCATCGAAAAAATGTAGTGAAGTAAAAGTGGAAGTAGGAGAAAAAAATTCTACTCTAGGAAAGTACAGATACCGCCTTTCGGTACTTAAGTACAGTAGTGAAGTAGTTCTACTTAGTTACTATACATCTCTGATTGCACCTTTGAAGAAACAAGTTGATTTAGGGCTTTGTACTTTGAATAATTCTTGTTTTATCTGATTGCCTTTGCCTAAAACATGCTACTTCTGGGAGACCTTATGTATACCAGTGGGTTTACTTGAGCGGACTTTTAAAGAATAAAACCATTCAATAGAAAGCATTTTATGCAAAATCTTGTCGTAGTGAGTCTAACTTTATTTGCTCTTATGAGTTACGATGCTCTCTGCTATCTCTTAAGGACTACAGAACCACGCACCTCTATATATGGAGAATAGGAGAGGGGTGGGGTTCTGTAGTCCTGTATTGCTTTGGTTGTCCAAATTCTTCTGGAAGTATGTTACTAGCAGGATCACTAGGTTAAAATAAAGGAAAAAAACCTAAAGTGTTCCAACATTTCATATTCCTGATATGTCTTTGTAACGTGTTTGTGTTTAAAGTATCCTGTTCTCTTTGTATTGCTTACTTTGTGTGAAATACCCGGTGATCCTGCCAGTCCCTCTTGTTTTGGAAATTAATATACGCTTGATGCACAAATAACTCTGTTGCGCTAATAAGTGCACTTTTGGATATTAATATACGTCAAGCACAATCAATTCTATTGTGCTAAAAACTACAGTTCTCAGCTCTTTTGTATAAGGTAATTGAACACTCTCAGCAGTCCCAATAATAGACACACAGGCTGCCATCACCTTGGCAGCTCACAAGAATGCCTGGTCTAAGACAGATCACTCCATTTATTTTTTGAGACAAAGGGACAATCAACAGGAAGTGATGACTATACTACATCGCCCAATCAGTTCCAAATGTACAGTCACATGACACAAGTTACTCACCTAGAATCAGCCAATAATACACTTGTATATAATCAAATGCACAATAGAAAGGGGGAGTAAACGATCGTAAGCAGAATAGAGTGCACGACTTCCCGCCTAAAACTACACAATGAAACCAGCATGTAGAACCGTGAACAATGCTCCGATCAAACTCGTGCATGTATTCCCACCACTACTACTGGTGTGAATCACATTTAGCAAAGCTTCAGAGAACAATGCCTAATAGGATTATACTACTGTTCCCATAGATGTGAGGCTATCTGCAGGGAAAGAGCCATGCTGTTTTACACTATGGTGATCAGACATAGTAGAAAGACATGGGGGTGTATCCTTTCATAGAGGCAGATGGATATCAAAACGGTATTGACTCCGCACCGCAATACACATAGATGTATACTGGTAAAAAGACCTGCGCCTGGAGTGTTTGCCGGTGTTATAAAATTTCATCGGACCCATGAAAATTCCGGACCCTCGTCACTTCCGGTGACGCTACGTCACCACCAGCTGGTGCGACAGCTGGTGTGAGCACCGGTGCGCATGCGCACAAGACATTTTCCAGGTCCGATGAAATTTCAAGACTTAGCGAACAGCTGACTGAGTGGAGGCGGGGCTGAGGCACCGGGTATGTGCGGTCCAGCAACTCCACTTCTGGGTCTATGCGTTCAGACATAGATCTTTTTTATTGTTTTCTTTTCTATCATTCCACACATTTACACACATCGAGAGAAATAATAAAAGGTTTAATATTCATCGTAATCATAATTAGTATTTATATTAAGCTGGAAAATGTCTTGTGCGCATGCGCACCGGGGCTCGCACCAGCTGGTGGTGACTTAGCGTCACCAGAAGTGACGAGGGTCAGGAATTTTCACGGGTCCGATGAAATTTTAGAACACCGGCGGAGAGGTCTATGTAGAGCGAACGCATCTACACATCTAAGGGAAGGTTTTAACTGCCAGTAATCTTTCCTCCATGCCGGTTCGCCCGCACACGCGGTAATGAGTGTATTGCAAGCAAACCGACAACAGGAACCATAATGACAATCTAAATAAAACACATCCTGAAAAATGTCCACACTAATCCTAATAAAATTTCTTCAACACTCTGCTTTCTGATTTCAAACTGACTACGCTAGGCACGGAAGCACATACAAACCAGCATGGTCAGTTTTTTCTTCTTTGCATTCTTTTGGTAGTACAGCCTGCATGTCCTCCAATCGCCAAGACTTGTGCTGACATGCCTCCCTGCACAGCAGTTTAATGGACAGATCAGTGTACTGCTCTTTCTCTGCCTCTTGCTGACACAGTCTCCACCCCTCCTCTCCAAGCCCCTTATGTAGCCGAGACTAGAGGTTATGTGATTGCTCGAAAAGAAAAGGTATTTACATACTTTTAATATCTATACACAAATATTTCACCTTGAATTTCTGTTTTCATGTATTCTTTAACTAAAGCAAACTAATGCTGGGACCACATCTAAGGACTGGTAGGCTGCAGTGTTTTTTGATCTTGGGTTTACATTTTAATTATATTGCTTTCCTCCCGTTTTTATATTTGTTTGCAGCACGGAGGGCATAGATTTAATCCCCATTGTAGAATAACTACATGGAGTTTTTAAAATCTGACATTTTCAACCAAGATTCTGTGGAACCCTGGGGTTCCTGCAGAGGTGGTTGAGGGTTTCCTGGAGCTGTGGCTGTTTGACCTTCAGTTTGATGTTGATGGTACCTTATAATTGCAGAATGCCACTTGGCGTTATGCTGCTGGCTTTGCCAATTATCTTTTTAGCCATCTTTGATGGTGGTATTCTTGCCACCACTGTAAGGCTGCATTCACACTTGAGCGTAGCGTTTTTTACCGCGATTTTTACAGCGATTTTTACCGCGATTTTTACCGCGATTTTACCGCGATTTTACCGCGATTTTTTCAGGCGTTTTTCATTGACATCTATCAAAAACGCTGGTAATCAGCCCAAAAAGAAGCTCATGTACTTTTTTCAGCTACAGGCGTTTTGCAAAACGCTCAGATGTGAACAGGGGCCATTTAAATGAATGGTGTTTTACTTGTTGGGCGTTTTGGAAGCGTTTCTTTTGAGCGTTTTTGGAGCTGAAAACGCCCAGGTGTGAATGGAGCCTAAAGGTTTGATTCCACCGACTAAGGCTCGGTTCACATTTATGCGATGCGGGAAGGCTGCGAATTCGCAGCCTGTTCCCGCATCGCACACGCACCCCCGGCAGTTCACACTGCCATATGCGATCCGCTAGGGGTGTCAATGTAATCTTAACGACACCCCCAGTTTGATCGCATATCGCAGTGCGATCGTGCAGTTCGCACAGGAGCGGATCGCACAAGTGTGAACTGCTGTGCGATCCGATCCTGATGCGGCTGCAAAAATGCCTCCTGTGCGTGTTTGCTGCGGGTGCGATGCGAATTTAGCCATACAGTTTGTATGGCTAAACTCGCACCGCACAGCCGATCGCATGTAATGTCGGAGCAGTGCGCTCCGACATTACATGCGAACCCCGCACACGCACAAGTGTGAACCGGGGCTAACTACCAATGTTTAAGGCATTTTCCCATTGCCATCAGATGAGTGGATTTTAGTAAGGGTTACCTGGGACCTGAAAGTTATTTTAGGGGGTTCCTCAGGAGAAAGGTTGAGAATGCTGTTTAAAAATATATTATCCCCATCATAGGTGTCTGCAGCCTATTCTACTAAGGTGTGCACACCAAAGCACCAAAGGTGTGCACACCAATCTTCCTTGTGGTACTCTGCCCTGCCCGTGTTCTGTCAAAATAGCGAAATCTTCTATCTCCAACCACATTACTGTACTTCTGCTGACTCTCCAGCATCAGTATTTGGAGATTTCGATGACTTGGCTGTTTTGACAGAACACAGGCAGCGTATACACTACTGTACATGACGAGTTGGCTGTTTTGACAAAACACTCGCTAAGAAGTTGTGGCTTCCTTGGAGGCGGACATGTTGGTTACTAGCAGGTGGACTAACAATCTCCACTCATTTCATGCACCGTATTATATATGCTGCCGGTGTTCTGGCAAAACAGCCAACTCGTCCAAATCTGCAATTACTGATGCTGGACAGTCACCGGAAGTGACGTGGTTGGAGATTTTGATGAGTTGGCTATTTTGACATAACACCGGAACATACACTTTTCTTGTAAGCAGAGCTGCTCAGTGGGAGACCTTTCCTATCTCCCACTGGCACACCCATCAATAATGCTAATGCCAACGAGGTGATTAGGGTATGCCTGGGCACATCTGGCACACCATGTGCATACTCCTATGCTCCCCATGCTTGCTTGTGTAGGTTAATTGGCCTTAGATGTGTGTGTTTGCTCTTGTATGTGTTTAGGACAATGTACGTTGGCAGCTCTATGTGTAACGAATATGGTAACCTTAAAAGCCTATCCAGCACCTACCTGAAAATGACCTTGGTCTTCTGTTATGTACTCTGTCACCCAAAAGGTTGAAGTGAATAAGAACTGGAAGCAAGAGAATGATTGGCAAAGTTTAGGATGTATGCTAAGGACTTCTTTATGATGCTTGAGGAGACCAGCTTACTGTGGCTGCTGTATTAATCGTGGAGATGGTTGAGGGTTTATGCTGCATGACGGTTACACTTTAGAATTCCCCAGCATGGAAATATTTGCAGTCAGCATGTCTTCCCCTCTGTTGCAGCTGGTGTAATGGCTGCCTTTGAAGTCATGTTTTAGTAGATTGTCAGCAGGCAGGATCCCCCTGCTGACACACATCAGTGACCAGTGTTAGGTTTGCACTTTTCCTTCCATATCTGTATGGGGACAGCCATGGAAATTTCCAGCATGTGCATCCCTTTTAAACTAAATAAGGAATTTAATTAATGGGTACAGAAAACCTTTAAAAGGATTTAAATTTTAAATGTTTTTACAGAAGTTTCATTACTTCACATAAAATGCCTGAGCATAGTATTTCTATATACACGCTGTTCACTGCATTATTGTGGGCAGTTGGTTGGGTTATATTTGTATTGTATCCAATTAGCTGGAATTGATGTGGTACAATGCCAAGGGCTAAACGTAGACATGAGATGGTGGTCAGATTGTTCTGTGTAGTAATCGTGGCAGAGTGCGGTTGTAGATGAGGTTCATTAGGAACAGAGACCAGTCACTAGTGGTGTACCACAAGGCTCTGTAGTAGGTCCTGTTTTGTTTAATCTGTCTGCAAGTCATATTACTGAAAGTCTGGTGGCCAAGGTAAAACTGGCCATGCACAGTTAGGTTTTTTTTTTTTTTTTTTTTGGTGGACAGAATGGAAAAAAAAGTTTCCTCCGTCCACCTCCTTTTGTGAGGACTGTCAGGAAAATGCAGAGTTGTATAAAGTATTCGAAACCCATACTTGAGTAAAAGTACAAGTGCTCGATCAAAAAGTGACTTGAGTAGAAGTACTAAAGTATTCAACATTTTTTGTACTTGAGTAGCAAAATTTTTAAAAAAACTACTTGCAATACTTAAGTACTAAAAGTAAAAGTACCAGTAGTTTTGAAAAAAAATTGCTACTCAAGTACTGAAAGTAAAAGTACAAGTACTGTGTTATGTAGTTATTCAAGAAAGAAGTCTAAAGTTTGAACATCATATTGTTTTTTATTATTTCAAATGCAGCTTTTATTTACACATACAGTAGCTTTTTTATTTTCGTATGCGCTGATAATACACATGTTTTGAGCTTCATGAAACCTGCCATCTACTGTTCTGGCAGTGGTAATTTTTATAATTGTAACGAGTAACTATGCAGCACAAAAAAAAATATCAAGTAGTAGAAGTATTGAAATCATTGAAAAAATGTAGTGAAGTAAAAGTGGAAGTAGGAGAAAAAAATTCTACTTTAGGAAAGTACAGATACCGCCTTTTCGGTACTTAAGTACAGTAGTGAAGTAGTTCTACTTAGTTACTATACATCTGTGGGAAAATGTATTCTGGCGGCGTTACTGACCAGCGACTGCAACTGCTGATTGACAAAAGTTTTCCAACATGTTCCTTTGACAGAAGTCGATAAAAACAATCGACTTCTGTTGAGCAGGGATTATTATTATACAGGATTTATATAGCGCCAACAGTTTGCACAGCATGTGGGCAAACACTACAGTTCCAATACAATTCAATACAGAAGGAATCGGAGGGCCCTGCTTGTCAGAGCTTACAATCTAAGAGGGCCACGCTTTTCGGAATTCCTTCAGTCCCTTCTCCACCAACCAAATTTTGCCTGGTGTATAGCCAGATTAAGTTTTTTTTTTTTTTTTTTTGCAAAGGTATGCATTCGGATTGATATTCATTATTTGATTTTGATAGAAGATTGCTCAAAGCAGTGTACACTTCAGTTCAACCTTTCCAAATGCAAGATAATTCGCTTGGGGATAAAAAAATCAAGTGCAACATTGGGGGATAAAAGAATCAAGTGCAACATTTGGGGGTAGAGTGTTGACTACAGCTACATAGGAAAAAGATTCTCAAAAGTTCCAGAGGGTCACCAACCAATAGGGCCTGACTGTGGAAAGTGAATACAATTTTGGAGTACATCACTAGGAGGTCCCGATTTTCTCTATGTAGCTCTTTAGTTATCACAAGGAGATCACTAGCAGGAGGAATGAGGTCCTCATTCCCCATGTAGATCTTTAGATATCTTTAGAGGGATCACCAGAAGTGGAAGATTTGATTCCTCTATATAGATCCTTAGTTATGAGAGAGATCCCCCAGCAGGAGGAAGGGTGTCCCAATTCCCCTAAATATCTATAGTTGTCACTAGAGAGATCCCCAGCAGGAAGGAGGTGGTCATGATTACCCTATGTAGATCTTTAGTTCTCACTAGAGGGAGACCAGCACATGTACGAGGGTCCTAATTTCTTTATAAACAGTAGATCTTTAGCTCTCACTAAAGGGATCACCAGCAGGAGGAATTGGGCAGGCCATGCACAGTTCTAACAGTGTATGGGCAGGCTGAATGCACCAAGTTGATTGATCAACTTGGGTACAGTCAGCATGCCGGGTTTTACCTGTGATTATCACTAGCGGCTGGTATAGCCATTAGCAATAATCAGTGTCTTCTTCTGATCATTTCCTGATCCAGCTATTATCGGCCAGATCCTTTCATGTCTGTGGGTAATCAAACTATAAAAAGTTACGTATGATTCAGAATGTTTTATTAATGCCAAAGGGAAATGATTAAATTGGTTAATATTATTGATATGGTAATGCTATACTATGTTATGTTCCATTACAATGAAAAATGACAATAATGACTTTGGCATTTTCCTGATGAATGGCTTATGGTCCGTTTCTCAGTATTATTCAGTCTTGCTGGATTCACTCAAGTCCATAGCATGAGCAGATTGCCGGGATTTCAAGTGCCCAGCTCTCCTGGCAGCTTCAAAAGCTGGGCCAAGGTTTTTTTTTTTTTTTTTGCTTTTTATCATCAAACTTCTTTTTGCCTGGAATTTTAAAGCCATTTCTACTCTTGGGGTTGGGAGGGTGTGAATTTTTTAATGGAGGGTCTGTTGCTGCAGTATCAGTACTCAGTTCCATCTCCTCCTCCATATCTTGGTAGCCAATGCATGCAAACACTGTCACAGTTTTCAGCTGATGGACTGAGGAGATCATAGTTTATATAAAGATTGCATCCAGTTACTTAAAGTAACAATTTTTAACCGTATTTCCACAGAGAGCTCAAATACCTAATATTTACTGTTTTAATATTTGTAAATTTATGTAACTTTTTGCCCTTTTTTAATTCCAGAGAAAAATGCTGGAAAGCTAGCAGCAGACACTCGGCTGGCTGTAATGTAAATGCAGATTGTGCTAACTGGAACTAAACTCAAGCCAAAAGACAGCTTAAATGGAAACAAATGCTCCGTCTGTGACTCCATC
Organism: Pelophylax lessonae; assembly: GCF_965119305.1. Lineage (NCBI taxonomy): Eukaryota > Metazoa > Chordata > Amphibia > Anura > Ranidae > Pelophylax > Pelophylax lessonae. The sequence continues at coordinate 124,845,541 of NC_138768.1, forward strand.
CTGGTGAGCCATCCAAATTCTGATCCATGAGTTTGGGGTTCATCCAGGTCATTAAGTATGTTTCATAAATCACTGGGCAGATAGGAATAAGGATTTTTTACGAGGCTGTGTAATAAAACCGAATGTATACACCAGTAATCTTTCATGTACAGTAATCATAATTGAATTGTATGCATAGCTGTGTGAATTGTTAAAACTAAGGAGATTAGCAACCTCTGAAATGAGAGTACATTAAAATGTTTAATTCAAATACAATATTAATGCAGTTATTTTATGACCTTACTTGATCAATCGATAATTTGATTTTATATTCCCTCAATAAAAACATGTTTTGGTTTTTCCCCAATAAAGCTTTAGCTTGTTCAGCAAGCATTGACACCTCTTGCATATGGGTAGGTTGACCCATACAGTAAATAAAGTGTGTGAGTGCCCAGGTGGTGCAGCCTGTCAACTGAGATCTGAACTGGAACACGCAGTGGCTAGATCCTGTTCTGCGTAGTACTCTTGTTCGGGGCATACATCTCTGTATGCATGTAGCCTGGTACATGAGTACCACTCAGAACAATGTACATCTGTTGCGTATTACAGCCTGTCATTGATTTTTGCTGGCGACGGGCTATACGCTGCACCTGGGCTCCCCGGGTGCTCAAAAATGCCGGATTCATACACTGCATAGGCCTAACTGCTCATGTGCATGAGGCCTTGCAAAGCTTTCAGAAATCTCTAGACAGCATCAGGGCCGTCTTTAACACAGGGCAAAAGGGGAAGCTGCCCCGGGCCCAGCCATTGTTGTGGGGCCCAAAGAAGCTGCCCCTTGAGCCCGCATTGCCCACAAATACGGTAGTTAAGTGCATTTGGTAGGGCCCAAAAAAATATTTGCCCAGGGTCCAATCAATACTAAAGACGGCCCTGGACAGCATTGTCAAAGCTTTTTAAGCAACCGTCAGCTCCACTTAGGGAATGCTAATCACAGATCTGAAAGGGAGTGCTAGATACAACTTTAAACAAGCTGCTTGCGGCTTATAATCGAGTAATTCTGAAGCATATTGAAACCTGTTAGCAGCTTGTTCAAAGTGAAGTCCTGAAATTCCGAGATGTCCTTTTTGCCCTCTGCACTTTTCCTATGTTGTCTCCAGGAGCCCTCCTAGTTCTTATCCTGGACTACAGAATGATTAGCCTTTATGCTATAGAGATCAGATAATGGGGAGTGGTTGAGTAGTTTAGCAAGTGTCACTGGGGCAGGGCTGCTGAAACTCAATCAACAAAATGTTGTGTGTGGTCAGCCCACAGCATGACTTGGGAGTTGAGTGCATTTCCTGTACAGCAACAGGTATTTTTTTGTGCTACTGAGCCTTCTCTATTACAGAGAATGTGATATACACTGCTAAAAAAAAAATTAAAGAAACACTTTTTAATCAGAGCATTAGAGTAAACTCCTACGATATTCATCTGGTCAGTTAAGTAATGAAATTAACAGGTGCACTAGATGGGCAACAATGAGACGACCTCCAAAACAGGAATGGTTTTACAGGTGGAGGCCACCGACCATTTTTTTTGCTCTACTCGTCTTTACTGACTGTTTTTCACTAACTTTACATTTGGCTAGGGCCGCTGTCATTACTGGTAGCATGAGGTGATACCTGGACTTAATAGAGGTTGCACAGGCAGTCCAAATGCTCCAGGATGGTACATCAACACGTCCCATTGCCAGAAGGTTTGCTGTCCCAGCACAGTCTCAAGAGCATGGAGGAGACTCCAGGAGACAGGCAGTTACTCTAGGAGAGCTGAACTGGGTCGTAGAAGGTCCTTAAACTATCAGCAGGACCAGTATCTGCTGGAGGTACAGGATGAGCACTGCGAGAGCACTACAATATCCCCTCCAGCAGGCCACTGGTGTGAATGTCTCTGACCAAACAATCAGAAATAGACTTCATGATGGTGGCCTGAGAGCCAGACATTCTCTAGTAGGCCCTGTGCTCATTGCCTGACAACGTGGAGCTTGATTGGCATTTGCCATTGAACACCAGAATTGGCAGGTCCACCACTAGCACCCTGTGCTTTTCACAGATGAAAGCAGGGTTACCCTGAGTACATGTGACAGATGTGAAAGGATCTGGAGAAGCCATGGAGAATGTTATGCTGCCTGTAACATCGTTCAGCATGACCGGTTTGGTGGTGGCTCAGTGACGGTCTGGGAAGACATATCCATGGAGGGATGCACAGACCTCTACAGGCTAGCAATTGCACCCTGATTGCCATTAGGTATTGGGATAAAATCCTTGGACCCATTGTCAGAACCTACGCTGGTGCACTGGGTCCTGGGTTCCTCCTGTTGCACGACAATGCCCGGCCTCATGTGGCGAGAGTATGCAGCCAGTTCCTGGAGGATGAAGGAATTGATACCATTGTATGGCCTCCATGCTTGCCTGATCTAAATCCAATAGAACACCGCTGGGACATTATGTTTCGGTCCATCGGACGCTGCCAGGTTGCAACGCAGTCTGTTCAGGAGCTCAGTTGTGCCCTGGTCCAGATCTGGGAGGAAATACCCCAGGACACCATCTTTCTTCTCATAAGGAGCTTGCCCAAACGTTGTCGGGTATGCATACAAGCACGTGGGGGCCATACAAACGGAATACCATTTTGAATTGCTGCAATGAAATTTCAGCAACATGGACTAGCCTGCTGCAATCTCTACCAGAAGGAATGAGGCCCTATCATGACATGTCACAATAACAGAAACCTTATAACAAAAAAGTTGTAATAGAACTACTACACTGAAATTTTTATTTACTTTATGAAACTTTTTATTAAAGACCGACTCTTATGCGCCAGTCAAGTGAGATGTCATTAGTCTGCCGCAGGCACTGAGAAGTCTTCCCCTTCCCCAGTGGCTAGATTGCAACACTGTAACTTTGTAGCAAGTCACAAGGTGAGAAGCTGCAGCAAGGGGCTGATCTGTGTCAGAGATTGGTGAACACTTCCAAGAAATGCGCAGTCACCAAGATTTACATCCGGGGCGTACGTACAGGGGTTGCAGTGATTGCCATTGCGACCCAGGCCCCCCCCCCCCCCCTGTACACCTTGATAGGAGGGCGGTGGCATGTGGAGGAACCGATACCTCTATATAGCCACTGAATGCCTGCTTCTCCTCCTTTCCTTTCCGCAGACGTTCAGCGGCTGCAGGAGGGAAATGCATTGGCATTGGTTCCTATTTTCTGCTGCCACCGCCTCCCTATACCTGTCCTGCTTTCCCAGGTCCATGTGTGCTTCCCTGCCCCCTCCCCCCCCTCGTGCCCCAACCACAGAGCTGCCGGGTTTCCCCCTCCTCCTGGCTGCTGTGGTTGAACAGGGACAGGGTCGGTAAATGTGCCATTTACCGGCCCCTTCCTTGTCTTGATGAATAGTCCGTGATCTGTACCGGATTGTGTTTGCTATATTTCAGTTTATGAATGATTGGGAAGCTCTGTACAGAGTTTTTTCTGTTCGTTCATTCTGTGCAGCTGAGTCTGCAAAGGGGCCGATGAATCTGTCCTCAGTCCTTTTCTCTTTCTCAAAAGTGACACATCAGGGGTCTGTTTAGACCCCTGACATTTCACAAAAGCCCCCATTAAAAAATATGTAAAAAATCTAATCAAAACAAAACCACAATAATTAAAAAACTGACACCAGTGGCAGAACTGCCAGGGTCGCAAAGTCACACTTGCAATTGGGCCCTGTCGTTCCTCCACCGTGGGGGCCCCAAGACGGCAGGAAGGTAGCCTGCTGCAGGACCGTAATAAAGGATCCCACGGTTGAGAGTAAAGGACCCTGGGATCAGTAGGAAGGTCCCCCAGTTGGGTGCCAGGGGGGCCTTCATGGTTCCTTGCAGTGGGGCCCTGAAGGTTCTAATTACGCCTCTGATTTACATGATTTTGCCATCTCTGAGCCAGCATCCCTGTCCAGAGTGTAGATGATGATCTTGGATAATGCCTAAATTAGGAGGTCTCCATCCATTTTGGAGAGAGGAGCAGATGAAAATAGAAGGTACTGTCAGGAGTCTTTGTGATCTGTGTGAGAGGTAATAAATACTGGGAAGTAAATGTATGTATTCCTTGCATGTACCTTTCTATATGAATAAATCTATCTGATGGTAGGCCTACTTTACCACCTGTAGATACAATTTGGTACATTAGCTGATCTTTTTCGTCTCTATTTTGAAAAATTGAAAATGACTACAGATCCCTTTTTAATATATTATATTCTAACAAAACTTGTCAGCTCACCACCTTCGCCAAAAATATACTAGCAGTGTCCTAGAAAGGGCTGTGAACTTCCAGCCAGGAATGTTGTGTGTGCCTTTCAAACAGGAAACTGCTGGAATTCCCATTACTATTGTCGTGCGGAGGTGGGGGTCGCCTCTTCTCTGTGCACCGACATAACGGGTGAAGTTGGCTTTCTTTTATTGAGTTGGAACCGTGCCAATGTATCACCCAGATGCAAGCTATCTGATGCTGTGTAAACACATTGCAACAGCAACACTTGAACTGTGGAAGTGAACCTTGGCAATTTGTGTACAGCGTTCTTTCTTTGTAAAGGCCAAGGCTGGGAATACAAATTCTGCTACCTCTTGCGGGATTTGATTTATGTGCCAAAGTGTAAGAAGTAAAGATTTTCACTGTCTAACTTTGTTATATGCAGAACTGAAAAGACCACAAACACGAGAGTAGAGTTAAAACCTATCCAAACCCAAAAACAAAATATATATTTGGTCTGTTAGGTATACCATTAAAAGGGTTTTGTTAGATCTCTATAAGAAATAATAAAAAAAAAAAATTACCTTTTTGATCCTGCCAGGAATCTTATGAGTGTAAAATGGTATCTAGATTTTTGCTGAGCTTCGACAATATATTACTAAACAGATTATGATGTAGGGGAAAAGGATCCAATAAGCCTTCCACTGAACCAGTATGAAGCACAGCAGAGCCTTCTAAATATTATTTCTCTAGCGCTCATCGACAGACGTAGTCCTCGGTGATACACCACCTTCGGGTTATGTTACCTCCGCAGGAGCAGGACTAGACAGGAAATTAAAAAGCTCTGGCCACACCCTAGGGGCAGTCCCAGAGGGTATATCCTCTCTCTCTCTGCCTCAGCAAATCAGTTATTTTCTGTCTAGTTAGGAGTAAGGACCTAGATACCTTGCTGGGATCTTAGGTCCTGGCAAGAATTTTTTTCTAAAAGGATTTTTAGACAGCTTTTTTTCTCCAGTGTTCCTGTGAGATCTTCAAGCAAGAAAGCTGAACTGGGCGACGGGCTGGATGTCGAGATCCGGTGGTCACCCCAGTTCAGCCTACGAGCGCGTGCAGGCCATAGCTCCGCGCTGGGTCGGCCGCGACAAAGTCCCATTAAAAGGACTGAACCCGCGAGTTAAACGTCTCGCTGAAACGCCAAAGACCATGAGTCACGGCGTCCGTATCGGTCGACAGCCCTCCCGCTCCGGTGGAGAGGGGTACTGTCAGGAGTTGGTGCCCGCCTGGTTCCGGTATGGTGAGTAGTATGTTCCCCCTTTTTCCCTGACGGGTTTTGTGGTGAACGCGGGCCCCTCTCTGTATGGTAAGAAAGAGTTCTTTCTATCCTATAACATGTCACAAATCCTCCTACTTTGAGTGTGATTTTATGTGTGCAAAAAGCCAGGAGGCTTGGTTTGGGAGCTAACAATCTATTGTATACATGTTTTAAAGATGTAATCTGTGGCATTCTGGGAATCTTATGGGTTAAGTATAAGCTACCTACCAGTCAGAAGCCATGGACATGTAGACTGCCTTCCAAATCAGATCTCCAGCTATTAGCAGGCCTCCCGAACGGCCATGCGGTCCGCCAGGGCCGGTACCGCCAACCACGCCATATCCCCATGCAGAGAGAGTGTTGTGTGCCTGCAGCACACCGCTAGTCAGCACAGGCCGCCGCCATTTTTTTTGCTGGATCGCACGAGCCGCCATTTTGGCGTAGCCTCGTGTCTCCAGCATGGGGGCGGCCATGTTTGAGGTGATTCTACACCTCGTGGAGCTTGGGGGAGGCGCCGGAAGGCGTGCAGAGGGGCGGAGCCGCCTCCCTTCTTCCTGGGCAGCCAGCCAAAAGACTTCCTGTTTGTCTAAGACAGCGCTGTAAGCTGTTGCAGTTTAACTCTGAACATCAAGTGGTGAGCCTGGGGGTCTATCTCTCTCTCTCTCGATCGATAGGGATCCCTAGCAGGTAACACTAAGGGTTTTTTTTGTGGCACTGAGGGTCAAAAAAAAAAAAAAAAAAAATTTTTTCTTTACTTTTGAATTATATCATCCAGGAAGTAACTGGAGTTATTATGGACCCTGCCACACATATTCCCCCACCTGTTTCCCTCGAGGGGGCCTCGGGACCCACCGGTGCACAGAGTATAGAGTCATTTACAGCAATTTTGGAGTCTATGGTGGCTCGGGTGGAGGCGGCCTGTCAGGGACGGGGGTCAAGGAAGCGACCCCCGCCTACCCCTATACTATCTGACACCTCTGACTCTGATTCAGAGATGGTCACTGCAGTTGCAGGTTCCTCTGCAAGGGCTGTTATCCCAGGTAAAGCCCCCTCAGACAGTGAGGAGGACGCTTCTTCTCCTGCTATAATTCAGGAAGAAGCATTGGTGGACGCACTAGTTGTGGCAGTGCAAGAAACCTTAAAACTTGAGGCTTTACCGGCAGAGGCAACTGAAACAGAAAGGCCTTTTGGGACTAATAAGCCCATCAAGACGGCGAAGGCTTTTCCTGTACCTAAATGTTTTGGTAATCAGATTAAAGGAGAATGGGAGCATTCTAAACGTACCTTTACTATTTCCAAGCGTATTGCTAGACGCTATCCGTTTGAGGAATCCATCATTAAGAAATGGACAGTACCACCAGTCGTGGATCCGCCTATTTCCAGGCTGAATAAAGCCACGGTTATTCCAGTGGAGGACACTTCGTCCTTTAAGGATCCGGTGGATCGAAAGATAGAAGCGGAGTCCCGCACTATCTTTTCTCTGATAGGGTCAGCATTTAGACCAGTAATTGTTATTGGTCTAGTTTCCCAGACACTTACGGAATGGGCGAAAATGGTACGCCAAGATCTTAGGGGAAAAGATATTCCCCAGGAGACATCTGATTTGATAGAACAGATCATACAAGGGCTA